>NC_044400.1:55664663-55978092 GCF_006542625.1 Nomascus leucogenys
CTTTTCATCAAACCCTTCCATAACTTCTGTTTATCTAGTTCGGTGGTGCTCAACCAGGGGTGATTTTATTCCCCAGGAGAAATTGGGCAATATCTGGAGGCATTGTGGTTGTCACAACTGGAGGGTGGGACTGGGGAAGGCAGAGCTAGGGGAGAGTCCTGCTACTGGCATCTAGTGTTTAATGGCCAGGGAAGCTGCTAAACATCGGAAGAAAATAATTTTCAAAAATTTATCAGTATATCAAGAACAGTAACGTTCTAAAATTTTAAATTTTAAATGAAACAAATGATATAAAATGCCATCTTTTGTTTCAAGAGATTAGAAAAACTGAATAAACTAGTAAACACTGAAAACATATTAAAAGGAGTGCTATTCCTAAAATCTTGTTTTCTAGGATTGTTTAGGAGTGTTTATTTTTTTCTGGCTTTTCAAATACTTTGATGTGGAATTCTAGTTCACTTTTTTGATTTGGTACCCCATAATACTTTGAGTCCTAGAGTGTTCAGGGTAACTCTATATTAAATATATTTTATTATATTAAATATATTTGATAACTACATTAAATATCTCTATTAAATATATTTAATTTTTTTTTCTGGAAGTACACATAATTATTCAAGAACTATATTATTTCAACCCTTTTCTCAAGGCTAGTAACTTATCTAATTTAAATGTGTATTTTCTCTGATCAAAGTTTGTTAAAACATATGCAATATTAGTTATTGTTACTTTTGTTACAGAAATTTCACTGTATGCCTCTTGTTGCAATGATTTTTAAAATATCAGTTGCCCAAAACCTCCCAGCAACATATTAAGAAATCTTTAAGTTTCAAAAATATTTTATTACTGATTATTTTTCTTAAACTTTTTATATATTCTTGAATTTATTTTAATCTTGCTGCTGTCTATTTAATCTTAACTTACCTTTAAGAAAAGTTGTAGAGATGATAAATTCACTTATTTTATATTCTTTATTTTAGAATTTTCTCTTCCTTTTGTTTTGTTTGTTCTATTATAACTTCCAATAACAGATGTTGAAATATCAAAGTATGTTCTACACAATTATCATTTTCTATTTTAATATACATAGATGCACTCCAGCCTGGGTGACAGAACAAGATGCCATCTAGAAAAAAATCTAAAGTGGAGCCTGAAGATTAGAGTGAATTCCTGCAATCTCATGATCACCTTTGAAAGGATGAGGAGTTGCTTTTTATGGAGAATAAAAGAAGTGTTTTCTTGAGATGGAAACTACTTCTGGTGAAGATACTGTGAACATTGTTGAAATGACAACAAAGGATCGAGAATGTTACATAAGCTTAGTTGATAAAGCTGTGTCAGGATTTGAGAGAATTGGCTCCAGTTTTCAAAGTTCTACTGTTCTGGCAGAACAATCATAGTTGTCTTATTTCAAGATATTGCCAAAGCCACCCTAACCTTACATAACCACCACCCTGATCAATTAGAAGCCATCAACATTGAGGCACGACCCTCCACCAATAAAAAGATGACCCACTGAAGGCTCAGTTGATCGTTAGCATTTTTTACTTAATTTGTTTAATTAAAAGATGTTAACTTTAAAGATATAATGCTATTACACACTAAATAGTCTACAATATAGTGTAAACACAACTTTTTTATGTACTAGAAAACCAAAAGATTTGTGTGCCTCACTTTAATGTGATATTTGCTTTATTCCACTCCTCTTGAACTGCACCCCAATATCTTTGAGGTCTTCCCGTATCACATATTGCTGTCATTTTATTTTCCATTAGGTTTAGGTAATTTGATTGTTTTTATTTTTTTATTCCACTTTTGTGTCCCTGTTTCATAATACTGGCTTTGTTAACTGTTTGATTATTAATCTTTTGAATATTTATTTTTGTTTTAAATTTTTTCTATACATTATTGGGGTACAGGTGGTATTTAGTTACATGAGTAAGTTCTTTAGCGGCATTTGTGAGATTCTGGTGCATTCATCACCCAAGCAGTATACAAGCAGTGTAGACTGCACCATATTTGTAGTCTTTTATCCTTCACTCATCCCTTCCCACTCTTCCCCCCAAGTCCCCAAAGTCTATTGTATTATTCTTATTCGTTTGCGTCTAATAGCTTAGCTCCCCCATATCAGTGAGAACATACAATGTTTGGTATTCCATTCCTGAGTTACTTCACTTAGAATAATAGTCTCCAATCTCATCCAGGTCATTGCAAATGCTGTTAATTCATTCCTTTTCATGGCTGAATAGTATGTCATCATGTATATATGAATATATACCTGTGTATATATACATATTCCATCATATGTGTGTGTATATATATATGTATATAAACATATATATACCACCACCATCACAGCTTCTCTATCCACTTGTTGACTGATGGGCATTTGGGTTGGTTCCACGATTTTTCAATTGTAAATTGTGCTGCTATAAATGTGCGTATGCAAGTATCATTTTGTATAATGACTTCTTTTCCTCTGGGTAGATACCCAGTAGTGGCATTGCTGGATCAAATGGCAGTTCTACTGTTAGCTCTTTAAGGAATCTCCACACTGTTTTCCATAGTGGCAATACTAATTTACATTCCCCCCAGCAATGTAGAAATGTTCCATGCTCACCACAGCCATGCCAACATCTACTGTTTTTTGATTTTTTGATTATGGCCATTTTTGCAGGCGTAAGGTGGTATCGCATTGTGGTTTTGATTTGCATTTTCCTAGTCATTAGTGATGTTGCGCATTTTTTTTATATGTTTGCTGGCCATTTGTATATCTTCTTTTGAGAATTGTCTATTTGGGTCTTTAGCCCACTTTTTGATAAGATTGTTTGTTCTTTTCTTACTGATTTGTTTGAGTTCATTGTAGGCTCTGGATATTAGTCCTTTGTCAGTTGTATAGATTGTGGAACCATCCCTAATTCATTCTCTGAAGCCAGAATCACCCTAATACCAAAACCAGGAAAGGACACAATCAAAAAAAGAAAACTACAGACCAATATTCTTATGGACATAGATGCTAAAGTCGTTAATGAAATTCTAGCTAGCTGAATCCAACAGTGTATCAAAAAGATAATCCACCATGATCAAGTGGGTTTCATAATATGTTTCTGACCAGAGTTGGTACCTCTAGGTGATGAATATTCATGTTTAGTGGGCCCCCAGCTAGGCATTCTACAGGAAAATATCAATTGTTTTACTTGAGTTTGACTTTTCTCAAGTCTTTTAGGTTTTCTGGCAAACTCTTCTACTGTGCTTTATACTTCTATAAATAATTTTGTCTAATTCTAAAATTCATATTAGTTTTGAAATGCTGCGTTTTTGTCCTTAAGTTTATTTATCTTAAACCTGTTTTCCTTTTTATTCCATCACCTTTACAGAGAAAGAAAACGTAATCAATTGTACAACTCATCATCAAAGTTGTTTTATCTTATTGTTTCTATGTGGATCGACTTTTTGTATTTTTCTAACTACAATATATTAATCTTTTATGTTGGGTGCAATGCTTAGAGCTTCATTTACAAGAATTATCTTATATAATTCTCAATGCAATTAAGGCATGTTCTACTATTATATTTGTTTTAATGATAGACAAACAGAAATGGTGAAAATTGGAGACGTTTGTTTACTGTTACACTGTTTTTAAGAAGGGAATCAAGAGCTCTTCCCTGCATAATTTTTCCATAACGGATAGAATCGTCACTTTCTCTCTCTCTAAACAAAACCGGTTCAAGACTGTTTGTGGGAGTAGTAATTACTCTCTGTTCTGTGTCTATTTCACTCCTTCTGCTTTTATTTTATTTTATTTATTTATTTATTTAGTTAGTTTTTATTTATTTATTTATTTTCTTTGAGACAGAGTCTCTGTCTGTCGCCTAGGCTGGAGTGCAGTGGCGCGATCTCCGCTCACTGCAAGCTCCACCTCCCGGGTTCACGCCATTCTCCTGCCTCAGCCTCCCGAGTAGGTAGGACTACAGGTGCCCACCACCACGCCCTGCTAAATTTTTTTTGTAGTTTTAGTAGAGACGGGTTTCATCGTGTTAGCCAGGATGGTCTCGATCTCCTGACCTCGTGATCCGCCTTCTGCTTTTAAACTTATAACCTAAGGGTCTTTTTCCAAATATTCCCCTCCCCTTCTCTAAGCTTATATCTTGGCTTCAAATATCCTGTAAGTTAACTACTGTAACAAGAAGACAGGTGTATCTCCCAAGGATAAGCATCAATATGCACTTTACAAAGAATGTGCTTAAGATGTATAATCTGCAGCAATGTAATTCTGCCTACTACAAACATACCTATTTAAAATATTAGTTGAGATTTAACTATCTGGATATATGATGTTTTAAAATGTATTTTAGAAGTGGCTCTTTGATTTTCTCAATTAATAGAGTGTACATCCAAAGATTTTTCTAAATAAAGAAATGTTTTGCACCATAGGAATAAAGCACCCTCAACTTCTTATAGAGATTTGCTTCAAAAGGACTTTGAATAACGAAGGAAAGTTTACTGACATTTTATATGTATTTACTTGGTATATTTTTATCATGTAATCATTTGATTTATATATTTTATTTGTGATTACACTTTTATATAATACAATTGCAGTTCTTGTTTTATGCCTTAATGTAATATGGTTGGAGCTCCAAGAGAAAAATAACTGATTGTGCTCTTTTTTAACTCTATAATCCCAGTTCCTGGCAGAGACACTGGTAGACGCTGACTAATATAATCTCTCTTTTTTTTTTTTTTTTTTTTGAGACAGAGTTTCACTCTGTTGCCCAGGCTGGAGTGCAGTGGCACAATCTGGGCTCACTGCAACCTCCACCTCCCCGGTTCAAGTAATTCTCCTGTCTCAGCCTCTCTAGTAGCTGGGATTGCAGATGCCTGCCACCACATTCAGCTATTTAATTTTTTTTTTTTTTTTTTTTTTTTTTTTTTTAGTAGAGACAGGATTTCACCATGTTGACCAGGCTGGTCTCGAACTCCTGACCTCAGATGATCTGCCCGCCTTGGCCTCCCAAAGTGCTGGGATTACAGGCATGAGCCACCACACCCAGCCCTAACCTACTATCTTTTAACCACAGATACTTAAACACATTTATCATTATCTTTTCCATGATCAAAATTTTTAAATATTCCTTTCCTAATGATTAATGACCTCAAGTTCAACTCAATAATTATTAACTGAGCACTTATTTTGAGTCAAATGACTTTAAGTTTTGGGGACGTAGACATGAAGATATTAATTATATCTTTGAAGAACTTATATTTTGTTGGCGATGCTGAAGGTAATCATTTATAATATTCTGTGTTAGGTTCTATAAGATCAGACCAGTGCTGCAAGACTATGTTAGATGCATTTTCTAACTTTTTGGGAAACAATAATAGAACAGACAGAGAAAGAGAGATTTTAAATAGGTCTTAATGGACATGTAAACATTTTGCTGAAATAATGGAGAGTGCTCTTATCAAAAGAAAATTGCATGGTTGTATTAATTTGTATTGCTTCTGTGATAAATGATAACAGATTCAGTGATTTAAACAATTTAAAAATTATTTTACAGTTCTATAGGTCAGAATTTCTACACAGATTTCACTGGGCTAAAATAAGTGTGTTTGCACTGTGTTCTTTCTAAAGGCCCTAGCAGAGAGAATCCATTGTCATGCCTCCTCCAACTTCTAGAGGTCACATCCACTTCCCTTGGTTAGTGGTTCAGTTCCTCCTGCTCTTAACTAGCTGTATTGCATCACTCTGTATCTGTCTTCCATTGCCACATTTCCCTTTGTTTTTCCTCCTCTGCCTCTCCCACTTTATAGAACCCTTGTAATTACATTGGACCCACCTAGATAATCAGAGATGATTATATTATTTAAGGGCATTTGATTAACATCCTTTAATTCCTTTTTGCCATATAACCTGACATATTCACAAATTGCTTACCAGAATGATGTTTTAAGGAGCTTGCAATTAATGTGACTAAATAGTAGGGCATAGGGAATTATCAGAGAATGGAGTAAAAAAGTAGCATATTGTTTAGGGATGTATGTGTAATTTTCCAAGGTTTTTGACTTTATCTTATAATAAAGTTCCTCCATTTCCATTATTATCAATTCGTTCCCATACTGCATAAATGAGGTAAAATAATATTTATTGATTTCCTATTTCATCATGTGCCTTAATGACTTACTCCATCCCAAGTTAGCATTTAAAATTATGTAATTACCCAGCTATATTTTTATATAACTGCAATCATTTTATGATGAGCTGACAACAACTAGACTAACGCCTTCTTGCTTATAAATATTTTTAATTACTTACAATATCAACCACATTTTTGATGGCTTATTCTTATATTATCTAGCATAGAGTATTAGTTAAGTAATGGATAATGTTTAAAGCATACATTGTATACATTGTATTAAAATGAAGGCTACCTAGTTCTGCATTTATCTAAAAATTGGAATAAGAAATATAGTAGGTCAACAATTTCACATACCAAACTTAGGAAGAGGCTCATGTGACATGAGAAATAAATGAAAAATTTGTTAAACAGTTAGATTCTAAGTATACATCTGTAAATATTCAGACTTCTTAGGTCTGAAAAGGAGCCTATGAATCATAATTTTCAAGTGTCAGATGACTCTTCTAGGCCACCCATGGTTCTTTTGTTTGTTTTCTCTGTCAATACTATATCTATCTCTACCCTGAAAATCTTTTATCTTGATTTTTTGAAGAAGTATAAGAACAACAGGGTGTTATATCGTTGGGTTTTAAAGAGTAGATAATATATCAAGAAGTAATTGTTAAAACTAGTAAAATTATTATAGTAGAATTAGTAGCAGTCTGTAAATGATATTAGACACAGTTAAAACAGTTTTAATCTGTATATTGCTTCATTTGCATCGCAATATATGAGATTGTCTTTAATATAGAGTACAGAATTATGAAATTGTTAACATTTTAACTTTCACTTATCTGCAGCTTTATTGCTCACAATCACTTCTTATTACTTCAGCAAAATAGCATTTTGGGTGAAATAATAAAATGAGAATAAACAAATACTTTTATTATGTCAAGGAAAATGGGGTAAGAGAAAAATATGTTGTGCATTTCATTTACTGGCTAGTACCCATTAGATTGGATAATTAAAGGTGTACAAGGAATGTCATCAAAATATTTTAAGAATGAATCTTGACACAAGTTCAGTCTTGATCTGGCAATGTGCTAGTTATATCAGCTTTAAAACATTTTTACTTCTGTTTGATTTGTTCATCTCTACAATGCTTAAATACTATTCTAACAACTCTTATTAATTGCTTTGAAAATTAAATACTTCATAAAATATAATGTACAAATGCTAAGAACAAATAATATTATAGGTGAAATATATACAATGAATAAAATTGATTGGTATTTATAGTGTAGCCGGCATAAGTGCAAGTTCTAATGATAGATAAATCAGAAAGAAATATTCTAATTAGCAAATAAAATAATTCTACAAATTTAGTAAAAAAACTCAGTTGTACAATATTTGGTTTCTAATTACTTTTAAGTAAGATTCTATTTTATGTATTTAAACAAAATATTAATTATGAATATTTAATATACTCACATTTTACAATTACTTAGTACATATACTGATTGTGAGCTCAGTACTGATTATAAGATATAATTATCATTACATTTGTTTTATATACAGATAAAATTTGTGAATTGGACAAGACTGTTTTTGTGATTTGGGTGAAGATGAAAGCTTGAATAAAATAAGTTTAAGAAATAAAGAGAGAAAAAAATGTAAACTGAAAATATAGGCAATTATTTTGGGAAATTCCCTGCCCAAAGGAACAGAGAATTGCAGAGAAAGGTTGTGGAAGAAGTGTGGGTGGGAGATGCTTTTGCAATGTGCCCATCTGAAAATGAATAATTGTGTAGGGAACTTCCTGAGAGCTCAGTGAGGAAATTAATAATCAATTTTTTAAAAATTATTTAAAGTTTCCTCTTTTTATTTATTCACTGCCACTTCTCTGGTTTCTCCAGTTGAGGTTATTTCTGAGTGATCTGCATATATTTGGTTCATTTTTAATATTTGATCAAATTCTCACATATCTGGATTTCTTTGTATTGCTTTGTAGCCCTATTGCTAATACATGTTTTATGCAAGAAAAGAAAATGTCTTCATGTAGCTATGTGATTAGCTTCTTTGAGGTCTGGTTCTTTGAGGTGATTTTGTTTCCTAGTACGATCGATGTTTCTCGAGATTTGATGTCTGTTGCTCCCTTTTAATCTAAATGTATTGCTCATTATACTGACTAAATTAATACCTCACTTCAGAAATATGGATCTAATAGCATCTAGTTCAGAAAATATTCACCATTCCCCAATGAACAGCTGAGGATAGGGTGGAGGATGCTTTTTTGTCCAGATTTCTCAAGTCTCATTTTTTTGTATTTAAACCTTCATGTCTTTGTAATACATACAACAGAATATTTACTAAGTGCATATTGAATAATGTTTTGATAAGTGTTATTACTCTGTGCAGGTGGATATAACTTAGAAAGCCTCTATGATAAGGGGAGTTACAGTAAAACATTTCGGTTAAAATAATCTACTTACAATGTAGCTGTGGTTATTTTAAGTAACTTTGGATAATTTGAACACTGCTATCCAAGATACAGATTCCGGCCACAGACAAATTTTCTTGGCTAATCACTTTTCAAAAATAAATTATTAAACAACATTTTTTAAAAAGGTTCATTGTGTATGAAATCCAGATATTGAACTTCTCTTGAACAATCAAAATTTTTATCAACCACAGATCCCCATTCTCATCTAACTACATCATCTGGAAGCTTCTCTCTAGAAGACCATGAGCCCTTTGCTTTACTTTCCTACTTACCTAACTTACTGTAACTTATCATATCTACAGGAAGTTATGTTTCTTGCCTCTAGGCAGCCATTTCATACTGAGATTAGAATGCTGCAATACTTAGCAAAAATTGTAAACATGTAATAAGGCATATAGTTTAACAAGCAGAGTGAGAAGACAACCAATTTCCAATTAGCTTATTTTAAAAATCACAGATGTTTAAAATGATAACTACCAGAGATACTGCATAGGGTTAGGGTTAGGTAACAGGTAAATACTTGTAACAGTGTACTAAAGATCACAGATAGTTGATTTTGTGGTGGCTTATGAGAGTTAGGATTTATTTTAGGCAAATTTAGATTAGTGGTTAGTGAAAAAATCTTAAGAAATAGGATCTGCTATGACATCAGCTAAAAAATGTTATGAAGTGATGCCAATAAGAGGAAATAATCCAAGGCTATGAAAAGCATCATCAGTTACATATGGAAAACTCATCTCATTCTTGTTTTAGGTTACAGATTGCTCAATGCAATACAGCCAGAGGGAACCCAGATGAGATGGTGCATTTTTATCACCATGGTCCAAGTACCCATCTGGAGTTCAAACCAACAATCCTTGGGAAAAAAGGCTTGCAATTTTTCAGTGAAGCAGAAAATAAAGTAGCACCCCAGTCTGAAAAATTTGTGGGAATCATGGGGAACTACAATCCAAAGAGACCCCTGGGAATTAGATAATGAGTTGCACCTTAGATCAATGATTTAGGATAACCAGAAAACAATGCAGAAACCAGAAACATTAGCTTGGAAAGAGCCTAATAGAATTACCTGGTTATATAGCTTAATATATCAACATATAGCAAAAGTCCTTTGTAACCAAAAATATCTAAATATTTGACATACATGATTACATCCAATCATAATCTAACGGAACATCATGATGAACAAAATTAAACACTTTCTGGCTTTGATTTCCTGTGATATTTCATAATATTAATAAATACAGTGATCAGAATCAAATAAAAATCTACAGAATTTTACATAAAGATGTTCTGAGCTATAAAAACAAACCAGTGTAAATATCACATCATACAATGCATAAAATAAGCTTACCTGTTGAGTCGTTAAATGCCACACCATGACTTACACTGCCTTTTCCCCATAGCTTTTACTGCTGTAAGATGCTCTGATTAGAAACCAGGTCTAATCTTTCTGATGAGCTTTTAGAGGAAGCCAGTTTCATTTCTTGAAACTAGATCTGTATATAGGTTTTCCTAGGTATCACAGTTGCTTTCATTCTAAGCATATGAAGTATCAGGTTAACATGGCCAAAGCAGTTTTTAGTCGACTGGAACATATTGATTGAAAAAATTTTTAATTTGAAATGTTTCTGTCAGATTAATGAATTAGGGTAATAAAATTATGTTGAAAATACCTGCCCATGGAAAAGAGGTCATACAAAAATCAATGGGGAGGAAAATATGTAGGAGACACACTGTAAATTTTCTGAATGAAAATTAATTTGTCTGACATAAGCAGTGTTTGATTATTAAGATTCTTTTATGACAAGATAAGATGATGCAATATTGCTTATCTATACATTGATCTTGTTTACATGTTACTGCTAAGAGTACAATGCACCAGCTACTCAGGAGGCTGAAGCAGGAGAATGGTGTGAACCCGGGAGGCGGAGCTTGCAGTGAGCCAAGCTCGCACCACTGCACTCCAGCCTGGGCGACAGAGCAAGACTCCGTCTCAAAAAAAAGAAAAAAAAAAAAAAGATTACAGTGCAAATGCTTTCATGGAGAGAAAAGTCTGCCCAATATGATTTGATCGGTTCTCAAAATACCAAAAAATTATACATTTCAAATTACGTATATTTCAAACTGAGATAACGTAAGGGTCAGTATCTGGTGTCATGGACATAGTAGAGTATTGAAATGGAAAAAAAAATTGATTCAGTTTACTAATTTCAAATAGCAATAGGATTTTGATCTATGTAAAATGATAGAATAATTTCACATTCTTGAATAGACAGATGACATATAAAATTGATTGATCTATTAAAATTTATAATGAAATGAAATAAAATGAAGTTTTAAAATCTTGAAAGATAGAGAACACCTCTTTGTGATTTCTGCTTAACTTACTTTTAAACACAGTCTAACACAGACTTCACTGGGTCATAAACTTAGAACCTTATTACTTTGACAGTAATAAAATATAAATTGTCTCATATTGAAATTATGTCTTACTTTACACTTTGGGAGAGAAAGAGAGGCAGAGAAAGAGAGCAGTTCTAAAGACTGAGCTTTGGATCTCTCTATACACAATTCTAAAGACAAATAATTTATTATTTTCAAGCTTCTACTCTTGTGGAAAAAGTCCTTTTAAACAATATAATTCTTTTGTATAATAACAGTAAACTAATATTGATAACACTCCTATGGATGGGTTTAGTAGCTTCTGGATAAGGTTATTTTGTTTTTATGTTTGTTTTACACTCAGCTTTATTCCTCCATTTCTGCTCCTTTCTGTGGTGACTTAATGGAGAAAAAAAAGATTAATGCGAAATTTAATTGTAGAAGAAAATATTCTAATTTGCTTTATATAATCATTCCATTATTGTTAGTATATTGCAAAAATATGCTTTTTTGTTGTTGTTGTTTTCATAATAGCTGATTTTTTTTTTTTTTTTTTGACATGGAGTCTTGCTCTGTCGTCCCAGGCTGGAGTGCAGTGGCGCGATCTCAGCTCACCGCAAGCTCCACCTCATGGGTTTATGCCATTCTCTTGCCTCAGCCTCCCAAGTAGCTGGGACTACAGGAGCCCGCCACCATGCCTGGCTAATTTTTTGTATTTTTAGTAGAGATGGGGTTTCACCATGTTAGCCAGGATGGTCTCGATCTCCTGTCCTCGTGACCCGCCCGCCTCGGCCTCCCAAAGTGCTGGGATTACAGGCGTGAGCCACCGTGCCTGGCCATGATTGTTGATTTTTAAACCAAGTTTGTAAACATTTATTTATAAAGACCCTAAACTCACTGTTTCCAAGGTCTTCTATAGGACATCTATGCTAATGCATGTAGTTGTGCCAAATTTAACATTATATTGAGTAGATTGTTAGGGAACTAGTATCTCAGTCTATGTTCTTGATTGTATCAAAAAGAAATAACAGTAATTCCTTTGAGAAATATTTGGGAATAAAAATTAAATCATAAAATGACATGTAGTAAAACTTGTGACTCATACTTTAGAAAAGTCTAAATAGGAAAAGAAAACAAATATTTCTATCTAGTTCGTAACTTAAAGCCCTAAACAATGTACAGCCACTTTAAAACTTTCTGCTATGTGTCAAGAACAATGCTAGGAACTAAGGTAAAGCTTAAGAAATACGACTTCCTCTCAGACCACAATGGAGTAAAATTGGAAATCAACTCTAAAAGGTTGCTGTCAAAACAGTACTAATACATGAAAATTAAATAATCTGCTCCTGAACGATCTTTGTGAAAATAATAAAATCAAGATGGAAATATAAAAATTCTTTAAACTGAGCAATAATAGTGAAACAGCCTATGAAAACCTCTGGGATACAGCACAAATGATGCTAAGAGGAAAGTTCATAGCATTAAATGCCTACATCAAAAATTCTGAAAGAACACAAGTAGACAATCTAAGCTCACACCCAGCGAACTAGAGAAACAAGGACAAACCAGACACAATCCCAGCAGAAGAAAAGAAATAACAAAGAGCAGAAAATAAATAAATAAAATTAAAACAAAAAAATACAAAGGATAAATGAAACAAAAAACTGGTTATTTGAAAACATAAACAAAATTAATAGATCATTAGAGAGATTAACCAAAGAATGAAGAGAAGATCCAAATAAGCTCGATAAGAAATGAAATGAGAGATATTACAACTGATACCACGGAAATACAAAAGATCATTCAAGGCTACTGTGAATACCCTTACACAAACTAGAAAACCTAAAGGAGATAGATACATTCCTGGAAATGTACAACTTTCCTGGTTAAGACAAGATGACATAGAAACTCTGAACAGAACAATAACAAGCAGTGAGACTGAAATGATAATTTTTAAAAATTGCCGACAAAAAAAGTCCAGGACCAGATGGATTCACAGCTGAATTCTATCAGACATTCAAAGAGGAATTGTCACTAATCTTACTGAAACTATTCTAAATATAGAGAAAAAGGAAATTCTCCCTAAATCATTCTATTAAGCCAGTATCACCTTAATACCCAAACCAGGAAAAGACATAACAAAAGAATAAAACTACAGACCAATATCCTTGATGAACATAGATGCAAAAATCCTCAACAAAATACTAGCTAACAAAATCCAACATCATATCAAAAAGATAATTCACCACGATCAAGTGGTTTCATACTAGGGATTCAGAGAGGGTTTAACATACTCAAATAAATAAATGTGATACATCACATAAGCAGAGTTAAAAGCAAAAAAAATGATCATCTCAATAGATGCAGAAAAAGTATTTAACAAAATCCAGCATACCTTTATGATTAAAACCCTCAGCAAAATCAGCATAGAAGGGACATACATGAAGGTAATAAAAGCTGTCTACCACAAACCCGCAATCAACATTATACTTATCAGGGAGAAATTGAAAGCATTCTCCTGGAGAACTGGAACAAAACTAGGATGCCCTTTTTCACCAATTCTATTCAACATAGTACTGGAAGACCTAGCCAGATCAATCAGACAACAGAAAGAAATAAAGGACATCCAAATTGGTAAAGAGGAAGTCAAACTCTCGCTGTTCACTGATGACATAATCATATAATCATATACCTAGAAAACCCTAAAATCTCACCCAAAAAGCTTCTAGATCTGATAAATGAATTCAGTAAGGTTTCAGGATACAAAACCAAGGCACACAAATCAGTAGCATTGCTACACACCAACAGCAATCAAGTTGAAAATCATATGAAGTACTCAACCCCTTTTAAACCAGCTAAAAGAAATTCTCAAGAATATACCTAACCAAAGAGGTGAAAGATCTCTATAAGTAAAACTACAAAACACTGCTGAAAGAAATCACAGTTAACACAAATATATGGAAACACACCCCATGCTTATGGATGGGTAATATCAATATTGTCAACATGACCATACTGCCGAAAGCAATTTATAAATTCAATGCAATTCTGATGCAAATGTAATCACCATTTTTCACAGAATTAGAAACAACAATCCTCAAATTCGTATAGAAACAAAAAAGAGCCTTCATAGCCAAAGCAAGTCTAAGCAAAAAGAACAAATCAAGAAGCATCACATTATCCAACTTCAAACTATGTTACAAGGCTATAGTTACCAAAACAGCATGGTACTGATATAAAAATAGGCACATAGACCAATGAGACAGAATAGATAACCCAGAAATGCAGCCAAATTCTTACATCTGACTGGTCTTTAACAAAGTGAACAAAAATATAAAATGGGGAAAGGACACCCAATTCCACAAATGGTGCTGGGACAATTGGCAAGCCACATGTAGAAGAATGAAACTGGTCATCTCTCACCTTATACAAAAATCAACTCAAGATGGAACAAAGACTTAAATCTAAGACCTGACACCATAAAAATTCTAGATGATAACATCAGAAAAACCCTTCTAGACAGCTGGTTTAGGCCAAAGAGTTCATGACCAAGAATCCAAAAGCAAATGCAACAAAAACAAAGATAAAGATAAATAGATGGGACATAATTAAACTGAAATGCTTCTGCACAGCAAAATAAATAATCAGCAGTGTAAACAGACAATTCACAGAATGGGAGAAAATGTTAACAAACTATGCATTTGACAAAGGACTAATATCCAGATTCTAAAAGGAATTCAAACAAATCAGCAAGAAAAAAAAATCTGTTTAAAAAGTGGGCTAAGGACATGAATAGATGATTCTCAAAAGCACTTACACAAATGACCAACAAACATGGAAAACTGCTCAACATCACTAATTATCAGGGAAATGCAAATTAAAACCACGAAGAGATAATGTCTTACTCCTTACTTCTGCAAGAATGGCCATAATTTAAAAAAAAAAAGATGTTGGTGTAGGTATAGTGAAAAGTGATCACTTTTATGCTGCTGGTGAGAATGTCAACTGGTACAACCACTATGAAAAACAGTATGGAAATTCCTAAAAGAACTAAAGTAGAACTACCATTTGGTCCAGCAATCCCACTGCTGGGTATCCACTCAGAGGAAAAGAAGACTATGAAAAATAATACAAAAAAGACACTTGCACTGACATGTTTATAGCAGCACAATTTGCAACTGTAAAAACATGGAACTGGCCTAAATGCCTATCAGCCAACAAGTGGATAAAGAATATGTGGTACCTCTATACCATAGAATACTACTTAGCCATAAAATGGAAAGAAACAATGGCATTCACAGCAACCTAGATGTAGTTGGAGACCATTATTCTAAGTTAAGTAACTCAATATAGAAAACGAAGCATTATGTTTTCTCACTTGTAAGTGAGAGCTAAGCTATGAGGATGCAAAGGCAGAAGAATGATCTAATGGACTTTGGGGACTCAGGAGGAAGGGTGAGAGGGGGTGAGGGATGAAAGACTACACGTTGGGTACAGTGTATACTGTTCAGGTGACAGGTGCACCAAAATCTCAGAAATCACTACTGAAGAACTTATCTATGTAGCCAAAAACCATCTGTTTCCCAAAAACTATTGAATGAAAA
The DNA here is from genome assembly GCF_006542625.1 of Nomascus leucogenys. Taxonomy (NCBI): domain Eukaryota; kingdom Metazoa; phylum Chordata; class Mammalia; order Primates; family Hylobatidae; genus Nomascus; species Nomascus leucogenys. The sequence continues at coordinate 55,680,272 of NC_044400.1, forward strand.
TAAATAATTGAAAATAAATATGACTTAGTACCTAAGAACCAAGTTATTTTGCCTGATCCTGCCATTTGTAAAAATAATTTTGTCTTAGTGTCAGGAGAAATTTGGTGATGAAATGAACAGCCTCTAGAATCTGATTGATAGAGTTCAAGTTCTGGCTCCATTACTGACTCAGTTAAGATGGTATTTAACTATTATCAATCTGAGTTTCTTTATCTAAGTGGTAATGATGTATTTGTATATCTCTACGTACAAAATATCACGGGGAATATTTGCAAATTTGATACAAGCATACAATGTGTAATGATCAAGCTAAAGTAAACTTTCAAATTATGTGTTATTAGAATATTTAATCAATTGGAAAATTATGATAATAATAATACTGTAAATGATAACATAGAAGCAAATTATATATATACATATATGTATATATATACACATGTATATTATTTTAAATACACATTATTTTAAATATACATATGTATATATATATTTGTATTTCTGCTTCCTGGGTTGTAAGACTGTGGTCAACTGTGAAAATGTCTAGATTTCCAATTAAGTACTATATTTGTTTCACATTATACAATGAAAAGTTAGACATAGAAATAGACCTGAAAGACATAGCCACATTTGCAAGTTTCTGATAAGAGATGACCATGCACCTAAAAGTCAAAGGCAGCAAATATGTAATTAGCCAGATGAGTTTCAAGCAATTAAAATCTCTTTTTTCCCCCTATATTCACTGAATGAACTCTATTAGGCAATGAATTGGGATATCATGGATAGGCAAGGCCTCTTCTGTGGAAAAGACAAACTAAACAAAGAAAAAAATGAAATAATGGCAGTATAAAGATAGAATGGTAAATTTTACATGTCAAATTAACTTGGCAAAAAGATACCCAGATGGCTGATAAAATATATCTGACTGTGTCTGAGGGGATATTTCTAAAGGGAATAGCAATTTGAATTAGTAGACTGAGTAAAGAAGAGCACCCTTATTAATGTGGGCAGGCATCATCCAATCTGTTGAGGGCTTGAATGGAACAAAAAAGTAGAGGAAGGGTGAATTTGTTCTGTGCTTGAGCTGGGACATTCATTGTCTTCTACCCTCCCACATCATTGCATTTTAGGTCTTTGAACCTCGATTGGAACTTATACCATTGGTTGCTGGTTCTCAGTCCTTTGGAGTCAGATTGAATTATGTCATTGACTTTCCAGTTTGCAGATGGATGATCATGGGACTTCTTGGCCTTCATAACTCTGTGAGCCAATTCAAATAATAAATCTACTTTCATGTATATGTATAGAGGTTGAGCTCCTCAAATCTGAAAATCTGAAATCTGAAACACTTCAATACCCAAATTTTTTTGAGCACCGGTATATCTCAAAGGAAACGCTCATTAGATTATTTTAAATTTTGGATTTTCAGATTTAGGATGCCTAATGCGTGTAGTATATATAATTCAAAATCTGAAATACTTCTTGTCTTAGGAATTTAAAATAAGGGACATTCAACATATACATAATAAGTATGTATGTGTGTATATATATATGTATGTGTATACATATCTGTGTATAAATGTAATATCTATCATTTTAGTTCTGTTGTTTTTCTGGAACACCCTGAATAATACAAAGAATGGAGAAGTACAGAAGTCATAGAAGAGATCAAAAAATAAAATTGATGGGTGCTAGATTAGTTTTAGAAAAGGTCTAATAAAGGACTCTTGAAATTCACACACACATGCACACACACAAACAGGAGTAGAATGACAAGCTCAAGCTAAGTGGAGATTAAAAGCATAAGAAAAAACTATACACACAAATTTTTTTCTGAAAATTAGTGTTTTTGCTTATTTGGGTTTCTTTTCTATGATGTGTTGTATTTTAGTAGGTAGGATGTCAAAGAAAACACAAACTCTGATTCCAATAATGATAGGCATTGTGCTGGGTGGTGTAAAAAATGTAAAATGAGTCAGGTATAAATCCCACATTCAAATAAGCTGTACACTACCATGACTCATGTTTGCAGTTGTGAATGGTCAGGAGGTGATCGAAGGAGAGGCAGGACACCAGTCATCAGCCTTCCTGGAGAGGAAGGGTCCTCCCTTCCTGACCGCTGGCTAGGGAAAATGTAAGAGATCATTAGAAGCAGAGTCTGATTGGACAATGTTAGAGATGGAAGAGCAAGAGTAAGAGACACTAATTTAGGGCTTATTAAATGAGCTGTGCAGGCATGAGATCTTTTTTTTTTAATCTCTTTCTCTGTCTCTCTTTTTATTTTTTCTGTGACAAGTTCTCATTCTGTATCCCAGGGTGGAGCGAAGTGGTGCAATATCAGCTTGTCTTTCCTGGCTACTTTAAATTTTTTTTTTAAGCGATGGGGATGCACTGTGTTGCTCAGGCTGGTCTCGAACACCTGGGTTCAAGAGATCCTCCTGCCTCAGCCTCTCAAAGTTCTGGGATTACAGGCATGAGCCACTATGCCAAGCCAAGATCCTCTGAAAAACAATTGTACTATTAGACATGGTTATGAAGGATTGGTTATATGTGAAATAGTAAAGTCCAAATTATTCTGTTCCAAGATGGCCAAATAGGAACAGCTCTGATCTGCAGCTCCCAGCGTGATCGATGGGGAAGATGAGTGATTTCTGCATTTCCAACTGAGCCTCCACTGGTGATACCCAGGCAAACAGGGTCTGGAGTGGACCTCCAGCAAACTCCAACAGACCTGCAGCTGAGGGACCTGACCATTGGAAGGAAAACTAACAAACAGAAAGGAATAGCATCAACATCAACAAAAAGAACATCCACACTAAAACCCCATCTGCAGGTCACCAACATCAAAGACCAAAGGTAGATAAAACCACAAAGATGGGGAGAAACCAGAGAAGAAAAGCTGAAAATTCTAATAAAATCCAAATTAAAATCATTAAGAATCACTCATTAATTAAATAGAAGAACTAAAATACATGCAAAGGCCAGAGAACACACATTTTACATTTTAGAAAATGTCGTGTTCTGCAAATATATACGAAAATTATAAAGTATTGCAATTTCCTGAGTTAAGTTTTGGTCATAACGAGCATAAAACAAGGCAACACTCCCTAGTAGAATTGACTTGTGGAGACTTCTTGTTCAAGAAGAGTTTTAAAAAGGGTAAAAAAGCCTTGACAGTGTATTATTTTTCTCCTGCTACATTTGACCAAGTAGGAGTGACTTCTGGAAATGACTATTCTGTGGAGTAGAACAAGCTCTTGACTCATTACTGAGCCATGGAAGTAGTGTCATGTAGGTCTCCGTGAACAACAAAATCCATTAGGAACAAATCAGAAGACAGTTTCACATAGACATGCTGTGTAGTTATGGCCCTATTGTTAAAAACATTCCAAAAATAACTACATCTTGAAAGTCACCGAGGAATAAATAATGTTGAATGTTTTTCATGTTTAAAACTAATTCTTTGTACTCTCTAATAATGTTTATTGCTGACATCTGTGGAGATTTGCCAAAAAAAAATAGGATGTTTAATGTCTACTTGTCAAATGTAATGTTCTCTCTGTCTTTTAATAGTTTTCTGAGAAGATGCTTGCTTTCATTTATTTTTCGAAATGATTATTTTTTCGTGGCAGTTATTCTAAACACATGAAAAAAAGCCAACACAAATCATGGATTGTTTTGAAGTGTTCCCTGGCCCACTGCAGAAAAAAAAATTCAAGTAACATTTTCAGAGCCAATATCTGTTAAAATATAATTAACTTGCAGTATTTGAAGACCTCTCCATGCTCACTCAGTAGCTAAGGGAGGACATGACCCTGCCGACAGTGTGGTGTCCTGCAGGCTGTGACAGGTATGAGGCTGCCTTTTATTTATTTATATTTAAACTTTTTTGTTTTGAAATATGTTTAGATTTATAGGAAAGCTGCAGTATAATACAGAGAGTTTATTTAACCCTCTCACCAAGTTTCCTCCATTGCTGGAATCTTACATTCCCTTGGTACATTTGTCAAAACTAAGAGGCTGGCATTGGCACATTACTGTCAATTAAACTCCAGATATTATTTGGACTTCATTTTTTTTTTAACTGATGGTTTGTGTTAGTCCATTTGCATTGCTGTAAAGGAATACCTGAGGCTGGGTAATTTATAAAGAAAAGAGATTTATTTGGTTCACGGTTCCGCAGGATGCACGTGAAGCCTAGTGTTGGTATCTGCTTCTGGTGAGGGTCTCAGAACCTCACAAACATGGCAGAAGGTAAAGGGGAGCCAATGGGTCACATGGTAAGAAAGAAAGAGAGGCAAAAGGTGCCAGGATCTTTCAAACAACCAGATCGTGTGTGAACTCATGGTATGAGAACTCATTACCACGAGGACAGCACTAAGCCATTCACGACGGATTCATCCCCATGAACAAAACACCTCCCACTAGGCCCACCTCCAACATGGGAGACACATTTCAACATGAGATTTGGAGGGGACAAAATATCCAAACCATATCATAGTCCTTATAATGTTCCTTGATGTAACCCAGAACACATATTTTATTTGTGATCATGTGTCCTCACACCCATCTGGTCTGTGACAGTTTCTCAGTCTTTCCTTACTTGTTATGCCCTTGGCACAGAAGTACTTTACAGTCTTGAATAGTATCTTGTAGAATAACCCTAAAGCTGGGTTTGTCTGTTTCTTTTTTTTTTTTCTGTTCCCACTATTAGACTTGGGTTATGAGATTTTGAAAAGAATACCAAAGTTGTTGTGTCCTTGTTGTCACATTATATGTGGAAATACCTGATATCCACCTAACATCACTAATGATGCTCACCTTTATCATTAGTTTAGGGTAGTATCTGGAAGGTTTTCCACAGCAAGAAAACTGGTTTTCTCTTTTCCTATTTTGTACTTTGAAGGCTAGACACCAAGTCTAGTGCACCCCTCAGTCCAATGGGGGTTCAGTAAAGGGATAAGCACTTCTTGGAGACAGCATCTACGTATGTATATTTTTGCACTTCTGTAAGAAAATTGATCTCCTTCATTTATTTGTTTATTCAATCATTTATCTATATCATGATGGATTCTTGTTTTTATATTAGTTATGATCCAACAATACTTTTCTTGCTCAGATTTCTCAAATTTTAGTCATTGAGAAGTCTTTCAATTTTGCTCCTATGTCCCTTTGACATGCACTCTTTTTTAACATACTTTTAAAAACTATTTTTAAAAATTTAGTATAAAGAAATAACACTTGTCCCTGTAACAATTTTAAATGTGCAATTTAGTAGCATTAATTATATTCATAATGTTGTGCAACCATCATTAAGTAAAGGATTCACCCCATGACCACAACAGCTCCCACTAGGCCCACCTCCAACTTTCCATTTCCAAAATTTTTCATCACTTCAAATATTACTGCTTTTTTTTAAAATTTTCAAGTATATGATGTCTTATTTTATATTTACTATGATGCACAATTAGATCTCTTGAATTTATTCCCCTTATCAGACTGAAATATTATATTCTTCAATCAACATCTTCCCAATCCCTCCGCCCTTAAGCTTCTGGTAAGTATCATTCTACACTCTGCTTTTATGAGTTCAGTTTTTTAAGATTCCACATATAAATAAGATCAGGCTTTATTTGTCTTTCTGTGCCTGGCTTATTGTTCTTAACATAAGTCTTTCATGCATATTCATGTTGTTGCCAATGAAAACATTTTCTTCTTTTTAAAGGCTGAATAATATCCTATTGTGTATACATAACACATTTTTTATCTATTCATCCATTGATTGATACTTAGGTTAATTTCATATCTTGGCTATTGTGATGAACCATGAAATAAATATGGGAGTACAGATATCTCTATGACATACTAATTTCATATCATGTAGATATATACTCAGTAGTGGAATTGCTGGATCATATGATAGTTTTATTTTTCTATTTTGAGATAACTCCATAGTGTTTTCCATAGTGGTTGCACCAATTTACACTCCCACTAACAATATACAAGTTGTGGACCCCAAATATCTAAGACAGGTTTCAGTTTATTTAGAAAGGGTATTTTGCCAGTGTTGAGGGTGCATACTCATGATAGAGCCTCAGGAGGTCCTGACAACGTATGCCCAAGGTGGTCGGGGCACAGCTTGGTTCTATAAATTTTAAGGAAACATGAGAAATCAATCAGTGTATGTAAGATGGACATTAGTTTCATCCAGGAAGACAGAACAACTCGAAGCAGGGAGGGTGCATCCAGGTCACAGGTAGGTAAGAGACAAATGGTTGCATTCTTTTGATTCTGATTAGACTTTCCAATGGAGGTAGTCAGATATGCATTTATGTCAGTGAACAGAGGGATGACTTTGAATAAAATGGGAGACAGGTTTGCCCTAAGCAGTTCCCAGCTTGACTTTTCCTTTTAGTTTAGTGATTTAGGGGCCCCAAGATTTATTTTTCCTTTCACATTTCCCACTTTTCTTTTTAAAATATTTTGGAGAAAGCATTTTAGAAGAAAATGAGTCTTTGGTTGAGGTTTCATCTGATCTCTCCTGGATAGGATGGTTTATTCTTAGATGGGTAGGTATCAAGTTATTAGGACAGCTCATTTTTAGCAGGTTGTGAAGTCTCATGTCCTATGAAGGTAACATAAGGGGAGGAAGCGAGAAATACAACAACAAACAGAAGAACAATCCTGGAAAATTTATATAGGCCACATTACTCTAAAGTCCATACATCAGTAGGCAGGTATGAAAGTGGCTTATGTACGTAAATAGGTTGCTGTTATTTTCTTCTGAAGTTTAAGTTGTTTAGCTTCAGTTTGCAGGGCTTTAAGAAAGCCCAGCTTAGTTTTCAGTAATTTCAAATTAGAAAAAAATGGGCAAAAAGGAAAAGAAAGAAGAAAAAATTGAAAATACTATTTTGGAGACTTGTAGCCAGGAAAAATTAGAATTCAGTCCAAACTGTAGAAAATAATAAAAATTGAAAAACATTAGCCAAGACTAGAATCTAACATCAGAAGTACTATAGTTTTTCAAACAATTCTCTCTTCAGTTTCCCATTTTTACTAAAGACAAATTGCCAGATTGTTTGTATAAAGTGAAGAAAGAATAATTATTTTTCACATAGGCTTTTAAAATTGGCTTTGATGGTACTTTGTTCCATAGAAAGAGTCTCAGATAAGGCTTTTTAAAAGCCAATCCCTGGGCCGGGCATGGTGGTTCATACCTGTAATCCCAGCACTTTGGGAGGCTGAGGCAGGCAGATCACCTGAGGTTAGGAGTTCAAGATCAACCTGGCCAACATGGTGAAACCCTGTCTCTACCAAAAATACAAAAATTATCTTAGTTTGGTGGTGAGTGCCTGTAATCCCAGCTACTTGGGAGGCAGAGACAGGAGAATTGCTTGAACGCAGGAGGCAGTGGTTGCAGTGAGCCAAGTCTCATCTCTGCACTCCAGCCTGGGCAACAGAGCAGGACTCTGTCTCAAAAAAAAAAAAAAAAAAAAAAAAACCAAGCCCTGCCATGGGTTTGCATCCTCTGACACCTATGAGTTGGGTGAATTCCTCCCCTCTTGAGGTACAAAGACAATTTGGGGTTCCTGGCTCTGTCAGAAAGTGAGACATTCTTTACTTACCACAGGTCAGAAACCTTGTACAAAAACTGTGTGGACAAGGTATGGAGCCAGTTTTCCTAAGGGGCTTTTATTGGCTCTATAAGTCAAGTTTGATTCCTTAAAGGAAAGCACACCATTCCAGTCAAAGCCTTAGTAAAATAACCAGCTTATCCAATTGTGTCCTGTTACATGTGAAAACAGGTTTTTATTACACTTATGCAAATAAATATATTGCCATAAGTTAATAATACTCAAAAGTTCCCAAATTTTGTAGAAATCAGGCAGAGAGAAACAAATATGCCCCAAAGTTTGTTCATAGGAGTTACGTAATTGTTAAAAGCTGTCAATGCCTCAAAAGAAAAGTTTCCTTGACTCTGGAAAATTAAACAAAGGATCAGTGACATTTTATGCAAAAAGACAAAAAGATTACTTCAGTCTTATATTATTAGTTAAGTCCATACAGTTAACTCCTCCTGTTCTGTTTGATATTCATGAATATTTTGGCTAATCTAAACTTGCTTATCTCTGATAAGCGTTGTTCCCCATAATTTGGAACTTTCTTTCAGATTTGATAGTCTGATAGCATTGGTCAAACCCAACGGGAAAAGACTGAAATAACAACAAAAACAGAAACAGACAACCACAACAACAAAAACAGTTAAGCAAATCAAACACATGATCGTACAACTTAAGTGATTACTGAGTGCTCTAATGCTAAGGAGAAATTAAGACCAGCTGGCTGTTAATCTTAACTTTAGCCAAGACAAACCCCAATTCAGTTACTTACCTAGGGATGGGTCTCAGACTGAAGACTGCTCTCCATCATCCTAGAAGCAGAAAAAAAACTCAAACTCATCTTCCCTGTTGGAAGCGAGCTCAAACGCCATAGAGGAATTACCTGCCTTCCATCATCATGGAAGCTGGAAAACTTGCATTCCTTGTGTTGGAACAAAGATGATAACAGTTCTTTTGCAAAACAAACCTCCTTCCTGCCTATAGACTAGACTGACAGAAGCCACAAGATTATACGTTACAGAAATTTTACTGAATAACTTAAGATGTACCTATTTTCATTAAACCAATACCAATGTCTTATTTGTTAACAATTATACAAGCAAAGATCATTTCGTTTTGGGCTGGGTTTATGGTTTTGTGATCCCATGCCAAATTTTGACACCTTATATTATTTGGCAGGGATAAATATGAAATTGCTTGATCAATAAATGCAAACAAATATGTATGTTGGCAATTCTTAAGACATTTCTAATATTACTTTACCAATAATTTCAAAGCTAGCTCTTTTATTAAAGATTCTACTTAATCATGTAAACTTGAAAAAACATTTGACTAGTCTTTTTTTCTGGTAAAGTATTTCATTTGAGGGCTTTTATTTTTCTTTAAGCCAATTAATTAGATTTCTTTTCTACATCTTCAGTAGTGAAACATTGTGTACACATTATATAAATACATAGACATATTAAGCATACCTATAGAAATACATCTTATAGATTTATAAGACCTCTTTTTTTCCCTATCTTAAATTTGCAAATGTTTGATAGCCTTTTTCATTACCCAGGTAGCTATCAGCTAAATAGCCCTAAATCTGCATATTGAAGGAAACAACTCTTAGGAGAAAAATCAGATAGCAAAATTCACATCTCAAGGTACAGAGAGAAAATGTCTGGTGGTGCTAGAGAGGGATTAAAGGTGGATGCCAAATCAAGCATAAAATTATAGAAATCTGTCATAGGATTTTATAAGGAGACCAATTTCATTTAGATAGGGACTACCTATTTTCTGAGTTCTGGGGAGAGCCCACACTAACTCCTAGGTCTTCAAAAAGAGAGAATTATTATGAAGCTAGACCATGTGATGCTTTTACCGTGTACTTAAAAAAAAAAAAAAACTTATTTTAAACAAAGACGTTTCTGAGTGTCTAAGCTATACTCTTTCTTAAAAACCCAAGAGTAGCCTCTGTTGCAATAACTATTTTAGTCAAAAAAATCAGGTAACACAATACAAAAGCATGTAGTTTAAAAGCTGAGAGAAACTTGTCTAATTACACTCTTGGGGTTCCAAAAGGAAAAACAGAGTTTTCTCCCCAAGAGGGAGTCTGAAAACTTCTTCATTTTCTTTAAGAAACCTTAGGCTATTACAAACTATTTTAGATCCCCCATGTGGCAGAAGATGCAAGCGAAAGGAGAGACATCAGAATTAAATGAAGAAAACAGATTTCAGTCAACTGTGAAGAAAAAAAAAATTTGCTCAAAAAAGAAAAAGTCCTTGGAGAGAGAGAGGGAAAAAAAAAACCATGAAATCCTTTTAAATATAAACACACACACACATAAACAGACACACACACACACACACACACACACACACATCTTGGATGTCAGCTTCTAATTAAGCTGAATTTTAACCATTGAGCTCCTTTAATTTTTTTTAATCTCATTACCGTATTTCAGCTAGGACAAATTGCTGCTCTTTCAGAAGTACCAAGTATCAAACCAGAAAGGGTTTGATTTAGGAAACAAACTCAGGCTGTTGTGGTGAAAAAAAGAAGACAGAACCTTAGCTATGGAACTGCAGCATGGGGTGACAACCATTGCTCTTTCAATTTGGCCTGGCTAGCAAAAAGGAGACCTCGTTATGTAAATAAAGCCCCATACATAGTCAAAATAAAAAATATTTTCTTTTTTTTCTTTCCTTTTGCTGTTCATTTTTCTCCCCAGACCATACCACCTTTCCTGTGTGTGGTGCAAGGGGTTGGGGGGTAAGAGGGACAGAATTTAGCCACTTCAGAGGCCTTGTTCCCCATAATTTGGAACTTTCTTTCAGATTTGATAATCTGATAGCGTTGGTCAAACCCAATGGGAAAAGACTGAAATAACAACAAAAACAGAAACAGACAACCACAACAACAAAAACAATTAAGCAAATCAAACACATGATCGTACAACTTATGTGATTACTGAGTGCTCTAATGCTAAGGAGAAATTAAGACCAGCTGGCTGTTAATCTTAACTTCAGCCAAGACAAACCCCAATTCAGTTACTTACCTAGGGATGGGTCTCAGACTGAAGACTGCTCTCCATCATCCTAGAAGCAGAAAAAAAACTCAAACTCATCTTCCCTGTTGGAAGCGAGCTCAAACACCATAGAGGAATTACCTGCCTTCCATCATCATGGAAGATGGAAAACTTGCATTCCTTGTGTTGGAAGCAAGTAAAACTGCAGAAAAATTGTACTGCAATACACTTTTTAAATCATGACCACATTTTGGGAGATTAGGGATTCTCTCAAGGAGTTGCTTCCAGGCCTCAGCAAATTTTCCTATTGATTTGAGCCATAAAGATAGCTCAAGTTGATAGCAAGCACAGATAGGTGATTTGTTCAAGGTCAGGGGCACCTCCTCTCAGAATCCCTTTATTGTTACCAAAATGTGAAATCCGAATATCTGAGGCAGGTCTCGGTTAATTTAGAAAGGTTATTTTGCCAAGGCTGATGATGCATGCCTGTGACACAGCCTCAGGAGGGCCTCACAGCAGGCACCCAAGGTGGTCAGGCACAGCTTGGTTTTATATGTTTTAGGGAAATGTGAGGCATCGATCAATATATGTAAGATGTACATTGGTTACATCCAGAAGGCAGGACAACTGGAAGCAGGAAGGGCACTTTCAGGTCACAGATAGGTGAGAGCCAAATGGTTTCATTCTTTTGAGTTTCTGATTAGCCTTTCCAAAAGAGGTAATCAGATACGCATTTATCTCAGTGAGCAGAGGGATGACTTTGAATAGAATGGGAGGCAGGTTTGCTCTAAACAATTTCCAGCTTCACTTTTTTTCTTTACCTTAGTGATTTTGGGGCCCCAAGATTTATTTTCCTTTCACAATGTTCTCTTTCCTCTGCATCCTTTCCAACACTTATTGTCTTCCATCTTTTTGATAATATTCATTCTAACAAGTGTGAGGTGATATATTGTTGTGATTTCAATTTGCATTTCCTTGATGATTAGTGATGTTGAAATTTTAAAATATTCTTGTCCATTAGTATGTCTTCTTTTGAAAAATGTCTATTGACATTCTCTGTCCATGTTTTAATCAGACTATTTGCTTCCTTAGTGGTGTATTTATGATGAGCTGAGTTCTTTATATATTTTGGATACTAACCTCTTATCATATGTATGGTTTGCAGATATATTCTTCCATTCCTTAGGTTGTCTCTTCACTCTATTGAGTGTTCCTTTGATTGTGTAGAGGCTTTTTAGTTTGATGTAATCCCGTTGTCTATTTTTGCTTTTGTTGCCTGTGCTTTAGGGTTCATATCCAAAAAATCATTCCCCAGTTCAATGTCATGGAGATTTACCTTAATGTATAATGTTGTTGGAAATGTAATTAGGCATGTCATGCAACTCTATGTTTACTTAAAATTCTCACAATTCTGTGGCTTTCCATTATCTTGAAGAAAAGACTGAATTCCTTACTATGGCTTGGAAAAAAACCCTGGCTAATCTAAACTTGCTTATCTCTGAAGACTTATTGGCAATTTTTTCTCATATTTTGTCTCTCAATTCAAGCCACCCTTGTGTTTTCAAACTCCTTGACTATACTATTATTTCTTGTACTGAAACTTCATATGTGTTTTAAATCTCTTCCAGAGTGTGTGACTAGGCATGCTTTTATGTTTTTTTTTCTTTTTTTACTGCTGTATTCACAATGCCAAAAAAGCTTCCTGACCCAAAACATGGTAGAAATAAATATGTCAAATTAATGTTAAATAAATGTTTTTTCTGTTTCTGATATTTTCTCTATCTTCTCTCTTTCACTTCAGTGTTAACTTGCTAAATCCCACTCATCATGCAATTCTATACTTTCTCTTCTTCAGAAAATCTTTCCCAAACCATGCCTATAGACATTAGGTTAGTTTTTCTTATTACTAGGTTGGTGCAAAAGTAATTGCAGTTTTTGCAATTACTTAAGGAAAACACAGACTCTTTGGAATCCCAGCCCCTGTTTTCCTTCAGATCACTCATTGTGATTGCAATGTTAACAGTTCCTTGTCTCCCTTTTCACATCAGATGGACATGTAGCTTCAGAATTCTGTTTCCCTCTTTGCTTCTTTGCAGTCTTGGTCCCCAGTGCCTGCTGTACAGTTTGTCCACTCTAGGATCCCAGAAGTTATTTGTTGAATGAAGGAAAGAGTGAATTGAAGACATAAAAGAATAGATATGGGACATGTATAGGCAATGGAGCAGCTCCTGAGATTAAGGGTAATTTCTCCATGGACTCCTTATCTGGTACCTTCAGCTGCAGGCAAAGGCACCCTGGGGTACTTCAAGAAACAGGATGTAAATTGTCTGTGAAAGTGTCATAAACTCTTTGAGGCAGTGAGAATGTCATTTGAAGAAGTAATCTTGAGGTTTTAGAGCTCAGATTTTTTTTAAAAATTTCAGTAGGAGATTGGAACCAACTTGGGAAAACTTTTGAAAACATAGACATGAGCTGATTCTGTGGTGGAAAATAAAAACCCTTACCTGTTTTAAGTTTGTAAGAGTGTGTGCTTTTTTATTTTAATTTTTTCACTTATTTCTCTTAAATGTTAATCCTCTGAAAATTTTGACATCTAATTCTGCAGGAGATGCTGTCTTTGTTAATGCGACGTTACTATTCTGTTCTCTTCATTATCGTGACCTTATTGCTCTGAAAGACTCTTGTCCAGGAAAATAAAAGTCCTAGACAGCTTTATTATTCATTTTAGGAACTACATGAAAGGGCCATCAACTCTTCAATTAAAAATATCAAGGGATTACATCTCAAAACTATGAACTCCTTGTCTCAAATTTCTCACCTTACTATAAACCACCAATCCTAAACAATCACATCATGATTCCTCAGGAAACTCACACACAAAAACAACTTCTCACACTGACCCAATTACTTCCAATTTGTATTAAGCAAAACATTGAAGATACATAATTACATTTTGGTTTTATAGGTGAAAATAAAAATGCATGTAAATAACCAAGATTATTTTTAGTACCCTTCAGCTAACAACTTGACAATTATAAAGTCATTCACTTATTAATTTTTTTTGAGAAAAGTATAAAGTAATAGTAAATATCAAATCATGCTAATCAGAATGTCATGGCCATTTGCCCTTAACCAGTGTAAAATGGGTTTTCATTTGATTATGATGTCAAAAAATATTTTCAGTGTCAACATATTATTACTGAAAGACTTTGAAAATATTGTTTTACTGTACTTTAAAAAAAGTTAATATTTTAAATTATTAAAAGTTAATATATTTTAAATCATATTCAAGTAGAATGAGAGAGGAAAGTATACTTCCTAATCGTGGCTATGTGGCCATTCATAATGATCATTGAAACATAATTTTCACTTCACTTTGCGTAGTATTCTAGTAATTATGCAAGAGACAAATTAAATTTGTATTTCACAAAATCAAAGTAAACGACTGTCAGTTAATACATGTTAACTGTGAAAGAAATGAATGGAGCAGCAAACTACGTATTAACTGCCTAATGCATTGCAACAACAAAGTAAATGCCACTTCCCTGCCTTCAGAAAAATGTGTGGTATAAATAATACCATGATTCCCCTCTCAAGCCCATCATCATTTTCTTACCTTATACTTAGGAAAAATATAAACAAGGGGTCTAAGACCTTGGATTTCATTCCTATTCTGTCTTTAACTTTCCCCCCAAATTTGAAAAAATAAATTCACTGTTCAGCCTCCGTGTGTGAAATGAAAAGGTTGGATTAGATAGTTGATTTTCTAGTTGTTTTCTACAGACATTTCAAGGGTACTTTGATATGAGCAGGAATGGGTCTATTAAGAGGAACATTTTACTACCCACTGCCTCAAATAGAGAAGTTCTGATATTTCTTATTTTTTTTAAAAAAAATATTATTATATTGTACTTCTAAGCTAGCTTTTATTTAACAAAAACATCAGTACATTAAACAAAAACAAACAAAAAAGTATCATCCCATTTTTCTCAAACGCATAGTTTGGAATGTGGCAAAAACAATACACTTACTATAAGTTCTGTAGTTAAAATAGTTCTCAATAATAATAAAGTAATGACTATAAGGTGTTTGTTCTATCTTTATAATGTTTCAGGGAAGTAACTGATTTCATTTTGACAAGAATCCTGAAAGGCACGTATTATGATATTTTTTTAAAAAAAGAAGGAAATTGAATACTAGAGATATTGATTTCCAATTCTCCATTCCCCAGCATTTTTTAAAAGCTTACTTGTACCAGGCACTCTGCTAGATGTGTTTTGGTGCTATGCTTACAATGGCCCATGTAGCTGTGTACATAGTAAAGACACAGAACTGGTCCTGGAGTCCAGAGTAGCTGACAGCAAAGCCAGCGTTTACCAATGAGAATGATGATAGTAAAACTGCTGCCCCAAGAATAATGAGATAGCTGAACTTGACTTGGAGGGACACTCTTGCAAACACTGCATATGCATAGTGTTCTGTAAGTTTCACAATACTATGAGGTAGACTCTTCAATTAGCCCCATTTTAAACACAAGGAAGTTGAAGTTTAAATATTAAGCAGTTTTCCTCAGAACATATTTAAAAAAAAGAAAAACAAGAGCTAGTGGTAGACATAAGGGCACACACTAGAAAAAAAAGTCACCTTATAGCTGTCATATTGTGTCTCAGGACCTCTTTGTGGCTTACTCAAAGGAGCAGGAAGCCCCTGCCAGGCCTTATTTGCTGTTCTCAGCAGGTGCTTACAACATGGCAGAGTTTGTGAGCACTTGGTGGGGACAGAGGGTATGGCCTGTCTCCAGCAGATCATAAGCTAATTGCACACAATCATTCCCCTGGACCAGGCCCATTGTGCACTGTTAGAATTCTCCTCTTACAGATTTTCTTAACAAATTTTATTTATATTGATCTTTACCCTGATGACTACTAATATGACTTAAAACAACTGGAGCCTAATAAACTGACTATATCCTACACTTATACGTGCTCCATAAAATCTATGGTAGAAAGGCATTCGTTCCCATGTCAAATACTTGCTTGTATTTTGAGATTTGACTACATTGTCTTCTGCAATTTGAATTTTCTAGATCCCCTGGGTAAAAATACTTTCGCCTATTACTCATTCTAATCATATCTATTGTTTGACTTCTTCACATTTTATATATAGTTTGGGTTATTATGATCTAAACTACCATTTTTGCTCAGGAAACTGTATCTTACATGGTACATCAGTAAGGAGTTTGGAGACCCAAAATGACTAGAATAACAGTTGAATGAGAAGCATTAAACCCCAAGTGGATTTTACAGACAAAAATATGTTTTGTTCCTCATTAGTTCTCTACATTTATCAAACCACATTTGCTTTGAATATATTCATAATGCCATGGCACATTTTGTTTTTCTTCTCTGAAATTGGGAGCCAAAACTAAAATTTGCAAGAAAGTATAAAAAAATAAATTGTTGAAAAAAATTCGAGTTAGCAAATCTCTGTTACAACAAATACACGCGATTTTTTCTCCGAGTAACACATGGTTTAGACAGGTGTTAGTATTAGTAATGACAAGAAATTTGCATATTTTATAAACAAGTTTACATATGTACCACAATACCTAACACTCCATACATAAATTTCCACAGATGCATCCCTCTTGTTAAAATATGTAGAAAACTTTCTAGCAAGTATGCAAAAACATTTCAGCAAGAATGCTTACTGCAGCAAAAGCAGGGGTACCTATTCTCAAGACCTAAAATGCATTGTGAGTTAAACTTCACCTCAGGATCCAAAAGGTCATTGAAAAAAATATTTTCGGGAAATAGAAATTTTTAAAATCTTAAAATATAATATATTGAAAGCAAAATTGGCACTCTTTTACTGAAAAAAAAAAAAAGCTGCTTCAGTGCTGCAGTGATTAAAAATCTCTTATATATCTGTTGTGTTGGGGAGGCATGGATGCAACAACACACTTATACTCCCTTTGTTTTTGGCCAGCAGCCAGTTAAGGCTGAAACTCTAGCCTGTGGAAATTGGTTGAGTAAATGGAGAAAATGAACCAGGTGCAATGGGTGAAGATTACGAAGGCCAAAATTATAGTTAGTGAGGTGTGATTCCATTGTTTCAGCAGTAGCATCAATTCCTACTGCAGGAAGGTGGGATGTGAAAAGAAACACCACATCAATCAAAATAAATTTCCCATATATATATATATATGTGTATTTTAGAAATATATGCATATTTCCCTTATATATGTGTGTATATCCAGTGCCTATCCATATATCAAGTGTATATCTGTATTAACAACCACTTAAAGTTTTTTTTTTATCAAAGGTTTTCGCATTAGTCTTTCATTTTTCTTTTACCACATCTTGCCTACTGATGAATAGATTTTACGAAATATTTTGAAGGCTTCTATAGTGAAACAAAATCAGAAAAGTATACATAAATTTAAACTCTGGGTCACTTAATAAAGTCTGTCAGTGGAGTCATACACATTTACTACATCATTAGCTACTCTTCTTGTGCATAATATTAAAATTATCTCTAGATCATGTGATTGGTTGAAGATGACATGGATTTTGTCCTCTGAAATTACAACATACTTCAAAAATGGTAACTTAAATGACCTTTACAAGCAAAATATTGGCATGAACATGGTCTCAAGTGTTCTACAGAAGCAGTGGCTATTTTTGGTTTATGATCTCCTTTTCCCCATCTCTCTGATTATTTATAAAATTTCTCACACTGAGTAAGCAACCCGATACATATTTCCCTGAAAAATGGAAATGATGTGGGTGGGTATTCCTTGACACTAAGGAATGAATATCTTTAAACACTTTCCAAAAAAGATCTCATGTTTCAATACAAAGCAATGAAAGGAAAACATAAGGTCAAGTTACTTAGAAATTAATATATTCAAGAAAAGTAGTTCTGCACGTTTTGCATGCATATATTGATGTAATAAGCCATTGCTAAAGACCTATTAGCAATTATCAAACCTAACTCATTCTAAGACACCTTCTATTTTGAAAGGTTTTCAAATCACTACAGGTTTTGCCAGTGGTGGTTCTTATAGCCAATACTGACCATCACACTCTGCCACACTTAACAGAGTGGACAAGGAATATTCTCCTACTTTGTTTTAAATTATTGTTTTGAATGTGTGCTTCCACTAGACATAGACTTAGTGGTTTACCTATATTTCAAATGCAAGAATTTCCATGAAATTAAGATTTGCTTGAACTCAGAGTGACCACAAAGGTGTCAAATGCTCAATGCATATTTTAAACTTCTTAAAATACCACCAACCTCTTTGTTTAATTTGCCATTTAATGAGCCATTTTTTAAGTTGAGAGATTGGTGGTTTTAGTATTGTAACTAAAAACATGCACCTGCAATGGACTGTGGGTATGTGAATATGCATATCATATACTTAAATTGTAAAACTTAATAAAAATGAGGAAGAAAGGAAAAAAAGTAAGAATGCATACTGGAATGCTAAATATGGTAAGCAGGAATTCATCCACCTTCCTCCAAGCCATAATGACTATTGCACGCTTCAGGCCCTAAATATCTAGAATTATGTAAAGTCCCTCAGAATTATGTAAAATCCAAGTTATTATGTAAAATTATACCTCCATAATTTCTCTTTACTGCCAGCCATCTCCTCTCCCTACTTCTGGAGTTTTCGGTTATCTGCACCAGCCTCTTGTGCTTAAACTCTATTAATAGATCAAATTCAAGCCTTCCCTTTTATCTACACCACCCCCATAATAGGTGTCCTAAATAAAAATTATCTTTCAAAGGGAGAATCTGAAAAGCAATACATTGTGAACTCCCTTTGGAGAAGAGCACTTGAAACTTCTAAGTGTAGAGTAAGAATGAAGTGCACATGAAAAATAACCTATTTTTTTTAAGTCTCTGACGTTGGGAAACCTGGAAAGAAATTACTGACTCAAAAGAGTACCCTGTCGAAAGTATATGGTCCATCATGTCTAGAAGTATTATTTGTATTTATTTTTCAAGAAAATATTATCTGTTGGCACCACTCTATTCCTGACATATTCATTTAGGATACTGAAATTATGACATACTTCATTAATTTTTCTTGCTGTCCTTCAAATACTTCTTAATTAATTCTTCCTCATATTTAAAGGATAACTTTCTCTAACTGTTAGTCCATTCTTGCATTATTATAATGAAATACCTGAGGTCAGGTAATTTATAAAGAAAAGAAGTTTAATTGTCTCAAGATTCTGCAGGGTGTACATGGCATGGCACTGACATCTGATTAGCTTCTTCTGAGAGCCTCAGGAAGTTTACAATCATAGCAGAAGGTGAAGGGGTAAGCCAGTATATCACATGGTGAGAAATGTGGAAAGAGAGAGAGAGAGAGGAGAGAGGAGGCATCACACTCTTTTAAACAACCAGATCTTATGTGACCTCAGAGAGAGAACTCACTCATTTTCATGAGGATGGAACCAAGCTATCTTATATGATTTGACTCTGTGTCCCCACCCAAATCTCATCTTAAATTATAATCCAAATTGTAATCCCCACATGTTGGAGAAGGTACTTCATGGGAGGTAATTAGATCATGGGAGTGGTTCCCCCCATCAGTGCTGTTCTCATGATAGTGAGTGAGTCTTCATGAGATCTTGGCCAGACACGGTGGCTCACGCCTGTAATCCCAGCACTTTGGGAGGCCGAGGCAGGCAGATCACCTCAGGTCAGGAGTTCGAGACTAGCCTCAACATGGAGAAACCCCGTCTCTACTAAAAATACAAAATTAGCTGGGTGTGATGGTGCATGCCTGTAATCCCAGCTACTTGGGAGGCTGAGGCAGGAGAATTGCTTGAACCTGTGAGGCAGAGGTTGCAGTGAGCCGAGATCGTGCCATTGCACTCCAGCCTGGGCAACAAGAGCGAAACTCTGTCTCAAAAAAATATATATATATCAAAATATCAAATTTCTAAATTGCCACTGACTTCTTAGAGTACTCAATCTAGAAAAGCACATTTTAATGAATGTCCTCCCAAATCTCCCAACATGTACTCCAAATTCTATAAGTTCCCTTAACATCTCTTATTGGTAATGTACCACGTTTTCCATTATTTTATGCCTCCTTTAAGAAACCAAGCTTAATTAAATTTAACTTTGGGCATAGATGTATTCCATATGGTCTTTATCTGATGGGCATTTACAGGGGAATGATTCATATTTCTGCACTACGTATGCTTGGGCACCAAGGTGGGTCCTCCAGACACTTCAACAGTAAAGCCCCAGGGCAGAAAGCAAGGGTGCAGCATCAAGAACATGAGGCAAGGGCCTGTCAGCCATACTTGTATGAATGTTTCTACAGCTCATAAAAAGCACGTTATCACAGCATCAGAATGTACCAGGGATTGGGGCAAATAGAAATTAAATGTGAAGTAAGGAATATGAAGTATATCTAAAAGAAGTATCCAAACAAAGCAGGACAAAGCTTAATTTGGAGTACAATGTGAAATATATTCCTTTAGTCTATAGGAATGTATATTTCTCAATATATTTTAGAAATATACTAATATTAGTTATTATTGCACAGTGACCATTTCAAAATTACTACTATTATTACCATTATTATCATTATTGTTAT
This sequence comes from Nomascus leucogenys, assembly GCF_006542625.1. NCBI lineage: Eukaryota > Metazoa > Chordata > Mammalia > Primates > Hylobatidae > Nomascus > Nomascus leucogenys. The sequence goes on from NC_044400.1 coordinate 55,700,533, forward strand.
TATTAAGATGGAATGTCGCTCTGTCACCCAGGCTGGAGTGCAGTGGTGCGATCTCAGATCACTGCAGCCTCCTCTTACTGGATTCATGCGATTCTCCTGCCTCAGCCTCCCTCGTAGCTGGAATTACAGGTGCGGCCACCACATCTGGATAATTCTTTTGTATTTTTAGTAGAGATGGGGTTTTGCCATGTTGGCCAGGCTGGTCTGAACTCCTGGACTCAAATGATCTGCCCGCCCCGACCTCCCTGTGCCGGGATTACAGGCCTGACCCACCCTGCCTAGCCTCAAAATTATCAGTATTATTTTTGAATAGCTTGTGAACAAGTTAGGGACACATGTCAAATACCATTTATGCACCCATTTCTGTATTAAAAATTTACTTAGAAATAAAGGTAGATATATATCTAGAACCGACTGATCTGGTCTCTGAAACAATCTCCTCATATTGCGAAAAAAAAAATGGAGTTTGCTCTGTAAAAAAAAATGATCTCTGATTCACTATAATAGCCAGGATGATTCTCAGGAGAAGAGAGGAACATTGAGGTGACTCTTTAGGGCTTTATAAATGATAGTAAATAACAGAGGTTGTTCTCCAATGAAACTGGTTGCTAAAGTACTCTGTTAAGATTTGTGTAACACTGTTGTTATGTGGCTCCAGATATTTCACATTTCCCTTCCCTATGTTTCCTTTGAGATGTGTTATGATATTTAAACAAAATAGCCGTCCAGGGATATCGCTCTTTCCTAGCAAAAAAGTATAATAAAATCATTTTATGCACGATCTTTGTGCCCAGGTGGCCATTTAAAAAAAAGTCTCCCCCTATGTCACCATGAACAAAATCGTTTCCTATTTCTATTTCAATAAACAGTATTTTTCCTCTTTAATTTTTATATGCTATAAAAAGTTGCAAAACTGGTACAGCCACCAACTCCACATTTTTTGTTAATATAATATACTTTTTATTAATTTTGAAAGACAGATTTTCTTCAGGTTATATAACATGTAATTGAAGTAAAGATCACATTTAATAATCTCAGATTTGTAAGATCTTTTACTGTCTTTATTCATTCATTCATATTTCCCTTTACTCACTCAGCAAATATTTATTGAATATTTCTGTGCCAGGCACCATGCCAGGTACTTAAAAATAGTCGTAAACATGATACACGCAACCCTTGTTCTCATGAGGTGTATAATTTAATACCATTATGCTTTAAGAATCTCATGGTAAATATGAAAAAGGCTTTTAATATTGGGATTGACCTCTAGGAGAAATTGGAAAGCAATTTCAATATTGTCTGGAAGTTCTTATGCATTTTCTTATGCAGATTTACAGAGGTAGGCTGCTATGATAGGCAAAGCAGGTATTTTCCTTAGATGAAAACCATAATTTTGTAATAGATACTTCAAAATGATGTTTTGCTACTATTAGTACTTTGTTTTTTTTCACTTGCCAGACACTGAAAAACATGAGTATATGCAGTTGGAATGCATCTGAAAATAACATGGACATTTCTGGCCAGGCGCAGTGACCCATGCTTGTAATCCCAGCATTTTGGAAGGCTTAGGGGGGCAGATCACTTGAGCTCAGGACTTTAAGACCAGCCTAGGTAACATGGTGAAAACCCGTCTCTACAAAACTACAAAAATTAGCCAGGGGTAGTGCTGCGCACCTGTAGTCCCACCTACCGGGGAGGATGAGGCAGGAGAATCGCTTGAGCCTGAAAGGCAGAGGTTGCAGTGAGCAGAGATCATGCCACTGTACTCTAGCTTGGACAACAGGGTGAGACTCTGTTTCAAAATAAAAAAGAAAGAAAGAAAATAACATGGAAAGTTCTAATTTTACAACACTCAGTCACTTAATAGTTCATCATGCCCAGAACTTCTTTATGTAAATACTAGCATCACTGTTGTAAGGATACCAGCATTTGATGGAAGCTGATAAGTAAGCTGGAGATAAAAATACCTTCAATATATTTAATACCAAGGTCTGCAAGGAAGAGGCTACTTTTGCCTTTCTTACATTTATGCAAATCCTAATAGTGTTAATAAGTACAAGCAACAATACTAAGGATATTTTCCATTTGCAATTGTTTTGAAGCAAAATTTTCCAATTAATTAGTACAATGATTCTGAAAATAGAGACTGTACTTTGAGAAGCAAAGTGATACATACCCAAAATGTGGTAGTGTATTTACTGGGGAAATTATTAGATAATTTACAGAAGGAAGGATAGGTAATAAGATACCTTAAATATATTAATAAATGAAATCCTCAATGTGTATGGTTTTAAATCATATAATGATGAAAGACAAAATAAAGTATTTCAATAATTACTCTGTGTTTTCCTATGAAGTTTGAGTCATAGTAAATTTTTTGCGCAAGTTTACTTACTGTTGTTTGTTGTGACAGATTCTCTCTTTGACTATAATTTACTCAGGATTTCCTGAGCTTTTTTTTCAACTAGGCCTGACATTTGGATTTCTGTATTTGTGTTTGCATTGTCAGATTTTAGCAAGAATCTTGCTAAGTCAGTTCAGCCATCTCAGATATTTTATCACGTTCAATAGCTGATAGGATTCCTCATCCTTCACCATCCCAAAGGTGATGTCTGATCCCCTGGGCCTGCTTCCACAAGAATCCTATTAGGTCTGTTTAGCAAGAATTCCCCATTATCTCTGATGTTTCTTTTTAGTAACTTTCCATCTACTGACCCCTTCCCTGCTCCTTAGCTATAAATTTCAACACTCCCATGTTGTATTCAGGGACAAGTCCAGTCTCTCATCTCATTACAAGAGCACTTTGCAGTGGTCTCTATACCTATATCAGTGGTCCCCTCTGAATAAAATCTTTCTTAACCTCATTAACAAGCATCAAAAATAATTTTTTCTTTAACTGTTTTCATTATAGTTCTAAATAAAAATGAAAAAACAAACCCAAAGCATGTTTTGCCATATTTCTCTTAAATTTAGTGCTTTATAGAGACAGCAACAGTCTCTAATGTGGTAATCACCATTTTTTAAAATTCATTATTTATGTAGATGTATTTCTTCACATATCGAAGCCTTGTTAAAGTCATTTTATGGTGACAATTTTATTACAAATGTGATGATGTATAGAGAAACACAAAAGGTGTTAAGATCCCAAATTTGTTACAATATTTCACTTATAAATTTTTATCCACTCTAATAGTTGCCACATAGCTATGTTTTCTTTTGGAAAGTACTACAGAACACTATCAAATGCATTCATATGATAATAGTAGGACGTGTAATGATATATATCTTTAATAGAAAACAGAGCAGTGATTTCCAGGTGTCAAAAGTGACAGGAGGTTTTGACTACAAAGGAGCATCATTAGATAACTTTCTGGGTGAAGTAATTGTTTTGTATCCTATTGTGGTGATTATTACTCTTTTTTCTGAGATGGTGTCTTCCTCTGTCATCCAGGCTGGAGTCAATGGTGCGATCTCGGCTCACTGCAACCTCAGCCTCCCAGGTTCAAGCAATTCTCCTGCCTCAGCCTCTTGAATATCTGGAATTACAGGTGCCTGCCGCCATGCCTGGCCATCTTTGTATTTTTAGTAGAGACAGGGTTTTACCGTGTTGGCCTGGGTGGTCTCGAACTCCTGACCTCAGGTAATCCGCCTGCCTCGGCCTCCCAAAGTGCTGAGATTATAGGCGTAAGCCATTGCACCCAGCCTGATTACATAATTCTATGTATTTCTCAGAACTCCCAAAACTGGGAACCCTGAAATGCAAATGTTGCTATATGTAAAATAGAATATAAAATAGATTTAACTGGGCTTATTCTATAGGCCATTCATATATATGAAAGATGTTTTTAACTGAAAAAATTTCATTTTCTACAGTCTACTGTTTATATGTTTTGAAGTTTTATTTTTATACTTCAGATTGTGTTTAGTTTGTGGGAAATTTTTAAAAATTATAATTTAAGAATGCTTTTCTTACTTGTTTTCTGATAAATTGGTAACATTTCTAAAGAATTCAGTAGAATAATTCAGTAGGAGAATTAACAACGTTGACTAATTTTTATGTCTCCAGAAGCTCCAATAGCTTTCTATTTGTAAATGTGGACAGGCTGTTCTATAAAATAGAATTTTCCAGCATTTGATATAGTGTATTGCTGCTGCCTTTTTTTTTTTTTGAGATGGAGTCTGGTTTTGTTGCCCAGGCTGGAGTGCAGTGGCACGATCTCTGCTCACTGCAAGCTCCACCTCCCGGGTTCACGCCATTCTCCTGCCTCAGCCTCCCGAGTAGCTGGGACTACAGGCGCCCGCCACCACGCCCGGCTAATTTTTTGTGTGTTTTTTAGTGGAGACGGGGTTTCACGTTGTTAGCCGGGATGGTCTCGATCTCTTGACCTCGTCATCTGTCCGCCTCGGCCTCCCACAGTGCTGGGATTACAGGCCGCGCCCGGCCCTTCTTCTTTTCTTAAATTCCCTGACTGCAAAAACACTGCTAATTTAGACAAGAAATAAAACGCCATCAAGATTTCCTCACTCTAATAGCATTTTAAGTGACATTCCAAGTTTTAACTCCTACTTTTTTCCTGTAACTTTTATTCAATAATTACTCATCACTGATTTGCCAGTCATTCTGCTTGGCGATAAGGAGATTAAAAGCTTAGTAAGAGATGGTCCCTGCTCTTAAGCAGCTTACAGTTTAGAGGAGAGAATTCTGAAAAATAAAATCACCGAATCTTAATGCTTATGGGCCGTAATAGTTGTTTTATAAAAGCAGGTGATAAGCAGAGGTACAACTAATGATTTTTGAACTTTTATATAACCTCTGAAAGGATCATCAGGAGGAAAAGGTTTAAACTCCAATATCATTACATTGTTGGATAAAACCAAAAGGTCTCAAATCTGAGGTTGGGTTTGTCACCACACATTCTCAGGGAAAAGATTTTTTCCTCTCCCAACACTTAAAGTGACTTTCTGCCATAGTGGAAAGATGGTTTGGCTGGTTTATTCCTTTTTTTCCCCACTCTTTTTGGAAGTATCAAACCCTAGGGCCCAGCTCTGTGGCAATGTCTTCAACTTAACATCTATTGTGTAAGTACTATTCTTTGCTTTCTCTTTTATTACCACAGAAGGCAGTCAAACTGAAGATTTTATTTCATTTTGTGATGAGTGGTTTTAAGTCCCATTTAAAAAATCTTTGCCTACTCAAATATTTCAGTTTTCTCCCAGAAGAATTTTCATTTCTTCTCGAAGCTTTGAGATTGAAGAAGCTTTTACTTTTCAATTAGCTTTATGATTTAAAACGTTTGTGTTTTTGGCTTAAAACTTATGTGTTTTTGTTTTTGCTGTAACAAAACCAGATTGATCTAGCACATCTGTCTAGCACAATTTATTAAAAATGAAAACAAAAACATTCTCCTCTCATGAAATTTCACTGATGTGTTTTTCACGTAGCAAGTTTATACATATGTGTATTTATACTCATTGACTCTTTATTGTGTTTTACTGGTGTGTTTGCTGTCATTATTCCCATAACACACTGTCATGAAATTACATTGTAATACATTTTAAAACTTAATGCATGACCTCCAAATTTGTTCTTTTTCTTCCAGATTATCTTGATTAATATATATCCTATTTGTTTTCATATGAATTTTAGATACCCATTTTAAATTTCTACTAAAATATTTTGAGTTCTTGATTAGGATTCTATCAATTGTATGAAGCATTTTGCAAAGAATTGGCATCTTAACAATATTGAGTCTTCATATTAATGAACATGGTGTATCTCTCTATTAATCTAGGTCATCTTTAATTTCTCTAAGTAATATGTTCTATTTTCATTGTAGTTATTCCATATTTTTCTTCGACTTTGTTTATACTTATTCATTGTTTTGGGTACTATTGAAAGTGGTATTTTTAAAATTCCATTTTCAATATTTGCTTATTGTAAGTATTTGTAGGTTAAATTGGTACTTATCTGTTGATCTTTTAACAAATGACATTGCTAAATATACACATTAATTGTTATAGTATGTTTGTATAATGCACTAAATTTTCCATATAGACAGTTACACAATTTATGAGTAAAGAGAGTTCTACCACTTTCATCGAATGTCTTTATTTGAAGGAGGAGGAGAGCGGGGAAGTTGTCTTACTGTATTGTATCAGATTTTTTTTTTTTTTTTTTTTTTTTTTTTTTGAGAAGGAGTCTTGCTCTGTCACCCAGGCTGGAGTGCAGTGGCGCGATCTCGGCTCACTGCAGGCTCTGTCCCCCGGGGTTCATGCCATTCTCCTGCCTCAGCCTCCTGCGTAGCTGGGACTACAGGCACCCGCCACCTCACCTGGCTAATTTTTTTGTATTTTTAGTAGAGACGGGGTTTCACCGTGTTAGCCAGGATGGTCTCGATCTCCTGACCTCATGATCCACCCGCCTTGGCCTCCCAAAGTGCTGGGATTACAGGCGTGAGCCACCGCGCCTGGCCTTGTATCAGATTTTTAGTACAATGTTGACTACCTGTGGTGGGAGTGGAAATACTTTTCTTATTTCCAAATTTAGTTGAAATAACTAAATACTTAACTATAAAATACAATAACTATGTGTTAATTTTTGTAGATATTTTTACTTTGATTAAGAAATTGTCATTCTCTGTGTATTTGTTGAGTGTTTTTGCCAAGAAGACATATCAAATTTTAACAAAATATTTTGCCTCCATTATTCTGTTAATGTAGTGAATTAAAGTGATTTATTTTTAAATGTTAAAACTAGTCTTACATCACTGGAATAAATTTGCCATGGTTGTGAAATACTAATCTTTTTATTAGATTGCTATTTCGTCCCTAATTTCTAATATCTTGCTTTGTCTTTATGTATCTAAGTTTATGTGACTTCCTTATAATACCTTAGTACTTACATTACAGCTTTTCTTGAAACTCTCAGAGGCTTGACATAAAATGACCACAAAATAATCTCTTTAATTCTTTTCTTATTTTGTTGTATGGCCTAGAACTTAAAGGAAAAATCAAATGAGATGATGAGTATAATTAATCACCGACTTAAGGTGATACGTTTCATTTAATTAGGCCTCTTTGGCAGAACGTAAGGAGAAACTCGTCTCCTGCAGTCTGTGAGCAGAAAACATGTAAAACTTACTCATAAGCATGTCCTAGCTCTATAAATGTCTACATTCAAAACCCAAGAAACTCTGATATACCGAGGTTGGAGACCTTTTTGAGAAGGGTTGCTGAGACTGGAAATTTGGACATCTGGATAGATGCACATAAATACTTTAAAATTTCAGATTCCTCTGAAGCCCGTGGCTTCGCATTTTTCTTCTTAAAGGATAACCATCTCCCCTTCACTGAGGATGATGCAGAAGGCTCTGACTTTTTTTACTCAACTTTTGTTTTAAGTTTAGGGGTACATGTGCAGGTTTGTTATATAGGTAAACTCATGTCATGGGAATTTGTTGTACAGATTACTTTATTACACAGGTATTAGGACTAGTATCCATTATTTATTTTTCCTGATTTTCTCTCTCTCCTCCTAACCACCACCCTCAGGTAGGCCCCAGTATCTGTTTTTCCCCTTTATGTTTCCAAGTGTTCTCATCATTTAGTTCTCACTTGTAAGTGAGAACATGCAGCTTTTGGTTTTCTGTTCCTGTGTTAGTTTGATGAGGATAATAATGTTTCTGATTTTTAAGGCAAGCCTACACTGAAAATTATGTTCATGTATCCTCCTGGAAATCAAACCAATACTAGGGTCAAGTCATAAATCAACCCAGTTATTTATATGCTGGGCTATATATGAAAGGAGCTACAGGACCTAGCGGAGAGAAGCTGGACATGTATGCGTGATCCTTTTTTCTGAGTGTGCTGAGTCAAGAGTGGACCAGGAAACATAAAGTTTGATAAAGAAGAATTAGAAATAATGGAACTCTATCTCCTCTGTCAAATTTAACAGCTTGGTGAAAACTCTGAGACACCTTGTTAAGGTATTGCTAATGTATACTTGGAATTTTGGAGAAAGCAAAGAATGTGTGGGTGAGGTTAAATACAAGGACTGCTATCAAAGAAGGTAACGGGGAACAAAAGCTTTGGATAACTGGCTATATTATATGAAAGGTATAAATATCCTTCAGCTGTCTGTGTTCAGTGGAAGGGATCAGATAGAAGTGAAATGAAGTGCACTGCTTGAGAGAGAGGTCAGCATTGATGAGACAGTGGTGGTTCTCCCCTGTTGGCCAGGGCTGATGGTAGGAAACCCCATTACAAATCTGGGCTCCTAATAGCAATGGAGCTAATAGGATCGTAAACTAATGAAGCCCAGGTGGTGCCAGTTAACCACAACTACACAACTTTTTTAATAAACAGAAAGATTGAATTTGTAGCCAAAGCGTCCTAACCTGCAAAGAGACTTGGAGATGGTAAACAGAACACAATATAACTAGATGCCAAATGAATAGGCAGCCAACAAAGGCTGATTAAAAAGAATCACAACATATCAAGGATGAATTATAAGGATGATGAAAAAAAGGTGTCCTATTACACGTTAAAATATATTGTCCAGTTCCCAGAATTGATCCAGTTATCGGTCTCAGAATCCATCGACTGAAGAAGAAATCAGGTCTCCAAGAAAATCCCTGAATTGCCCAAATATATGTATACCTGGATGATTTCCTCAGTCTACTTAAAAAAGTCTATAGCCATTTATTAAGGTAACCAAATGCAGGGTAAAGAGCAATGCCCAGATAGTTTGAGGAAATGGGGTCTGAGTTATTGATATCAGGGTATTTAAAGTGTCATTATGACTCTCATGTTAGATTGGGGCAGGTAGTGGGAGAGGAGGAGGTGCTGGTAAGGTAATAAATAAATACCCACCAACATTTGGCTTGCAACAGATCCTCTGGGTCAATGGCCAATATGGCAAGATTTTCTTTATTCTGAATATTTATTTGAATGGATATATTTGGTACTTGGTAGAAAATTTGCATTAGTTTCTTGGCCTGTGATGTAAAACGTATTGTAGTAAGACAGGCTCTAGAATTGTCCTCTCCCACTCCAGATGTAATAGCAAATAAAATTTATTTGTTTTGTATCTCACAAAGATTATACACTAGTCTATGTTTTGCTGAGATGTTCAAATCTGTCCTTCACCATCATTGCTGGAGATACTGGGAGCATCCTTTGGATACCAAAGGATGGCTTACAGTTTAATCTTCCTCTAGGAATTGTTCCTAGCAAAAGGGATTTTCCTTTGTTAAGGTTCCATCCTCTCCCCAGGTGTAGCCTACAGACAATGGCTGTTCAATGAATCTGGATCTTGAAGTCAGTCAGGGTGCTTATAAAGGTCTATGATCCTTTTGATATTAGCTGAGGCCTTTGCTACAAATGAATCTCAGTTTAACCTCCCATTTGCCAAATATATTCCCCTCTTTCTCACATGTAATGATCTGTAATGTTCTCCCTAAGAAACTTTCCATATGCCACTCTTCATCTCAGATTCCCTTCCTCGTTTTCTGTGAGTCCATTTTCAGATAGGCTGGGCAATATTACTTTGTTTTGCACAACTTTTATTCTTTTTTTCTATTCTTTTATTATATTCTTGTCTATGCTTCTGGTTGGGTATTTTTAATTTACCTGCCTATGAGGTCACAACCCTGTACTTTACTATGTCTGTCTGTTGTTAAACCTATTGAAGGAATTCTTAATTTTAAAAATTACAGTTTTTATCATCTTCAATGTCCATTTTATTATTTCATGTTAAATTATAATCTCCATTGAATTTGTTTCACCACTTATTTCATTATTATCTCTTCTTTATTATTTTTACGGTTATTTTGAAGTTTTCTGCTAACCTCAACATCTGTATTATAAGTTGACCTGCTCCAGGCCAGGCGTGGTGGCTCACGCCTGTAGTCCCAGCCCTTTGGGAGGACGACGCAGGTGGATTCGAGGTCAGGAGATCGAGACCATCCCAGCTAACACGGTGAAACCCTATCTCTATTAAAAATACAAAAAATTAGCCGGGCATGGTGGCAGGCACCTGTAGTCCTAGCTACTTAGGAGGCTGAGGCAGGAGAATGGCGTAAACCTAGGAGGCAGAGCTTGCAGTGAGCTGAGATCGTGTCACTGCACCCCAGCCTGGGTGACAGAGCAAGACTCCATCTCAAAAAAAAAAAAAAAAAAAAAAAAAGGAAACTATAATCCATTATTCTCAAGAGAAAGAAGAAAGAACAATGGTCACCCAATAGTAACCCTATATTGACTTAACTGTTGGAATAGGCAGACAAATAATTTTGGTGCATTTGTTATAGCTATTCTCAATGACATACAAAAATATAATCATAATGAAAAATTAGAAAATTTCATCAGTGGAGTACTAAATGCCAAGACATAATCACATGTAAATTTTAAAACTGAAAATATAATATCAGACATTAAAGAAAACTACTAGATAGATTAAAAGCTGGACTGACATGAAAGAGGAGAGTCAATTAACTTAAAAATAGTTATCTTCATAGTATCTAATCTGAAGAATTAAGAAGAAAAGATGAGAAAAAATAAAGATAAACACAGAAATTCATATGTCTCTATCAAAAGATCTAGCATATGTTTAACTGGAGTCCTAAAAAAAAAGGATACAGAAAACAGGCAATAGAAATATTTCTAATAATAGTTGTCACAATTTCTCCCAAGTTGATAAGATATATAAATGTATAGATTTATGAAGAAAAGCAAACCTCAAGCAGGATAAATAAGAGAAAATCATGGCAGGGTACCTTGTCAACAAGTTACCAATAAAAAAGGTTAAAGGAAAATTGAAAGCAACCAAAGCAAGCAAACCAAACAAACCATGAATCAACTGCTAAAACAGAAAGAAAACCGACTACTAATCAGAAAAATTAAAGCTTTAGGCCATATAATAGTTAAACATCTTCAAACAGCTGAAATAATTATTCAAGCAGCTAAAACTCTTATTACAGAATAAATAAAAACATTTTCAAAATAAAATGGAACAAAATAAAAACATTTAGGCAAAATAACATAAAAACATTTTCAGACAAAAGAAAACCGAGAGTTCTTTGCCAAGAGACACGCAATACAACAAATGCCAAATGAACTTCTTCAAGCTGAAGGGAATACTAGCAGTTTAAAACTCACATCTTCAGGAAGAAATCTAAATATTGGAAATAATAAATATCTCTGCTATGGTTTGACTGTATTTTCCAAAATGCTTGTATTTGAACTTAGTAAAAATATGATAATATTGAAAGATGTGGCTTTTAAGAAATGATTAGGTCAAGAAGGTGGACTTCTTCTGGATGGGATTAGGGGCCTTATAAAATGACTTGAGAGAGGGGATTCTCTAACTTCTACTCTTATACCATGTGAGAACACGGCTTTCTTCCCATTTTATTTCCCCTTCTATTTCTTTCACCTTGTGATAATGTAGAAAAAGGCCTTCACTAGACGTGAAACCTGCTCACACCTTGACCTTGGATTTTCAGCTTCCATAGCCATGAGAAATACATGTCTATTGTTCACAAATTACATAGTCTGTGGTACTCTGACATAGCAGACCAAATGAACCCACACAATCTGGATACATCTAAAATGTTTTCTAGCTCTAAATCTCTAAAAAATTCCTATGACTGTTTAAAGGAAAGCTACAATGCTGTCTTGTGTAATTTTTATACATAGACGATTTTAGCATAAAGATTGAGAATGGATTAACGGGCATACTAAATTGTAAGCTTTCATGATGCTATCTAAAGTGGCACAGCATCTTCTTTATACAGACTATGGAATACTGTTACTGTAATATCTATAATAATCACTAAATAAAGTGCAAAGAGGAACAGCAAAAATAAAACAGTAGATTTATGTATGGGTTTTCTGTTCTGTTCCATAGGTCTGTGTGTTTGTTTTTATGCCAGTACCATGCTGTTTTGGTTATTATAACTTTGTAGTATAAAGTAATGCATAGTTTAATGACTGGAAAAAATTCTGATACATGTATCATTAGGCAAATTCATTGTTGTGCAAACATCAGAGAGTGTTAAGCGTAGATACTATAGTCCAGCATACTCCTGGGCTATATGGCATAGCTCATTTGCTCCTAGGCTATAAACCTGTACAGCATGTTACTGTAGTGAATACTGTAAGAAATTATAACACATGGTATTTGTGTATCTAAACATATAAGTGGTACAGTAAAAATACAATATTATAATATTATGGAACCATAATCATATATGCAGTCCATCATTGACTGAAACATGTTTATATAGTGTATGATTGCCAGTGCGTGCAATGCATGGCTGTCTACTGTTTTTGGCATGAGAAGAAAAAGGAGAGGGGGAAAATTACTGATGGCATGTTAAGCCATATGGTTGCTTATTAATTTATTTATTCTCTGATTAAAGGGAGTGTTTAAGTTGCCTGTATTCTGGTCAAAAATCCCAAAAGGAGGGAGGATATTCCCGGAAATAGCAGTTATCTTGGCACTAAAATGCTTCTGCATTCACTGAGTCCTCAGTTCACAGTCAGGTACTCAGAAGACATTTTCACAAGCTCCATGTTTTTGGTCTGCGCACTGAATTTAGGGATTTCAATGGAAAAGCACAGACAAATACATATATATACATATATGTATATATATATTTATGTATATTTATATATACAAGTAAATATATTACATGTAATAGAAAGATCATCAAAAGTCTTTTTGGAACCATTCCACTCTCCACTTGTATAAGTTTAACTTTTTTAGATTTGACATTTAAGTGAGATTATGGGGTATTTGTTTTTCTGTGCCTGGTTTCTGTCACTTAACATAATGCCCTCCAGGTTCATCTATGTCGTTCATGTTGGCACAGGAATACATCAAACTACGAAGCTTCTGCACAGCCAAGAAAAATAGCGACAGAGGGAAGTCACAAAATAAGGAATGGGAAAATATATTTGCAAACTATACATCTGAGAAAGCGTTAATCTGAAAAATATGTAAGGAACTCAAACAACTCATTATTTAAAAAATTTAGTTAAAACCTGGGCAGAGAATCTGAATAAACATTTTTCAAAAGGAGACATACAAATGGCCAGAAAGTGTATGTAAAGATGCTCACTTTCACTAATTATCAGGGAAGTTCAAATTAAAACCACAATGAAATATCACCTAACACGTGTTGGAATGGCTATTACCAAAAAGGTAAAACATAAGTGTTGGAGAGGATATGGAGAAAAGGGGACCATTACATACTGTTGATAGGAATATAAATTAGTACAGCCACTATGGAAAACAGTATGGAGGGCCCTCAAAAAATAAACGTAAAACTACCATATGATTTAGCAATCCCACTGCTGGGTATATATCCAGAGGAAATGAAATCAGTATGTTGAAGAGATATCTGCACACCCATGCTCATTGCGGCATTATTTAGAGTAGCTAAGACATGGACTCAATCAAATTGTCCATCAACTGATGAATTCATAAATAAAATATGGCATATATACACAATGAAATACCATTCAGTTTTTAAAAAGAGGAAAATTCTGTTAATTATGCTAATATGAACAACATTGATAAACTTTGAGGGCATTATGTTAAGTGATAGAAACCAGGCATACTAAATAAATACCACATAATCTCACTTATATGTCAAATCTAAAAAAGTTTAAGTCATACGAGTGGAGAGTAGAATGGTTCCAAAAAGACTTTTGATGATTTTCCTGTTATATGTAATGCAAGTAACTTACTGGAGCACTGCAAGCATATTTTAATACTAATTTATAGTTTTTTTGACCAATCTTATAAATGTTTTAATAAACTCTATTATATAAAAAGCTTATTACACTAAAAACCCAGACTCCACCACTAGGGAATATATTCATGTAATAAAACTGTACTTGTAGTCTCTAAATTGATACAATTTTTTAAAAGAACCCTGCTATTCAAAGTAACAATATTTCAGAAGTAAAATAGAAGTATAAAGAAAAATATCAAAGATGATTGAATTGATAGAATATACCAAAAAACTATTAATGAGTTTTCCACTCTTTTAAGTTGCTAGAATCTCTATATTTTGTCAACACACATATTAATAAAATTAAAATAATCATTTTGGGTAAATAGAGTGATATCATCTTTAAATGAAGAAGATGAAGGTAAACATTTGTCAGAAAAGTGAATATTTTGCCAGAATATTTTTGAGTTAATATATAGCTCTCAAGATAACCATAACTAAGCCTTCCTTGCAGAAGTACTTTTTATTAGTTATTATTTATTTTTAATTGTTTTAGGTACACAGTAAGTGTATACATTTATAGAGTCCATGAGATATTTTGATACAAGCATACAATGTGTAATAATCACATCAGGGTAAATGAGATTCCATCAACTCAACCATTTATCCTTTGTGTTACAAACAATCTAATTATACTATTTTAGCTATTTTTTAAAGAACAATAAATTATTGCTGACCGTACTCATCCTCTGTGCTATCAAATAATAGATCTTATTTATTACATCTAATTGTATTTTAGTATCCCTTAGCCAATCCAACTCCCCACCCCAGTACCCTTCTCTGCCTCTGATAATCCTCGTGCTCCTTTTATCTCTATGAATTCAATTGTATAATTTTGAGCTCCCACACATAAGTGAGAACACGTAAAGCTTGCCTTTCTGTACTGGCTTATTTCACTTAACATAATTACCTCCAGTTTCATCCGTGTTGTTGCAAATAACATAATCTCATTCTTTTTATGGCTCAGTAGTACTCCATTGTGCATATGTACCATATTTTCTTTATCGATTTGTCTGATGATAGACACTTAAGTGTCTTTCAAATCTTGGCTATGGTGAACAGTGCTGAAGTAAATATGAGAGTGCAGATATCTCTTCAATAATCTGAATTGTATTCTTTGGGCTAGCAGTGGGATTGCTGGATCATATGGTAGTTCTATTTTTGCTTTTTTGAAGAATCTCTAAACTGTTTTCCATAGTGGCTTTAACAATTTACATTCCCACTAAAAGTGTACAATTGTTGCCTTTTCTTCATGCACTCACCAGCATTTGTTATTGTCTAACTTTTGGATAAAAACCATTTTAATTAGGGTGAGATAATACTTAATTTTAGTTTTGATTTGCATTTCCCTGATGACCAATAATGCGACTACCTTTTCATATGCCTGTTTGGCATTCATATATCTTCTTTTGAGAAACATTTATTCAAATCAATTGCCCATTTTTCTACAGAATGATTAGACTTTTCCTATAGAATTCTTTGAGCTCTTTATATATTCTGGTTACGAATCCCTTGTCATATGGGTAGTCTGCAAATATTTTCTCCCATTCTGTGAGTTGACTGTCTCCTCTGTTGATTGTTTCTGATGCTGTGCAGAAGCTTTTTAATGTGAAGTGATCTCATTTTTCCATTTTTGCTTTGTTGCCTGTGCTTTTGGGGTATTACTCAAGAAATCATTGCCCCATCCAATGTCCTGGAGATTTTTCCCAAAGTGTTTTTTTAGTAGTTTCATAGCTTGATGTCTTAGATGTAAGTCTTTTATCCATTTTGACTAGATTTTTGTATATGAAAAGAGACAGAGATCTAGTTTCATTCTTTTGCATAGGGGGACCCAGTTTTTCCAGCACCATTTATTGAAGACACTGTTGTTTCTTCAATGTGTGTTCTTGGAAACTTTATTAAAAATAAGTTCAAATTAGACATATGGTTTTTTTTGTGGGTTCTTCATTTTATTCAACTGGTCTATGTCTGTTTTTATGCCAATACCATATTGTTTTTGTTACTAGAGCCCTGTAGTAAATTTGAAGTCAGGTAATGAAATTCCTCTAGTTTTGTCCTTTTTGCTCAGGATAGCTTTGGCCATTCTGGGTTTCTTGCAACTCCATATAAATTTTAGAATTGTTTTTTCTATTTCTGTGAATGATATTATTGATATTTTTATAAGGATTACATTGAAAATGTAGATTGTTTTGGGTAGTATTGACATTTTAACAATCTTGATTTTTCCAGTCCGTAACCATGACAAGTCTTTCCATTTTTTGGTGTCCTCTTCAATTTATTTCATTGAGGTTTTATAGCTTCCATTGTAGAGATCTTTCATTTCTTTGGTTAATTACTAGGCATTTTATTTTACTTGTACCTCTTGTGAATAGGATTACTTTTTAACTTTTTTTCAGATTGTCCACTGTTGGCATATAGAAGTGCTACTAATTGTGTAAGTTAATTTAGAATCCTGCAACTTTGCTGAATGTATTAATTAGTTCTAATAGTTTTTTGATCAAGTCTTTAGGTTTTTCAAAATATAAGATCTTATCATCTGCAAACAAGAATAATTTTACTGTTTCATTTTCAATGGATTCCCTTTATTTCTTTTTTTCTATCTGATTGCTTTAGCTAGCACTTCTAGCTCTATGTCAAATAACAGTGGTGAAAGTTGGAATCCTTATTGTGTTTCAGATATTAGAGGAAAGGCTTTCAGGTTTTCTCCTTTCATTATGATATTAGCTGTTGGTCTGTTGCATTTGGCTTTTATTGTGCTGAGGTATCTTCCTCCTATACCCCATTTTTTAATGATTTTTTTAAATCATGAAGAGATGTTGAATTTTATCAAATGTATTTTTGGCATATGAAAAGCAAGAGAAGTTTTGGAAACTATACAATGATTTTGAAACTGTACCATGGTTTGTTCTTGATTTTCTAATTCTTTAAAATCAATTGAAATGATCACAAGGTTTTTGTTCTTCATTCTGTTGCTATCACATTGATTTGCTTCCATATGTCTTTGTATCCCTGAGATAAATTCCACTTGGTCATGATAAGTGAACTTTCTAATATGTTGTTGAATTCCATTTGCTAATATTTTGTTAAGAATTTTTCCAACAATGTTCATCAGGGATATTGGCCTGTAGTTTTCTTTTCTTTTCTTTTCTTTCTTTCTTTTCCTTTCTTTTTTTTTCTTTTTTTTTTGATATGTCTTTGTCTGGTTTTAGTATCAGAGTAATACTGGCCTTGTAGAATGAATTTGGAAGTATTTCCTCATTTATTTTTTGGTAAGAGTTTGAGTAGGATTGGTATTAGTTCTTCTTTCAATGTTTGGTAAAATTCAGCAGTGAAGCCATGGGGTCCAGGGCTTTGTTTTTTTGCTGCAAGACTTCTTACTATGATTTCAATCTCATTACTTGTTACTGGTCTGCTAAGGTTTTACATTTCTTCATGGTTCAATCTTAGTTTCTGTGTGTCTAGGAGTTTATTTATTCCAGGTTTTCCAATTTATTGGCATATAGTTTCTCATGGTAACCTTTAATGGTCTTTTGAATTTCCATGGTATCAGTTGTAATGTATCATTTTTCATGTCTGATTTTACGTAATTTGAATGTCTCTATTAATTTTTATTTTTAGTTAGTCTGGCTAAAAGTTTTTTCTATTTTGTTTATCTTTTCAAAATAACTTTGCTTCATTGATATTTTGTTATTTTTTCTTTGTTTTAATTTCATTTATTTCTGCTCTGATCTTTATTGTTTGTTTTCTTCTACTAATTTTGGGTTTAGTTTGTTCTTGCTTTTCTAATTCTTTAAAATGCATCATAAAGTTGTTCAATTGAAGTTTTTCTACTTTTTTGATATAGGTGCTTATAGCTATAAACTTTACTCTTAGTTCTGCCTTCACTGTATCCTACAGGTGTTGGTGTGTTTTGTTTCCGTTATCATTTGTTCAAAACATAATTTCCTTCTCAGTTTCTTTATTGACCCACTGGTTATTCATGAGCCTATTGTTTAATTTCCATGTGTTTGCATATTTTCCAAAATTCCTCTTGTTACTGATTTCTAATTTTATTCCTTTGTGGTCAGAGAAGATAGCTGATATTATTTGAATCTTTTGCAGGTTTTAAGACTTTTTTGTGGCCTAACATATGATTCATTTGGTGAGGAGACAAATGTGTGTTTTGCAGCTTTTAGATGAAATGGTCCATAAATGTCTATTAGGTCCATTTGGTCTATAGTGCAGATTAAGTCTGTCTCTTTTGTTGATTTTCTTCCAGTGTGAATTTTTTACAATACTGAAAATGGGGCATTGAATTTTCCAGTTATTATTGTATTGGGGTCTATCTCTCTCTTGAGCTCTAATATTAGTGGCTTTATACATCTGGGTGCACCAGTGTTAGGTGCATATGTATATTTATAATTGTTACATCCTTTTGCTGAATTGACACCTTTATCGTTGTGTAATGACCTTCTTTGCCTCTTTTTGTAGTTTTTGTCTTGAAATCTATGTAGTCTCATGTAAGTATAGCTACTCCTGCTTCCTTTTTTTTTCTTGGTTTCCATTTCCATGAAATATATTTTTCCATCCCTTTATTTTCCATGTATATATGTTTTTATACTTCAGGTGTGTTTCTTGTAGGCAACATATTGTTGGGTGTTTCTTTTTAATCCATTCTGTCACTCTGTATCTCTTGATTGGAGAGTTCAGTCCATTTATATTCAACGTTATTGATAAGTAAGGACTTACTTTTGCCATTTTAAAATTTGTTGTCTTTTCTATCTTTTGTCCTTCCTACCAGTGAAGATGATTTTCTCCGATGGCATGTTTTAATTTCTTGTCTTTCATTATTTATCTGTTGTATGCTTTTTGAGGCTTGCAAATAATATCTTATTAACTCGTTATTTTAAACTGATGACATCCTAACACTGATTGCGTAAGCAAGCAAACTAACAAGTGCAAGCTAACAATACTTTAACTTCATCTCCTGACTTTTTATTTTTATATTTATTTACTTAGTTTATTTATTTATTTTTGAGATGAAGTCTTGCTCTCTTGCCCAGGTTTTTGTGAAGTGGCACAATGTCGGCTCCCAGGTCCAAATGATTCTGCTACCTCACCCTCCCAAGTAGCTGGGATTGTAGCCGTGTGCCACCACACCTACTAATTTTATTTTTTTTTTTTTTGTATTTTTAGTAGAGACAAGGTTTCACCATGTTGGTCAGGCTGGTCTCAAACTCCTGGCCTCGAGTGATCTAGGGATTATAGGCTTGAGCCACAATGCCTGTCTAATCTTCCCACCTCTTAACTTTTCACTATTCTATTTATATCTTATTGTCCTGTCTATATCTTGACAATACATTGTAGTTATTTTTTATCGGTTCATCTTTTAGTTTTTCTAATAAAATTGTAAGTAGTTTATATATCACAATTACTGTGTTATAATATTCTGGGTTTTTCTGCGTACTTACTATTACCAGTGAGTTTTGTAACTTCAGATGGTTTCATATTGCTTAATAACATTATTTTCTTTCAGATCAAAGAACTTCCTACAGTATTTCTTGTAGGACAGATCTGGTCTTGATGAAATCCCTCAGTTTTTGTTTGTCTGGGAAAATCTTTATTTCTCCTTCATGTTTGAAGTATATTTTTGCTGGATATATTAATACTATTCTATTACACAAGTTGCTTTTTCTTCAGTAGTTCAATATTTCATTTCATTATTTCCTGGCCTGTAAGGACTTCACTGGGAAGTTTGAGGCCAAATGTATTGGAGCCTCATTGTATGTTATTTGTTTTTCTTTTGCTGTTTTTGGATCCTGTCTTTATCCTTGATCTTTGTGAGTCTGATTATTAAATGTCTTGAGGTAGTCTTGTTTGGGTTAAATTCACCTGATAGTCCATTATTCTTGTACTTCAGATGTAGATTTGGGATGTACTCTATTATCATTCCTTTAAACAAACTTTCTACACCTCTCTCTCTCCTCTTTAAGGCCAATAACTAATAATTATTAGATTTCTTTTGAGGCTATTTTGTAGATTCTGTAGGCATGCTTTATTCATTTTTTATTTTTTTCTTCTGTCTCCTCTGACTGTGTGTTTTCTAATAGTCTGTCTTCAAGCACACTAATTTGTTCCTCTGCTTGTTCAATTCTGCTGTTGAATCTCTGATGCATTCTTCAGTAAGACAATTGCATTTTTCAACTCCAGAATTTCTGCCTGATCCTTTTTAATTATTTCAATATCTTTTATTTATCTGATAGGATTTGGAATTCCTTTTCTATGTTATTGTAAATTTCTTCAAAACAATCATTTTGGATTGTGTCTCTGAAATGTCTTTCCAAATATTTGGAACGATATTTCCATCTCTCCAGGATTAGTCACTGGTGCCTTATTTAGTTCATTTGGTGAGATCATGTTTTCCCAGAACATCTTGATGCTGTGGATGTTCATCACTGTCTGGGCATTGAAGAGTTATGTATTCATTGTAAGCTTTCACAGTCTGGCTTTTTTTGTATCTGTCTTTGTTGGGACTGTTTTTCAGGTATTCAAATGGACTTAGGTGTTGTGATTTAAGTTTTTGGTCACTACAGCTATATCTGCATTAAGAGACACTTCAAACCCAGTAATGTCATGAGTCCTGCAGAGTTATAGAGGTACTGCCTTGGATAAGATCCCGAAGAATTATCTGTATTACCAAACAGAAACTCTTGCTTTTTCCTTTACTTTCTTCCAAACAAATGGTGTCTCTCTGTGCTGAGCTGCCTGAAGCTGGAGGAGAGGAGACAGAAGCAACTCTGTGACCACCACAACAGGGAGTATGCTGGGTCAGACTTGAAGCCAGCACAGCATCGGATCTCACCCAAGTCCTGTGGTAACTACTGTCCACTTACCTCAAATGTTTTGCCAAGTCCTTAGGGCTTTACAACCAGCAGATGGTGAAACCAGCCAGGCTTGTGTCCTTGTCTTCAGCATGATGAGATTCCCCTGTCCT
Source organism: Nomascus leucogenys (assembly GCF_006542625.1). Classification (NCBI taxonomy): domain Eukaryota; kingdom Metazoa; phylum Chordata; class Mammalia; order Primates; family Hylobatidae; genus Nomascus; species Nomascus leucogenys. The sequence continues at coordinate 55,721,305 of NC_044400.1, forward strand.
TGCCAGGTTTCAAGATGCCATCCAGGAGGATGGCCTGGAGTCAGAAATCTTAGGAATCTGCATGATACACTGTTCTCCTGTGGCTGAGCTTGTGCCCAAGTCACAAAGTCTTTCTCACTCTTCCTCACCCTTTCTACAAGCAGAAGAGTCTCTCTCCATGTCCACCACACCCCCACTCCAGATCCTTGGCAAGTATTGCTCGGGTACTGCTGTTACTCACTCAAGGTCTAAGAGCTCTTTAATCAGCTTGTGGTGAATTCTGGAAGGCTTGGAACCCTCTCTTCGGTGCAGTGTGCTACCCTCTGGGCCAGGGCATTTCCAGAAATGCCATCTAAGAGCTAAAGCCTTGAAATCAGGGACCCCAAGATCTCACTGTGGCTAAGCTAGTACCTAAGCTGATATTTGGTTCTTATGAAAGAGCTTTTTTTGTGTGTGGATAGTTGTTCAATTTGGTGTTCCTATAGGGAGAATGATCAGTGGAGGCCTTTATTTGGCCTTCCTGCTTTCCCTCCTCTTGAGATCTTTTTTCATTAAACACTCTAGACTTGTTAAAATACCTTGTGCTTTTCCCCACAGAGGTGAAAGACCTTCTTGACGAGCCAATAATCATTGCTTGCATGTCAAATACCATGATTGTTAAAATTTGCATTTTTCTCTTTCTCTCTAGCACCATATTATTATGAGGTGGCTATCTGAGGAAGTGAATCTGAGGATGCAATGTTAGTTTAAATAATCAATTCTTCAGGCCAGACAGGAGGGCTAAGGAATCAGCATGATTATTTTGGCTTTCATGTTAAGTGATGTTATTTTGTCTAGTTTTTTCTGTGATAAAATTAATTTTTCACCTGTTGTCTGAGTCTTTTGTCTAAACTTTCAATTTGTTCACAGCAGGTATGTAAAAGGAATGCTATTTATTGTGCTTTCTGAAAATTTTAATGATGTACATTCTGCTTTTTATAAAAAATTCAGATAGAAAAATTACCCATAATTAACTATAAAAACATTGTTATTAATGTTGCCCAGTGTAACAGAAAATCTAGTTCAATTAGAATTTCAGATAAATAAGACTTTTTAGCATAATTGTGTCATATAACATGTAGAACATTTGCTAAAAAAGTACCTTTACTGAAATTTAAATTTAGTTATATACCATATATTTTTATCTGCAAAACTGCCAATCCAAATTATCTTATACGCTATAATAATTGCTATAATTTTATGATTTCCTCAGAAAAAATGAAATCTGAAAAAACTCTCAAAACTCTTTGGTACATTAAACTAATGAATATTATTCCTGTTAAATGCTTGCTTAAAGAGAACATAAAAGTTGAACTTTTATGAAAAAAATAAACATTTTTTTAAAGACAAACTTATCAAAATTAATATGACTTATCTGAAATGCACTTTGCAGAAAAGTTAGTTTAAAAAGATAATAGAAATATATACTTTGATAAAATACATATCAATCATATAATTGTAAAGGTTATGAGACAGTGTTAAAGTGAGTAGCAAAAAACAGGTAGAGCTATAAGATGACAATAGTGAAAAGCGAGAAGCAAAAAACCTATAAGCTGACACTAATGGAATAGAGTGAAAAAAATTGTCAAAAGCTTAGATGATACTAGTTTTCTTCATCAGATTTTCAGTTTTTGGCTCTTTAAAATAGTATTAAAACAGACAAAAACTATGGCCGGAAGCGGTGGCTCACGCCTGTAATCCTAACACTTTGGGAGGCCAAGGTGAGTAGATCACGAGGTCAAGAGATCGAGACCATCCTGGCCAACATGGTGAAACCTGTCTCTACTAAAAATATAAAAATTAGCTGGGCATGCTGGTGTGCGCCTGTAGTCCTAGCTACTCGGGAGGCTGAGGCAGGAGAATAGCTTGAAGCAGGGAGGCGGAGGTTGCAGTGAGCTCAGATCATGCCACTGCACTCCAGCATGGTGATGGAGCGAGATTCCATCTCAAAACAAAACAAAACAACTCTAAAAATCTGATGAAGAAAATTAAAAATCAGAAAACAAAATTATAATATACTTATGAAAGAGAAAATGAAATGTCTAAAAGACAAATAATATTAAATACTAGTATTTGCAACTTAATTATAATACAGTACTTTCCCTTTATTTGTGGGGGGTTTACATTTTAAGACCCTCAATGAATGCCTGAAAGCACAGATAGTACCAAACCCTATATATACTGTGTTTTCTCCTGTACATACATATCCATGTTAAAGTTAGGCAAACTAAAAGATTAACAGTAGTATCTTATACAAAATAGAATATTAATAATTATGAAAATATACCAGCATCACTATTCTTGCACTTTGAAGTCAAACTAAGTAAAAAAAAAAAAATAAGGGTTACTTGAACACAAGCAATAAGATATTGCAACAGTGGATTTGATAACTGGTAAGACTACTAAGTCACTAACGGCAAAAGGGACAATTCATGTCCCAGGCAGAATGGAGTGAAACAGCACAAGATTTCATCATGTTACTCAGAATGGAGTGCATTTTAAAACTTATGAATTGTTTATTTGGAATTTTCCACTTCATATATTTAGACTGCAGTTGACCATGGGTAACTGAAATCATGAAAAAGAGGGGATTACTGAATAATGCTGAAAAACTAACGACCACATACATTTCCCACGCAATCCATGATGCCAGGATTTTCCTGAAGGGCGTTAGAAAACTTTAACAGAATATTCACTCAGAGATAAATATTTCAATTAATTAAAAGACACTATATTCACATCATTTTATATCTGACTTTTATCAAACCATTATATGTTATATGATTTCTACGTTATTTTGTTATTATAGGCCATGGAAGTCCTTCCCTCAAATATATGAATCTAAATTCCCAAAGTTGTTAATCAAATTAACAACAAATACCACATTCAATTATGTAAATCTTGGATTAAAATGAAAATATTTGTTGAAGAAATTTGAAACATATTATCAGCAATTATTTGCAATATTTAAACTGAGAAAATGACTTCAGCATTATGCAGGAAACAGAATAAGAAAACAAGGACAAGAAACACGAAAAAGAAACGTTCAATGGACTTTTCAGGAAATCCTTATATTTGTTCTCTGATATTGAGTTCTGGACGTGGCACATGAAAGTGATAAAAGTGACAGAGTCTTCTGGAAATTTGAGATGCATGCATCTTTTCCCCTTTGGAGCCCTTGGTGGTAACAAGTCTCATAGAGTTAACTGAGCCACCACAGAATGGCAGAAGCTCTCCAGGAGTGGTACTGGGGTGTGGAGAGACCATTTGAGAGAGACTGTCACAATCCTTCGCAATTTCAAAAGATCCAGAACAGTGGGAAGAGCACCTAAATGTTTTTCTAATCTGTCCCTCTAGCCGGAAGAAAGGTAGAAAACTCAGCTAAGAGAGAGCGAATAGATCTGTAGCCCTGGAGATGAGGAGGATGAGGAGGGTCTGTGTCGAACTCAGATATTTATGCTGACTCTGAGGACGATATTTTACTCCTTACTGAGTCTTTCGTGATGAGTAAACTCACAGCTACTGAAATTTATTAAGATTTGCTCCAGCTGACTGGGGACTTTAAAAAAAGACTAAGTTCAGTATCGAAAAGCAGAGAAACTAGGGGATATCACCACTGATCCCATAGAAATACAAACTACCGTCAGAGAATACTATAAACAATTCTACACAAATAAACTAGAAAAGCTTGAAGAAATGGATAAATTCCTGGACACATACACCCTCCCAAATCTAAACCAGGAAAAAGTTGAATAGCTGAATAAACCAATAACAGGCTCTGAAATTGAGGCAGTAAGTAATAGCCTACCCAGACGGATTCACAGCCAAATTCTACCAGAGGTACAAAAAGGAGCTGATATCATTCCTTCTGAAACTACACCAAACAATAGAAAAAGAGGGAATCCTCCCTAATTTTATGAGGCCAGTATCATCCTGATACCAAAACCTGGCAGAGACACAACAAAAAAAGAAAATTTCAAACCATTATCCTTGATGAACTTCAATGAGAAAACCCTCAATAAAATACTAGCAAACCGAATCTAGCAGAACATCAAAAACCTTATTCACCACAGTCACACCTGGGATGCAAGACTGGTTCAACATACACAAATCAATAAATGTAATCCATCACATAAACAGAACCAATCACAAAAACCACATTATTATCTCAATAGATGCAGAAAAGACCCTTGACAAAATTTAACAATGCTTCATGATAAAAACTCTCAAAAAAATTAGGTATTGATGGGACATATCTCAAAATAATAAGAGCTATCTGTGACAAACCCACAGCCAATATCATACTGAATGGGCAAAAACTGGAAGTATTCCTTTTGAAAACTGGCACAAGACAAGGGTGACCTCTCTCTCCACTCCTAGTCAACATAGTATTGGAAGTTCAAGCCTAGGCAATCAGACAAGAGAAAGCAATAAAGCGTATTCAAATAAGAAGAGAGGAAGTCAAATTATCTGTGTTTGCAGATAACTTGATTGTATATTTAGAAAACCTCATTGTCTCAGCCCAAAATCTCCTTAAGCTGATAAGCAACTTCAGCAAATTCTCAGGATACAAAATCAATGTGCAAAAGTCACAAGCATTACTATACATCAATAATAGAGAGCCAAATCATGAGTGAGCTCCCATTCACAGTTGCTACAAAGAGAATAAAATACCTAGGAATCCAACTTACAAGGGATGTGAAGGACCTTTTCAAGGAGAACTACAAACCACTGCTCAAGAAAATAAGAGAAGATACAAACAAATGGAAAACCATTCCATGCTCATGGATAGGAAGAATCTATATGGTGAAAATGGCCATACTGCCCAAAGTAATTTATACATTCAATGCTATCCCCACCAAGCTACCACTGATTTTCTTCATAGATTGGAAAAAAACTACTTTAAACTTCATATGGAACCAAAAAAGAGCCCACATAGCCAAGTCAATCCTAAGCAAAAAGAACAAAGCTGGAGGCATCATGCTACCAGACTTCAAACTACACTGCAAGGCTACAGTAACCAAAACGGCATGATACTGGTACCAAAACAGCTATATATATGCCAATGGAACACAACAGAGGCCTCAGAAATAATACCACACATCTACAACCATCTGATCTTTGACAAACCTGACACAAAAAAGCAATGGGGAAAAGATTCCCTATTTAATAACCATATGTGGAAAACTGAAACCGGACCCCTTCCTTACACCTTATACAAAAATCAACTCAAGATGGACCAAAGACTTAAATGTAAGACCTACGACCATAAAAATCCCAGAAGAAAACCTGGGCAATACCATTCAGGACATAGGCATGGGCAAAGACTTCACGTCTAAAACACCAAAAGCGATGGCAACAAAAGCCAAAATTGAGAAATGGGATCTAATTAAACCAAAGAGCTTCTGCACAGCAAAAAAAAAAAAAAAAAAAAAAAAAAAAAAAAAAAATCGTCAGAGTGAACAGGGAACCTACAGAATGGGAGAAAATGTTTGCAATCTATTCATCTGACAAAATCCAAATATCCAGATTCTACAAAGAACTTAAACAAATTTACAAGAAAAAAATCAAAAAACCCCCTCAAAAAGTGGGCAAAGGATATGAACAGACACTTCTCAAAAGAAGACACTTATACAGCCAACAGACATATGAAAAAATTCTCATTATCACTGGTCATTAGAGAAATGCAAATCAAAACCACAATGTGATACCATCTCATGCCAGTTAGAATGACGATCATTAAAAAGTCAGGAGACAACAGATGCTGGAGATGTGGAGAAATAGGAACACTTTTACACTGTTGGTGGGAGTATAAATTATTTCAACCATTGTGGAAGACAGTGTAGCGACTCCTCAAGGATCTAGAAGTAGAAATACCACTTCATCCAGCAATCTCATTACTGGGTTTATACCCAAAGGATTATAAATCATTCTGCTATAAAGACACATGCACACGTGTGTTTATTGCAGCACTGTTCACAATAGCAAAGATTTGGAACAACCCAAATGTCCATTAATAATAGACTGGATAAAGGAAATGTGGCACATCTACACCATGGAATACTATGCAGCCATAAAAAAGAATGAGTTCATGTCCTTCGCAGGGACATGAACGAAGCTGGAAACCATAATTCTCAGCAAACTATCACAAGAACAGAAAACCAAACACCACATGTTCTCACTTATAAGTGGGAGTTGAACAATGAGAACACATGGACATAGGGAGAGGAACATTACACACTGAGGCCTGTTGGAGGTTGGAGAAATAGGGGAGGGATAACGTTAGGAGAAATACCTAATGTAGGTGATGGGTTGATGGGTGCAGCAAACCACCATGGCACATGAATACCTATGTAACAAACCTGCACGTTCTGCACATGTATCCCAGATCTTAAAGTATAATAAAAACAAAAAATAAAAAAAGAGAAACTTACACATTGACACATTTTCTTTTATATTTATAGATATAATTTACAAAATTAAAACTAAGTAAATAAATATGTATTGTCTCATAAAACTTGTAATTTTCTAATTGGTATACCTGTGTTTTGTTTTGTTTTCTTTTTTCCTACAAGGTACTACACTTTCTACAGTGACATTTAAATGCTTGCTTAAAAAGCCATTTTTCTTCAGCAAAAATCTTATCATAATTTGTACTAGGATTTTATCCATTTATCAAAAGTTTCCTAAGCTCCAATTGTGGCTTAACCATCTTCACATACAATGTTCATTGTCACACATTAGAAAATTAAACACTACTAGTGATAATGAAAGAAATTCATGAATTAAATCAACAACAAAACAATGCTCTAAAAACAAAATATCTTATCATTTGTAGATTCTGGTTTTGATGGTAAAGGATACATTCACTGAGAATGTATAGGGTTACATTTTCAGTTATTTTAAATGTTAGATATATATATATATATATATATATATATATACACACACACACACACCCATAATTGGGAGCTGTGTGTGTGTGTGTATGTGTGTGTGTGTGTATTCTTTTTGTAAATTGAGCTACACAAGATAGTTATGCATATTCCAAGGCACATTTTTATGTACATAAAGAACTACCTGTTATCCAGTTCACTATTATGTTTCCCTTTGACGCTAAACTAACAACACACAGTTGAATCTTACCAAACATATAATTACATCACTCAGTGAGGTAGCTAGCCCTCTCTTCTCAAACCTCATGTTCCAGAATTATAAGGTATGTACAGAGAAGTAAAATGTATTGATTTCCCCTTTTTTTTCCAGGAACTGATACTTCTTATATATTTGTGGGAAAAATTCCTCTGTCTAAATACGGTACAATACTTGGATAGCTAGATTTGATTACAAAGTATGTATTTATTGATAAAGTCTTTATTTTTTCATTTTCCTCAAATATATTTTATTTATATCATTTATTATAGACTTCTTGCATTTTCACTGAATAAAGCAAACAGTAAAGGAAACTGCATACCAACAGAGAAAGTTGCTTGGAATATTTTCATTGCCTTTCCATATATCATCTGAAATATTATCAATATGGGGCACTAAATATGTTTATGTATATATCTCGAAAGGTAATCATGTATATATGTATTGATATATGTAGAATATATATGAGATGTGTGTGCATATATGTAAGATAAGATAACTCTTACTGTATTGCTTTAATGAAAATAATAAAAATGCTTCAGAAGCAACTTGCTAATCTTCACACTCAATAAAGATGAAATACTTGCCTTTGGGCTACATAGTACTCCCTACTCTGACAATCAGTTTCATTCTCCATGAGAAAACAGAGAGAGTAAAGGAGAATGCACTAAAGTTTCAAAATTCACAAGATAGAAAGGACAACTGGTAAAGCAAAAATTATAGCAAAGGGCTTGACTTGAAAAGTAATTTTAAAAAGTAAGAATTGCCCTATATCCTTTGGTTCTTCAATGATAGACTCAAATGCTCTATTTCTGCACTGTCTCATCTGACAGGAAGCTTCTGCATTTATAAACATTATCCTAAAACTTTCTGAAAGACCTAGACCTGACCTAGTCCTCACCATCTGAATAGTAAAACATGCCAACTTTGTGTCCCCTTTTTTCAGATCAGGCAATGTAATTAAAAATGAGTCACACTTTGGGAAACACAGAAAGACACCTTTTCTTGAAATTTAGGTACAGTGCTATTTCTGGTAGATTCCAGTGGTCTAATTTATTCAAATGCCCAACAATAACCCAGCAGGGACAGTGCCTGGGGTCCTATCATAAAGTTTCTGTCTCTCAAACTACTTTCTTGAAATAAAAAAGCTATGGAAATAATTTTCCCATGGCCTTCTTTGTCCTTCAATAGAAGCAAAAATGAAATAATCTCTTCCAGCAGTCTGTGTGGCCCCATTGCTCCTCAATCCATTGTAACAATCCTACCTCTTTGTCTAGAATGAGACCACGCTCAAAAGGCGGAAATGTCAGCATAAAAAAGGAAAATAGTTTGAAAATCAAAACTGCAGAATAAAAACACTGTAAACTTCCACAATCAGCGTAGTGCATAAACATGTTTCTGCTCTCTCTGTGGATATATAATATATAATATACACACACACACACACACATATATATATCAGACACATATGATATATATACATAAGTAATTACATTGCCTATATGTTCATATCCTACATAAAATAAGTACTAAATACATAATTATAGTCCCTAGAGGCACATTTTTTTTCTTTCCAAGTATATTTTCCAAAATGTCAACTACTGATTCTTCTTTGAAGGAACTCAACAAATAATAATGATGAGATTAATGGGAACTCCTTAAAATATAACATGGGTGACAAAACAAAACCCCAAAATAAAGAGATTCTCAAGAACACAAAGAAAGCAAGTTTATTGATGCCTGCATTCAATTACTGTACTATAAAGCTTTCATTTCTTTGAAAGAACCTATTATTTTTCAAAATAATGTACAGTCCCAGCAGGTGCCATCGTGGTGGGTTGTGCATGCTCCATCTCCGCCAAACTCCAGTAATTATTTAGACCAGTCGGACTCTGTGTATACTCTGCACAGAATCACCATTCGTTACATCACTTCAGATTGTTTGTTGGATCTTATTGTTAGGATCGTGACATTCATTACTAGAGACTAAACCCATGATTACACAGTTTGTCAAAGTCTTCAAGCAATACAGTATTTGAAAAAGAACAAGCAGAATTAGTTTCCTATTGGGAGCTCGAAGAAGCAACAGAAAAAAAAGAAAAGAATTTTTAAAATACATGTTACTTTGTCACCAAATAGTGACAGCTCTACTTTCACCCAAATGTCAGTCAGATCAGCAAAAGTACACAACATTTAAGAATAATCAATCTATGCGGTTTTAGCTGTAGTATAGCTTTGAAAGTTCACTTTTCCAAAATATTATACTTTCTACAACCAAATAATACCTATTACATACGGCGAGGTTTTGTTTGTTTGGAACAGATAAATGATATGAGGAAATAAGAGGTGATATTGGAATGAGACAATACACTACATTACATAAGGAGACAGTCATTTCATATAAGGCCCATGTAATAACTATTTTATTTCAATGGGTCTTTCAGTAATATTGTCATAACCCTACTGAAGTGAGAAAAGTGTAAACAATTCATTATAAACATTAGATCAACTATTGACTACTGGAACTTCCCTATTTTCAAAAGAAATTCCAGAGATTATTTCTTAGTCACATCCACTATGCCTTCTAATTCAACACTTATATAGCAATCTGCATAGTACTTTGTTCATGGTTTTACTTTATTTTTTGGTTTTTGGGGGTAATAAAACCAAGTTTCTCTTCAATGGAGTATAAACGTGAAGAAAGTTGGCAGTGTCTGCAAAATGGAATATTTAATACCTATGAAATGCACTCATTGCCAAGGAAAACAACCTACATTATAGACAATGGCTTAGGACTTTACTTTCTTCAGATGACCATTTACTCTTCAGATTACCCAGGCCTATCAAAAGATGCTGCAGCATGTCCACTTAGCTTGAATTCTCTCTGTTTCACTGTGAGTGGATTTGCTAATTGTTGTTTCTTTTCCTTTAATTAACTCAGTCCTCACTCCATGCTGTAAGCTGAACCTAGGGAAGCTAAGTGCCTTTGATACCTTTTTCCAGATACTGTTTATTCTTCGTATAGATAGTCTTCATCTCCCACCTTTCTTTCTGAATTTTGTTCTTCCTTGTGGTACTATACTGCTGGAGGTAATTTTCCTTAAAATTCAACTCTACAGTTACCTTGGCTTTTTCCATTTATCTTGCTAGAATTTTAAGGAAACCATGTATGTATAAATTGTGTATTATTAGTAATTCTGAGAATGACAAGAGAGAATATTAAAGTCAAATGACCTATAAATGATACCATATCTGAGATCAAATTGTGATTGGAATTTATAAGGTCACCTGAGTGTCATATGATGTGTGTGTTGTTTGTGGGTGTGTAACAACAATGTCCTCATTGCTGCCTCCTCCTTCTCCTCCTCTTCCTCCTCCTCCTCCTCCTCTTCTTCCCCTTTATCCTCTTCCTCCTCCTCCTTTCTCTCTTTTTCTACTTTCCCAGTCATTTAAGGCCCGGGCTTTCTCTATAATAACTATGTTTTTTTCTACCCTGGTGTTATTGATTCCTGATATTTCATTTTGAACAATATAAAATGAACCATTCTTGTTTGGGACTTGACTTTCACAATTCAGCTATTTCTGCTTCACAGGTATGCAGATTTAACAAATTGTCTTGGCTCCCTGCAGTTTCCAATTATTACAGTTTACATGTTTTAAATTAAACTGTGGGCCTCAGGCTGCTCTGGGGAGGAAGTCAGTATAGGATTCCTTGTTCTGGCATGCTGAGACCACAGAAGAATGGGTCCCAAGCCCAATGAAGTTCCAGAGAGGAAACACATCATAAGAGCTCAAGAAAAGTACTTCAGCCCTGGGAGAAAAACCCCTTGTAATTGAGCCAGCATTTCAAGAGTAAGAATAAGTTTTAGGGGGAATGACTCTGTCTTATATTTTAAGTGGACTGTAGACTATAAAATGTCAGCAGATATGAGGCAAAGCATGTCTTAGGGCAGGTAATGAAGAGTTGAACAGAAGAGACTCTCGGGTTACCTGGCATTGAGTATCTATCTTTTATAATAAGATATAAATATATCTGAATGTTTCAGTATAATATTTTCTATTAAAATAAATTCATCAAATAATTTAACACTTCTTTGCAATTTCATTTTGGTAACCTGATAGCAAAAAGCAGAATGCCCTTCCTGCCCATTAATGGATGAACTAAATGTTTGAATTATAGTAACTGAAATTTGGAGAAATATTAAAAATTTTAGGCTTGAACACCGTTTCTTTTGCACCGATTTTAATCCTTAGATCCGATCCAGAACAATTTCAGCATGTAATTGTCCAGCTGGAATATGATATGTCCACTTATGCGTATTGCTTTTTACCTAGTGACACACGGCAACACTAGGTGGCCTGTTTCTTCAGGAGAAGAGTAAGGTGAAGAAGATGTGGCTGGGAAACAACACACCATTGATGATTTGCATGAATTGTCTTATTATTAAAACAACTTAAAGATCATGATGACTATGGGCAATAGGCTTTTTCGTCATCAAAAAGTGGTCACCATTCTGTGATTCAGTTAAGAATTGGAATTCTTTTTGGTCGGCTTCCATCAGTGCTCCCTCCTCCTGCCCTATCTCACTACCAGGAGAGTCTTAGAGGATATTCTTGCTTAGAGTCTGTATTGCTTTTTCTCTGAGTTCCTACATTTTCTTTCATGAGACAATTTAGGATGAAGGTAGTACAGTTATATTTTCCAGCGACAAAACTATTTTCTTTTCTTACTTAATTTAGCATCTCAGATACTCTCATGTCTCAGATACTCCCACGTTATTGACTAACTTGACTTTTTTTTTTTTTTTGGCAGAGTCTTACCCTGTAACCCAGGCTGGAGCACAATGGTGTAATTAGAGATGACTGCAACCTCAACCGTTTAGACTCAAGTGATCTTTCAAACTCAGCCTCCAGAGTAGCTGTGACCACAGGCATAGGCCACGATGCCTGGCTAAGTTTTAAAAATTTTTAGAGAGATTCGGTCTCTCTATGTTGCTTGTCTCCAGCAGGGCTCAAGTGATCCTCCCTTTTCTGTCTCCCAAAGTGCTGGGTTTACAGGGTGAGCCACTGCGCCTTGCCTAACTGTGTTTTAAAGTAGCTCCTTTGCAGATTGATATGTGGAAATATTTTTATTGTTATTTTCATGGATAAAGTATTCTCAGGAATGTGGGCAAAGATTAAGGATTAAAAGGAAGATGTTGGCACTAATAGGTACCACATTAAACAAAGTTCTGACAGAAGTATTTCTGGCTTAAGGAACTAGAGGAAGAGGTTAAGAGTATAACAAAGTAAGCAAAGTATAAGACAAAAGTTTAAACAGAGAAGAACCAGAGACCAGGCTTCTAAAAATTTGTGCATAAATGCTGCCCAAATCTCTGGCTGACTCCCAAATAAGATAAGAATCAAGGAAGACTACATGCATCCTAGTTAAATGAAGGAACAGACCAGATTTTACCTGCCATCTGATAGCAAGTACAGTCAACTTAATTGTCTGCTAAACTCAGTGAACAAACAAATAAAAGTAATACTCTTTAGAAGAAGAAAATATAGCTAGGCGTGGTGGCCCACAGCTGGAATTCCAGCACTTTGGGAGGCCGAGGCAGGAGTGCTGCTTGAGCCCAGGAATTCGAGACTAGCCTAGGCAATATGGCGACAAAAAAAAAAAAATACAAGAAAAAAATTGGCCAGGTGTGGTGGCACACGTCTATAAGTCCAGCTACTTGGGGGGCTGAGGCAGGAGGGTCTATTGAGCCCAGGAAGTTGAGGCTGCAGTGAGCCATGTTCACACTACAGAACTCCAGCCTTGGTGACAAAGGGAGACCTTTCTCAAAATATATAAGAGAATATAGAGTGTTTAATATGGTAATCACAATGTTTAGTAAATGATAAAATCAAATAATGAAAAGAAAAAAATCATGCTTTCTGAAAGAAAAGACATTTAAGGAAATCAGTTTTAGAATGACCCAGATGTGAAAATTTTCAAATACGAATTTTCTTTAGCTCAGCCATATAACCATGCTCAGTGATATAAAAGGGACTATGAATAGAGTGAATGCAAAGTATATTTGACCTATTCTCCTGAGAGTAAGAACCAAGGAAAAAAAATTAAACAGACTATCAAAGTAAGAAAAATGTGAAGCCAATGTGTGAAGTTGGGGGATTGGATAGTGGGGAGGAATTAAATACACACACACACACACACACACACACACACACACACTATTCCAGTTGTATGAGACTGAAGCATGACTTGCATAAGAAAAATACAGTAAGCTTTTGAAAAGAGAGAATATGTATTTCCTGGAAGGACAATTTAAAATTGTACTAAAAAATAAATTAATATCCTAGTGTTTTAGATGTATATGCAAAAATAAATTCATAGCCAAATACTTAGAAAAATGTATAGTTCTGGGTGAAGTAAATGAAAAGAAAGAGGAGGTACATTTATATAATTTTCTCTTAGTCTTTTGTGCCTTGTGGCAGCTGATGGGATGGGGGCCAGGGACTGTGTTACTATTATTTGGATTACTGATGTAAAATACCATAAAAATAGGATAGCTAACTCATGTAGCAACTAAGATTTACATAACCTTTGATCTGATGTGACATTTCTTTTATTTAGGGAACAACGCTTGCTGAAATTTCTCCCTGCATCTTGAAAGAAAGAAAGAATGGCATCACGACTGGCTCTCCAGAGATACAATAATTATGGTAATCAATGTCAGTTAAGAAATAATCATTAGACAGTGTAAGTGTGTAAGTGTTGAATTGCAAAATAAAAACCACAAAAAATATATCCCACTGTCTTTTAGTATAGAAATAGATTGTCATAGCCTGTGTTCTCCACTAAGCAAAGCCTGATTAAAAAATTTATTGTCATAACTTTATGAGGAATACAATTCCAGAAACAGAAGCAAAGCAAAAGGGCGGTGAGGTAGAAATGCCAACAAGCAAACACAAATGTATGTTATTGAGTAGCTATCCCAAGCATATATGACTACTCAATCATGCAATCCCATCCTTCAAATGAACTTCACCTACTTTTCTGTAAATAGAGTATTTATATTGCAATTGTATAATATCTGAGTATACCTATTTCACCAATCACAGAAATCACAGTTTTCTATTGTAAAATTTCTTTTAATTATTTAAATTGACCTACCTTCTGATGTGCTTTTCACCCTTAGTAATACTATGATTTATTTGCCATAGATTTCTGAAGATCAATGTACTTTGATTATATTTTCAGTTTTTTAATTCCCTGGTGATGGTGCTGTTAGGCAGACATGAGCAGAGGAAAAGAGAGCCCCCTACCCCACTGCCTCCAGCAGGAATGTCTGGTGACCAACAGGTCGTGGTCAGGCGTTTGTTAAACTGTCTCTCTAAAACAATAATTATCACAGCTGGCGCCAGGGAAATGCAGTGTTCCAATAGATAGAACACACCAGATACTGGTGACCAGCAGCTTCCCAGTAAGATCTCAGGAGCTGGGCAAAGTGGACTCAAGCATGCACGCTAAGAGGCAAAATAGTGGAGTTCAGCTGGTGTATGATCTTCCAGGAACACCTAACCGATAAGGGAAGAACGCCTCAAGTGAGCATGAACACAACTTCCATAAACACACTGTGCATGTGGCCCCTCCTAAGTGCTGGCAGGCCACTGCACATGCAGAAAGCCTACCCCAATAAAAGAATCAGGAAAAAAGAACAAACATGCCAACAAGTAAAACCCCAAGTCGAAGGTCAAACCGTGCATGTGAATCTCTCCAATTGCCCACTTGGCCCTATTTCAAGTGTACATTACTTCCTTTCATTTCTGCTCTAAAACTTTTTAATAAACTTTCAATCCCACTCTAAAACTTGCCTCTCACTCTCCCTTAGGACCCCTCAGTCAAATTATTTCTTCTGAGAAGGCAAGAATTGAGGTTGCTGCAGACCCAAAAAGATTCGCTGCTGCTAATGGTACCACCTTGTCTCTTTGTTTCTGGAACTCCACATTCCTTTGGATGTACACAGGACCACTGGACAATTCTCAAGGACGATATCATCCCCAAACAACCTACACAAGACTAGGAACACCAAGCTTCTCACAGTTGCAAGTGTCATCACGAGAACACTGTTTATTGCTTTAGTGTAGTGTAGTGATGGCCTTTGACCCATCCCGAGGAAATTTATCAAGTGCTGAGCTCTCATATCTTACATAATAAAAACATAAAACATTCCCACATCCTAGTGCTGTTTGACCATTTTTTCAAAACTGTGCCAATAAAGCTCTGGCATCTACAAATCACTTACTTTTACTAGGACACTTCAAGTCTAAGTTTGAAGGAGCCATTCTACAGGGTATTAGAAATACTTTTCCATCCTCTCCATGTTCATGGGTTCATTATGCAAAAGATCAAACCTGAAACACTAGTTCAGGCCATGATGGGAATGAGGGGTTCAGATACGCCTCATTATACCTTCCTCCCTTTGGATTTCAGGCATAGCTGACCAGCATTAACATTAAAATAGAGACCTTAAGACTGACAAAACAGACTCTTTGTAGCAATAAGTTACCACCATGACAGACCGCAGGCCCTAAAATAAATCAAAGTATTTTACCCCAAAATATATTTCTTTGACATATTTTGAAATGGCCCTGCAAAGCTCTCTCTTGTGGGAAACACCAACATTCTGCAGAAAATCCCTTCCCTTTCCAGGTCTTTTTCCTGATCTAGGAGAGAATAAACTAAGAGTCTGTCACTTTTTTATTCTGATAAAATGTATTTTTAATCTATTGTCTCTCAAGCTCAATACCTGGAGGCTTCATCTACATAATAAGAACCTGGGTCTCCACAACCTCTTATCTTAATCCAGACTCTCCCATCTATTGATTCCAGGTCTTTAGATAAACTCTTTCAACCAACTGTCAGTCAAAAAATCTTTGAATCCATCTATGACCTGGAAGCCCCTACTTAGATTTGTCCTGCCTTGCTGGACCAAATCAATGTACATCTTACATGTATTGATTGATGTCTTATATCCCCCTGAAATGTATAAAACCAAGCTGTAGTCTGACCATCTTTGGCATGTTCTCAGTATTTCTGGGGACTGTGTTATGGGTCATAGACACTAATATTTGGCTCAGAATGAATATCTTCAAATGTTTTACAGAGAGAAAAAACAGGGTCAGAGGCAAAAACTTATAGTAAGTTCTTTAAGAAGAAATTCTACTGTAGTAGTTAAGGTAAAAGGGATTGAGATAAGAAAGAAGGGAAATTAACTTGGTGCCAGGATCAAATAATTATGCAGTCTTGCGGGCTTCTCTTTCAAAAGGTTGTATAAAATAGCACATCCTGGGAAGTCATTAGGAGGAAGAAGGAATAATTTATTTTCTATTTCTCATTAACTATTGCCCCAAATTCTTTTCTACTGAACTTTAATTTCCCATCTTTCTTGAATGTTCACATATTCTTCTTAAGCAAGTCCCACAGAAAATCGTGGTCTAGCAGCAACGGGGGGTCCCAGTATTTTTGCAGCTCTTTTACTCTGTTAGTTCAGTGAGTAGGAATGCTCCAGCTCTTTCACTCTCATAATTAGGTGAATTCCTACTTCTTGTCCCATGACTGAGAAGAATGAGGTATGCAGACCTGGAGAGTGAGTAGGGCAGAGTAGAATTTATTCAGTGACAGAAAAACTCTCAGCAGCAAGAGGGGAGCTGAAAGTGGATTGGCAGACATGAGGCTGAGTTTAGGGGGTTTCATGGGCTTGGAACAGAGAGGTGTATGCTCATTAGTCTGTGGGAGGTTTTGGAAAAAGTGCCATTTAGAAAAAGGCATAATAGTGTACAGAGCCAACTGGGGGAAGGTAGGTATATGTAAACTAGGTGAAAGATAAGGACCAATTAGGAGAAAGCATGCCAAATGGGGGTGGGAATTCTCACTTCAGTCCATGGATTCTATCCAAAATTGATGGCTTGGTTTTTAACTTTGTTTGAAAATTAGGTTTTTAGCTTTAGACTATCCTTAGATTGAAGCATGACTTTCACCAGGGACCCATCACTGTCTATCTAGGAATTTGCCTGCCTCCTGTTGTTATTAGTATCAGAGTGAACTCAGGCCATACCTATAAAAATTTGGTCCTCGAAATACTAGCTAGGGTAAAATAAGTGGTGAAGAGCCCTAAAGTGAGATTGAGAGAATGTGGGATGGTGCATCAGAAATGTCTTCGCTGATTGTACCCAAGCATACATCAAATGTAGATGAAAACTTCAAAGTACATGCAAAGTTTTCATTGCACTAAAAATGTTCAGTTGTTAAGATATCTAAAGCAACACACAATGAGCAATTTTAGCCCTGAGATTCTAATGAGAAATTTAAGCTTTTCTATGTGAGGTTTTCCTATGTGCACAGAGCAACCCCCCACTCCCATTAGAGACATAAAAGTCAAACTGGCAAAACTCAACCTGAATAAATAGAGAAATGAAACAAACAAATGAAGAATAGAATAGTGTCAGAACAGTAGTAGTCAAAGATACAAATTTTGCTGAGCTAAATTTCAAAATTGAAAGGGCTCTCCAAATTATAAATGAGTTGAATGACAATATTCATTCATGAGTTTAGCTTTAAAAAGTTGGGCTAATTTAAAAAATCTGTAAGTAGTCAGACACTTAGGGAAAACATTTTATCTAGGGATAAACATAGAGTGTTTATCTGGATCCCTTAAATAGTGCATCTAGAAGACAATGAATTAAGATATACGTAAGTTGGAGCATGAAGGCAGTCACATTTGGCCAGTGGTGTATGTCAAGTGTTCACAGCAACGGCCAATACATATCAGATGCCCAATAAATACTTTTTCAAAGAATAAATGAATGGGCCGGGCATGGTGGCTCACGCCTGTAATCCCAGCACTTTGGGAGGCCAAGGTGAGTGGATCATGAAGTCAGGAGATCGAGACCATCCTGGCTAACACGGTGAAACCCCATCTCTACTAAAAATACAAAAAAAAAAAAAAAAAAAAAATTTGCCTGGCGGTGGCGGGGGCCTGTAGTTCCAGCTACTTGGAGCTACTCGGGAGGCCGAGGCAGGAGAATGGCGTGAACCCGGGAGGTGGAGCTTGCAGTGAGCCGAGATAGCGCCACTGCACTCCAGCCTGGGCAACAGAGCAAGACTCTGTCTCAAAGAAAAAAAAAAAAAAGAAAAAAGAAAGAATAAATGAATGAATGTTAAGGGAGAAAACAAGTGATATAAAATTACTGACTAAATATATAAATAGGATTAAATACAATAGTTTTAAAATCAGCCTGTATATATATTTTGAAAGTGATGTGTGGACTTTACTTTAAAATATCAATATTTATAATATAACAGAAGTTATATATTATAATATAATATATAATATATAATTATTTAAATTTATGACAAATAATTACACATACTACCAAAATATTTCATAATGTTACATAGTTTAGAAATTATTTTAAAGAGTACATGATCAAAAATATTTAGAGACTGCTGGCATAGAAAGTATTAATCTTCAAAAATGCAGATTAGTGGAATCTGTTGAATGATTATTCATGTAATCCTTTGTTCATTCAGCACTGAGATCCCTTCTGTAGCTGGCAACATGATACGCATTGGTTTTGCAGTGATGAGCAAGTGAGACTTGGTCTCTCCCTGACAGAGCTTCTGGGTTAGCAATAGACTGTTAATGATACTAAAGGAATAGTACAAGTGGGAAATACTAAAATTTACTACATTAAAATATTATTTTAACCTCACGAGAATACCTAATAAATCAAATGGAATCAGATATAAATCCTTATGTATCCATGGAGGACGCCCAAGCTGTTATTTTTTTTTTTTAAAATACATCTCTAGAATAGTTACTTATAAAATCTCAATTCACCTTATATAAATTTGAATCAAATTGATCTGGACTCTATCATATAAAAGCTCACTGGTATGATAACACAAATAGAAGTCCCTCATTCAAAGAATATATTTTTAAAAAGCATCAAAGAACATTTTTTATATATGGTATCAAGTTTTCATCAATGGTACTTTCTTCAATCAATTACAACGAATACTATTTGCCTATTCATTAAACAAACTTATTAAGGGGTGTATGGCAGTCAAAATGCACTATTTTTTTTGCCCATTTCTCTGTTATTTCAGTATATGTTCAAGCCATTTGGATCACCTAAACTGTACGTTTATAAAAAGTAGCCCTTTATTTAAGACACTGGTTACAGGTCAACATCTTCATTAAGTTTTTCCTACCAACTAGTAGACAAGAACCCTGTGTTTCTTTGTAATTCTAAAAAATTTAACGTGCTTATTTTATGATATCATCATCATTAGCATCACCATTACTATCATCTTCCTTTCATAATTTTATATTGTATTGCAGTTAATTGTGGGTTTCTCACTTCTATTATAATTTATTAGGTAGTTTATTAGACACTTCCATACCTAGTGGTTTATGTTGCTAAACTCTTAACCTTTGTGATCAAAATATATCTGATATAATCATCTATCAAATATGTGCAGATTTCCATTGATATAAAAATCTTCAAATTTCTTTTGAACTACAGTAATTTGGTCACAGTATGTAGACTTTATTTCTGTTATCACTGTCATGTTTGACTGTCTCTATTGAGAAAGCTAAAAAGATCAAATGAGCTTTATATGCCATATTTTTTAAGTAAAAATTTTCCTGTCTAAAAAAGAATCATAATCATCATGCAATATGAATTACTATAAATAGACCAGAAACTCTGCCTGTTAAGAACCATTTTTGTTATTTCATAAAGTATGGCATTTGAACTCAAATACAGAGGGCTTTTTTTTTAATCTTTTAAAGATGTAGCATAAGGAAAATATCTAAATACAAAGAACAAAGCCACATGCTAATTCTACTCACAAAATGTTATTAATGTTGTTATAATTTAAATATATTATTGATTTACATTATATCCTAATAAAACTATTGTTTATTTTTGGTAGTTCTGTCTTTCAACTTAAAGGGATATTTTGCTTCTGGGGTTTTATAACTATTGTTTTTGAATATTTATTTTAAAAAATTGCATTTTTGGAAAGATAAATTTAATAATAGGCATTTGTTACACCTGAAGTGCTTAGGAAATAAGGAGAAAAATGCCACAGAGAATAGGCATGTAGCAACACCAGGAACATATAGTTAGAAAGTTTTCTCCACTGAGATTCCTAAGCCTCATATTCAATGGCAAGTAATGAATTGTGTTGATTTCGTACATTGTAGATTTATAGTTGTTCTGATGCTGGCTGACGGATAACCTATTACTCAATAACTTTGTTCTCTCCAGGGGGAATAAAAACCATTACACAAGAATCCCTTCCCTGTTTTATACACAAACAAGGGGTTAAGTTCAGAGACTATAATCCTATTTTGTGTATGTGTTTTTCTTAGAACATTTTTTGTGACCTAGCAATTGAGTTGCACCGGCTCTCAATCCTCTATATTTTACATTACATCATATGTTCAAACATAAAACAGGAGATATTATAGCCCTATATTCTAAAGTGCTTCAGTGGGAGGGATTTAAAAAAAAAGAAATAAAACTTGCTTGTTTAAAGATTTCAGTGTTTCCATGTACTGTGTTTTTCCTTCTCAGAGTGTAATTGAGTTCCATGAGAGATTTGGCACATTTTCAAAATGCAATAAAAATCATTAATGAGCTAGACTATTCAGAAATGGTATTTATTGAAAAACTTGTTTCCTGCGGAGCTGATGAAGTATACAAACCCTTGTTTGAAGATGTGTATGTCATGTGGTACTTCAGTACACAAAGGAGCTCTTCTTATTTCAAATTTGAAAGTATACAGAGAAACACAAAAGGGAACACTTAAGCATGCAAAAGGAACAAAATGCGATGACATTGTTTCCAGTGAGTATTAATACTTCACAATATTGTAAACCTGTAACAGTTTCCATATTTAGGGGTTGCTTTAAATGAACTGCTGCAATTAAATCACTCAAGGGCTTCACATTTATTAGAAGATATTGGTCAACTAAAATAATACAGGTCTTATTTTATTGAAAGATAGCTCTAGGAAATAAGGGTCGTAAGACACAGTATAAATCTGTAATAATCAAGTGTGTGGAATCATTTACTGAGTTGCAATCTAAGATAATTTGATGCTCCACTTTACTTCTTTGTTCAAATTTTGCCCACGACTATGTTATTTTGTCTCTCACTTACGAAACTGATAAACAGAAGAAAGAAGAAGTAACAAACCTGGGGTCAACAATACTACAAGTATTTAATTTTGAATGTTGTAGAGCTGTGTTTTACTGTTGTTTTTCAGGCAAACCGTGCTTCTTTATTGGGTTTTTTCAACTGTACATCTTTCTTCCCTTTGAATCTTGGCTGCCCCCTTTTGGTCATGTCTCTGGAGATTTTCACTTGAATCCAGAAATGTTCTATTACAGGGCAGAATGCTTTACTTTATTAGAGTGGTATAGCTGTGTCTCTGTATGCGGTGTAAGATAAGAAAGAGGAAGGCAGGAAGGCAGGCAGGAAGGCAGGCAGGCAAGAAGGAAGGAAAGATGGAAGGAAGGAAGGCAGGAAAGAAGGAAGGAAGGAAGGAAGGAAGGAGGGAGGGAGGGAGGGAGGGAGGGAGAGGCGGGATCAAAGGAGAGATGGGAGGAGGGAGAGAGAGAGAGAAAAAGGGAAATGTGAGCCCTGGGGCGGTGGCTCACTCCTGTAATCCCAGCACTTTGGGAGACTGAGGCGGGCGGGTCACGAGGTCAGGAGATCAAGACCATCTTGGCTAACACGATGAAATCCCGTCTCTACTAAAAATACAAAAAAAATTAGCCGGGAGTGGTGACGGGCGCCTGTAGTCCCAGCTACTCGGAGAGGCTGAGGCAGGAGAATGGCGTGAACCGCTGAGGCGGAGCTTGCAGTGAGCCGAGATTGCGCCACTGCACTCCAGCCTGGGTGACAGAGCGAGACTCCGTCTCAAAAAAAAAAAAAAAAAGAAAGAAAAAGAAAAAGAAAAAAAAGGGAAATGTAGGAAAGAAAAAGGGAAGGGAAAAGGGGAGGGAAAGGCAGAATATATTCTGGGATCTTCCCCAGTATTGTGCCTTTATAAATGGTTAGCGCTGAGCAAAGAAACACATTAACAAGCAATGCAACATTTCTGTGTTGGAAGGAGAAATCACTCAATAGCTACCGGCCTCATTAAAATAAATCGTACTGTCTCAACTGAAAGCAGAAAGCGTTAGTCTCACCATGTGTTTAGAAAGGTAGGTCAAGTTTAGAATTATTACAGAGTTAACAGTAGTTCATATAAATAATATGGAAAAACATGTATTAGTTAAGCAAGTAGAAGTATAATTAAGTCTCATAAACATAGTTCTGTAAGGTTTATACAGTCTCCCCATTCACTCTTTAGTTGCATGCATTGCATATACTTGCATTCTTAGAAACCAAAGCAAGTATTTCTGTGGACCTCTTGATAATCATTGAAGCAGAAGCTGTAATTTTTTTTTTTTTTTTTTTTTTTTTTTTTTTTTTTTTGGGAATCTCGCTCTCACTCTGTCGCCAGGCTGGAGTGCAGTGGCGCCATCTCGGCTCACTGCAACTTCTGCCTCCCAGGTTCAAGTGATTCTCCTGCTTCAGCCTCCCAAGTAGTGGGACTACAGGCGCCCGCCACCATGCACAGCTAAGTTTTGTATTTTTAGTAGAGACGGGATTTCACCATGTTGGCCAGAATGGCCTCTATCTCTTGACCTCGTCATCCCCCTGCCTCAGCCTCCCAAAGTGCTGGGATTACAGACCTGAGCCACCGTGCCTGTCCCAGAAGACGTAATTTTAACAAGAGAATTAAACCAATAATCTGGTCTAGGAACTGACATCAACCTGTAACTAAACACTGGGGCAGTATTTTCATATTTTCAGAACTATGTCTTTACTAAAAATTTTGTTTGTTAAATTAAAAAAAGTCTGTGACAGATATCAAGTTATTTTCTGAATTGCTTGAAAAATATATTAAATTTCTTAAAAAGGTACTGTAGAAAACAATGATATATAAGAATCATAAGACAAAACAGATTATCTTTATTGTCTCGAATAAGTTCTTGACACTCAAACATATAAAGGTATGCACAACCTCCCAACCTACAGATACATGTAAACCTATGCCCATGTCTGCAGAGATAATGGGTTAGGAAACTAAGTGATCACAGCTTGTAATATGGGATCTAATTCTAATTTTTTGTGTTATTTTAACCATGTAAATTCTAATCATTTAGCTCTCAGTTTTTTTCTAAAATAATAGACTTAGGCTACAGGTTCTTTAATATTATATGGTTCAGCTTTAATATTCTCTGTTTTATTTTCTGTACACTGATCAATCTTATTTACAGGGTATTTCATTGTATCTCTCGTTCTTGGTTTTAAACTTTGTTCCCACCATTTCCTTCCCTCTTTGCATTCTCTCTGCTTCTACACCTTAACTCTAAACGCACTCATTCACCTGTAAGACCTTCTGGGCATTCGTTGATAAACTTCCTCATACTTTTATGTCTATTCAGTGGTTTTGCTTAAGCTACGATAAAAGAATGCCTATACTTTTATTTGAGAATTGAAACTATCTTAAGGGAAAATAACATATATATATCAGAATACAATTAATTCTATTAAGGCCCCACTTTTCAAATCCTCACTTGGACCTATTCACAACATTTTCTTACCCCTGATTATGCTTACAGATCATGGTCAGAAGTCAAATAACTAACATAAATAGCTAATCACCTTGACTATCTTAAAACCACAAATACTACCTGGATTTCTCCCTGAAGAAATGATGATGAAACATAATACTGAGGCAAAAATGATGGAGCTAAGAAATCTCACTATGTTTCTATTTTTTGTTCATTTTTTCCACTTACCACCTAAAATTCAAGAAGCTCTGTCACCTGATCTCTCCTTTTCACATATATTATTTATTTATTTTTCCCTTTAAAGTAGCATGCCCCTGTTTCCTTTCCACTGTGCTGCCAGGACCTGCGGTTCTACTGTACCTAAAATACATCCTCCAATTTTTCAATTTACTCTTCAGCCTTAAAGGCTAATGGGCTCTTTCCCTGTTAAATGTATTAGTAAATCTAAAGATTATCATTTGTTATCACCAAGAGAAGTCAACATTTCGGGGCCTAGATAGGACTGAAGTATATTTCTCTAAGAAGAAACAGCTCAGAACTAAGTGGAAAAGAAGTGTTAGGGGTGCCATGACTCCTTAGTACAGGGTTCACACTTCTGTGTCCAAAGCAGTTCCTCCCAATCTCATCCTATCTCTGCTATCAGGAAAGAGGAAATCTGAAACAGTGAGAAATCTGCAAGTTGGAAATTTCATTTCTACTCACATGGCTTAAGCCAAAACATGGCTATACCAAGTTGCTAAAGAAATAGTATATGTTTTTGCAGCTGAGCAGCCATATGGCCAACTAAATTTCAGAGGGATCTACAATTAAGTGGAACAAGGTGGTAATGGCTATTCGTTGACATTGTTTTTTCCTGCCATAATTGTTTATCCGAAAACTTCTCATTTCCCACTCACTACAAATGTTAGAAAGGGTTTCCTATTTCTCAACCAGTATTTTCGGTTCTGGTTGAGAAACAGGAAACCCATTCTAACATTTGTAGTTAACAAAAAGTCTCAAAGCATTTTTGTTAAGTCTCACAATTTTCTATATAGGACATGTGGAATGTGTTGCCAAAGGTGATAGTCATTTTCATGTTTTATCCTTAACTCTTAAATATTTGACACTGCTATATACTGTCCCCTCTCAAATCACTGATTTTTATAACTAAATTTATGTAATGATTTTATGAATGCTCTTAATAAACTTCTTTTCTTTCTCAATCTTCTTCATCAATAATGATGTTAGTGGGGATATAGCCTCACTACAAGCAACTTAGAATAAAGTAAATGGTGGACATTGAATAACCTTGTATCCATTATTGTCTTCTTTATTTAAAGGGAAGAAATCCTGTAGACTGATTATTGCAGCTGATTATTCAAATGCTTATCTCAAGGGCAGCTTGGATATGTAAATTCTGATAATAAGAACTTCATGTGAAGTGAAACACATCATATATAGTGGGTATATTTTGAACTGGCTGCAGAGCTTATATTATTACCTTTTTTATTTATTTATTTTTGAGACTGTGTATCCCTCTCTTGCCCAGGCTGGAGTGCAGTGGTGTGATCTCGGCTCACTGCAAGCTCCCCTCCCAGGTTCAGGCCATTCTCCTGCCTCAGCCTCCCGAGTAGCTGGGACTATAGGCATCCACCACCATGCCCAGCTAATTTTTGTATTTTTAGTGGAGACGAGGTTTCACCGTGTTAGCCAGGATGGTCTCAATACCCTGACCTCATCATCCGCCCAACTTGGCCTCCCAAAGTGCTGGGATTACAGGCGTGAGCCACCACCCCCAGCCCTGACCTTTCTATTTGTACCATCTTCCTTCCATTCATAGTAACAGCCCCTCACAACCATTAGGAACAATGTAATTCTGCTCACTTGCTTCTTCCAAACTGACTGGGCCAGGCAGAGTAACCTAATCTAAGTTGAAACAATCACCACACAATACTTGTATTGAGAATACAAAGTGGTAGAGAGAAAGAGTGAAAGAGACAGGGAAGATAGAGAGCTAGGGAGCACAAATGAGCCAGCCCCCTTGTGAACAAAGCAGAGGAAGAGAGTTTGCAGAAGAAGAGAGTAAAGACAGGACAAGAGAAGCAGAGATAATGAGGGAAAGTAACACTTCCTGGTTCCCTGTCAGCCTTCTAACTCCCTGTTCCAGAAGCCTCTCAGCCTTAATCCTGGCTATACTTTGAGAACTCTGTGAAAGACTACCTGCCTTCTCATAGCAAACTGCCTCCCATACTTGTTTTGCTCAAATTAAGTTTTGTAACCTGAAAGTAGAGAGGTATATAGGACATAAAATTATGTGTTTAAATTTGTAGCTATACATCTCTACCCATGGTCTAGAAACAAATTAGATGTTTCAGTGGGAATTTCTATATGTTGTTTGGGGTTGGTTTCTGTAAAAAAGAAAAAACAACTTTTCAAACTTTTCTGAATAATTAAAATGACTAGTGAAAAATATGAGGTAATGTACAGCAACTGAGTATCTTAGCAACAAAAAATGTAATGAGTTGTTTTTTAAGTGAATATTTTGATAATAAAATTGGAGATCAGCTATATACTAGCATGAGTATAACGAATTGAGAACTACGATTCACAACATATAACATAGAGTGTTGAAGACTGTTCAAGACTGTTGAAGAATGAATGTAGTCAAAAACATTTTTTTTTCATTTTTTGCCACTTGTTTGGGGAACATAAAAGATAGATTATGGCTTTCCTCTCAGCTATTTCTAAATGTACAGGTACATTTATAACAGAGTAAAATTAGGTCTAATAGTTATAAGGCAATTTTTGCATCAAAGCCATTAAAACAATTCAAATTACAATGCAATAACAAACTTTTTTTGTTTCTTTCTATGGCCTTCCAACAATATGGACTTTGTAATGTCAAATAAATTATAAAGTATGGAAATTAGAAACAAATGGCAAACAGATGGTAGTAAATTTTGTGGATGTGCAAATGGGTGTGTGTGAATATGTATGTGAGTGTGTCAGAGAGAGAGAGAAAAAAGAAATATCAGTTAGAATTAAGAAAATGTGACAACAGAAAAGAAACAAAACCATAGTGACAAACTGGAGATCAGAAACATTCTATGACCCCATGTGTAAATATTACAAAGACAGGCAACTGGCCTTAAATAACAGAGCATTAAAATTAGTCTGTGTCACCTATAATGTAAATTTAATAAAAACAAATTTGGCATAAATAAATTGAGTGAATTTTAAGCAGACTATACAACTGACATAATTTTGAATGATTAATGAAATAATTTATATGAACGTGCTGATAGCGATTTATTGTAAAAATTGAAGTATATATTGTTTATAGGGTTTCTTGGACAATAGCCTTTTTGAATAAAAATTAATGATTATTTCTTCTCTTTTTGTTGTGCTATATAAAGTGTAAATTATGTCTATTTTGTTCCTTGTAATTCTACGTTACAGAAACTTTGTTGATCATACTAATTATATTTTTTGTTTTGCTGATGTTTTGTAGTCATAAATTCATTGTAGTGCAACCCTTGAACTATGACACTGATTTAAAAATTGGATAATATAAAAATCAATATCAATTGTGACTTTGTAGTGATACAATGCTAATAGGCATAATACTGTCTTTAAACCATAAGTCTACATATAGGTATCTGGATTAAATAAAAAATTTATTCAAAGTTCATGATGTTCAAAGGTATGAGATCCAAGACAAATATAATAGCATCCTTCAAATGAAGGCAAATTGTAGAAGCGTATTACCTAAGAATACCAAATGATATAAAATAAATTACTTAGTTCTGCCTAGCATGTTAAGTAAATGGCACAATGCCAATTGCCTAACCTCTGATATAGTGGAATACAGTATGCCTTCCATTGGGTGTGCTGATTGCACTTGGTAGAAAATTTAAAGGCACTCTGGAGCCCATATTCCCATAAATTACTCCTTTGAGGACACTGTGGTAGAGTAAAAGCGTGGAAAATGAGAATCTTCCCTCCTTCTTAGATATGAATGATGAATCTAGTGGGAAAAGGTAGGGAAGTTAGAAAGATGTGGGAAATGATCTCACACCCTCAAAGCTCTTTACTGTTCCTAGAAAGAACTCTGGGGAATACATTGGTGGAAGTTCCAAATCACTTTTCTGTTGTAAATCTATGGGGAAATGCCAGTTGATTCTGAGGACTGCAAATGAAAAGAAACTTTTCTCTCTTTGTTACATTCAAGAAAAGGTTTGGAATCTCATTTTCTGTCTTTAGGAACAGACCATTGCTATGGTTGCTACCTGAGGCTGCAGGAGCATGGGTGGTTTAATAAGAGTGAAAATCTGTCAACAGTATCTAAGACAGGTAGGCAATAAAGAGGATCTATTAGAAGAGAGAAATTGGAACATGTTCGAAGAAGAAATATATAAACTTAATCTTTAGAGAAACAGTTGCTGAAAAAATGCTGAACAAATAAATCATGATATCAGTTAGATAATTGGAAAATAGAAGTAGGAAGGAAAAGAGGAGGAAAGCTCTTTAAATGTTAGCAATGTAACCTAATAAATTTTTCCTATCTTTAAAAAAACTCTATTTTGCCTATTGAATGTTTTACATTTGTAAGGTGTTAAATTTCACTGATACTCATTTTCATTTTATAAGATAGATTGAATGTAATCATTATTCAAGAGTATTTGCTTGTATTCAACAATAAACTTAGATGAAAAAATAAGAAATAATAATGATTCGAAGTGTCTGAGAATGGAAAGTGAGAAAGTGATGAAGTTGGTTTGTGGATTTCCAGAAGTTATAAGAGAGTCACATAATGAAGTTCATGGCCAACAGACATATCAACACATGATCTAGAAGGAAACAATTGTAATTATTTCAGCAAGTATCCACTAGTTTGTAACCCAAATTTTCTTCCACTTATTTAAATCTTGAGTTTAGAAAATGGAATAAATAGGATTAAAATGTGAAATATTTATTTTTTATTTTGATTTACTCACTAATTCATTTGATTAATTTATATTATTAATAACCTAATATGTACCAAGCCCTCTAGTAAATACTGGAGATCAGACTAAACAGAATACAGAGAATTTCTGTCTTTGTGGAGTTAACAGTATGATAGGAAAGACATAGATAGTCTACTGCTAATTACAAATGTGATTACTGTTGAAAAGGAGAAAAAATAAAGATATATTCTTAAGTAAGTTTTGCTGGTTCAATTGTTCAGCTTTAAAAATACATCCTTCTTTGTTTACAGTTGATCAATTTTCTGACTTTATTTTAGCATATCTTCCTTACTATTATATTGCAACACCTTTGCATCAGGTAAGGTGGTCCTGCAATTTCCATTTTTGGGACCAGACAAGCAAGCCTGTGGAGCAAAAGGGGCATCGCAACACAACAGGGCCCTCAAACTACTGTCAGTGGTGCAAATCCGGGTGGCTTTTGTACAGCCCCAAATCTATGTACGGTTTCTACATTTTGAAATGGCTTAAACAAACCAATTAAAGAACATTTTATGGAACATAAATTACATGAAATTCAAATTGTAGTGTCCATATATAAAGTTTTATTGTAAAAGTCATCTTTCATTTACATATTTTCTATGTCTCCTTTCACACTGCAAGGGCAGATTTGAATAGTTGGGAAAGACATCATATGGCCTGTGAAGCTTAAAACATTGATTACCTATATGGTCCCTCTCAGAAAATGTTAACCATTTCCGGCAAGAAGAGCAATAATTCTTAAAATTTTCATAATACCTAAATTTTGTTGAGTGTTTTATTATGTGTGAGCCAATATCACTTACTCTTTGTATGTATTAAATTAAGCAGTAAGTGAATTTATGATAAAAGGACTTCCTTCCTTTTGTAAATATGGAAACAAAAGTGAGGTGTTTTCCTAAGGTCAGAGACTAAGAGTTTGAACAGGGATTTTAACCTTGACGGTTTGGCTCCAAAGCCTCAACTCTTTTTCTACTGGTTTATGCTTATACTAGGAGTAAACTGAGCATGCATAATTTTCAAGATCTCCTCAAACTAGAAGTTGCTATAATCTGAAGCCCAAACTGTCTTGTATAAATGGGTCACATATTTCTGATAACTGTCTGTTTGGTATTTTAAATGTTTATGGGGAACTCCACCAACTGTAATTGCTGCTCCATTATTTAAAACTGAAAATAAACACAGTATCATGAAAAAGTCTCCTCTTTGTAGGATTTATTTTATTATCATGTCCATTGTCTATAATGATGAAGACAACTCATTCTTCACTGGCCATGGAAGTGATTTAATTTAAGGATGTATATTAAACTCCTAATTTCTAATAAGGCCAGAAGTCTCATTTATCTTTTTTACTTTCAGTAATCTATGACAGAATTTGGAAAAAGTAGGTGTATGTTTTTAACTAAGAATAAAAATTATTATTTTTATTGAATTAAAATATTTTACAAATATATGGGGTACAAAAAAGTATTACAATAAGAAATGCCTGAGTCAAGATACCAAGTTCTTTTCTTGTATACAGTTGGTAGGAAGGTAAGTTATTACAGCCACTATAGAAAACAGTATGGAGGTTCCTCAAAAAACTAAAAATAGAACTACCATATGATCCAGAAATCCCATATTCAAAAGAAGAAATACAGCATATCAAAGATATATCTACACTCCTATGTTTATAGCTTCACTATTCACAGTTGCCAAGATACCAAATAAATCTTTGTTCATCAATGAATGAATGAATAAAGAAAATGGGTTTAATTGGAATATACATGAAATATTATTCAGCCATAAAAAATGAAATCCTGTTATTTGCAACAACATGGCAGAACTGGAGGACATTATATTACGTGAAATAAGCCAGGCACAGAAAGTAAAATATCGTGTGTTCTCAAAAAAATAACCTCATGGCTCTAACACTGATGTTTATTACTATTGAGTAATGTTTATCATACTATCCTTATTTCAGCAAGAAGGAATATTGGCATTAGTATACTTGAATTGATTTTCTATTTTTAATTTGAAAATTTATAAACATTTGCATGCAAAGCAAAAGCATTCTTAAATGATGCAAAGTAAGTTAAGCTTTGTTACAGAGACAGTAAACAAAATAGGAATTCATGGAAGTTTGTAAGATGTGAATCTTCAATCTTTGGACCCAGAGTCAAGTGTAATTCCCATGAAAGAAAGGATTTAAGCATTACTCAAGCTTCTGAGAACTCTAATTAGCTCATCAGTTTGTTCAGTTATCTCCTATTTTATTATGCAGCAATAAGACACAATAGGATAACCAAGTCAAAAGGATTATAGCATACCTCTGGTGAAGTTGCAAGTCACGAGTCAGAAGAAAAGATGACTGCTTATTACAAGAATTGCAATAATGACTTCAGAATTTACTGTCTAGAGCAGCTCCTTGCCATCATTATACAAATAAAAAATAAGTCAGTGGACATATTTGGAGTTCTAGCATAATGCCTGATATGACTGACAACCAATTATAAACTTTGAATTGTTTATTGTGAGTGTAATCTCAGTTCTTACTTAATAAAATTCTTCCTCTGCCTACTATGGTTAAAAAATATATGCTAAAAATTTCTCATGGAACAGATTTTGGTATTTTTTTCATCATCAAAATACTCCTTCTTTGTCCCTTTGTTTACCTTTTTAGTGTGTAATTCCTGAGGCTATAAGAAAAAGAAAATGCAGAATACTATTACTGAATATAACTCCCATTTGACCTGATAAATCCCTGGCTACACAGAAGGAAACCAAGATGAACTAAGGTTAACAGAATCTTCTTATATTTGAGCACCAGATGAATAGAAAATAGAAAAAAAATAGAACAAGATGAGACATAATACTATTCAAATAAAATTACTATAGGGACATAAGGAGAAAGAATATAATTATCTAGTCTGTATCCTATTCAGGAAACTGAGTTTAGCTTCACTAATCCCAATACAAATTGTCACTATATTTTCAAAATCATGCAATTTGCCTCTGATGATGGACAGATATCTACATTAGTGCATTTCCTTTATTGCCTTAATAGTGCATTTAATCTGCTTCCCTGGCTTTACTTAATGATTTTGAATAACTTCATTGCAGTTAAGAAAATGCAAAATAAATGGGTTATTTCTTCTATAATAAAATAACTGTTTATAACACTTAGGGAGTTTGGAGAATGTTTTTACAAATTCTATAGTGAGGAGATAGACTGGGGTTAGTTAATAGCACCATCATAACATAAAAATTATTCCTTGTCTATATATGAAAGCCTAAAAGTTTAATTACTTAGAAAGATCATATTAAAAACACATTCATAAAGTAAAGAAGATGTTCTTTCTTTTTTGTTAAAATTACATCTTAACTAGTACCAAAATAACTAATCATTAGTTATTATAACAATATAAACATTTAGGGTTTATATCACAACATTTGGGATAATTTCAACATGATTTTGTGGGAGCAAACCACTGAAGTAATAACAACCTGGAGTTCTCTTAAATTTAGTCAGAATTATTCGTCAATGGAATTGAGTGGAATTATCAAAATCCATGATTCTTATTTCTTATGTTCTCTGAACTGTGAATCTTATTTTATCATTTTTTTTCCTTTTATCCTGTAACAAGATGCTTGTAATTTTCTTCTTTCCTGATCAGAAATCCATTCTGAATGTCCAAGTTTGTCAGAAAATACGTGGCTAGGAGTTACTCTCTCACTATTCTGTTTTAATAGTATATTTAGGACAATAAATAATATTGGAATGAATGGTTATGAATCTTACATTAAAAAGCAGATCTAATACTTCTAACACTTTGCAGATGGAGGTGAGGTTTAGGCAAAATTTAAATTGTGGTCCTTTTGAATGATGCTTCTGAGATCCATAGTGGTTCTTATTAAGAAAATAAGAAATTAGATGAAGATTGTAACGGCATTGTGCAAAGAGGAATCCCAGAATATGAAAAATAGTTTGTCTGTGAAATTTAGTTGCTTCTATAGTGAGTAAGGGATAATTGTGCATTTCCCAAAACAAGATAATGTATTAGTAACTAGACCTCAAAGAAGTGCAGAAACCATACATGTTGCTCGGCTGTATAATTTTTGATATAGATATTACTCCCATATTTGGTCTTTTAGGAGCCGAAAGTTTTTTTGACTTGAACTACTTTGGAGTCACATATTTGGGACTTAGTCAAAAATGAGTTATCTGTAGTTTCACATGAAAAAGTAAGATCCTTAGCTATTAAACGAGACAGTGCTTTTAAATGACAACTCAGAGAAAAGAGTCAGAAACACGTCCAGGCAAGAGGTGAAGTTTTTACTCAATAAGAGTGTATTTAAAGTTACCCAATTTTTCTTTTTTATTTATTTAACAAACACTTATAAAGGACTTACAGTTAGGTAACATGGGGTACCTTAAAATGGCGCCGTACCTTAAGATGGGGCCGGTTCCGGGTTCTTCTCCCCTCCTTGACCGGGCACTGTCTGAACCCGCCAAAGGAGGGCCAAACAGAAAGAAGCATTTCCCGCCTTCCCTTGGGCCCGCCCCTAGCCCAATCCATGTAGGCCCAAGGGATATAAAACCCAGCACACCAGCAGCCCTCTCTTCTCTTCTCTTCCTTCTCCTTGCGTGGCGCCACTCGATACCTCCAATAAAGATCTCTTGACCGCGACCGGTGTAGTTTGGTCTCCGCCCAGCCCCTTTCATTGGTGCCGTGACTCGGATCGGGACTCCCCACCCCCCTCGGTGGGACCCCAATCCCTTTCGGGCTCAGTCCAGACCCCGGCCGGTCTTCGCTCATTCTCCTGTTCACCAAGCTGTTTGCCCAACACCGGCCTCGTCTCGGTAAGTCTTCCCCTCCAGGGTCTACCTCTCTAGGCAGGCAAGAGACCCCACAAAGCGCCTTGCCTCAAGCCCCTAAGGCCACGGTAGACCCCAAATAGCAAAACTGGCCCACATATCCCCTAGACAACCAAAGCAAATGGCCCACTTATGGGTCTCTCAATCCTAACATTCTCCACGATCTCTACAATTATTGTGAGCGAACAGGAAAATGGGTAGAGATCCCATATATCCACGGCTTCTTTCTCCTACGGGATAGACCTAACCTTTGTCTCCCTTGCAAACCGCAGCAGCTCCTTGCCGCTCTTAAACCGCCAACGTCTCCCTGTGCCCCTGACTTCGACCCAGCCGGCGAACCCCCCCATGCCACCACCCTCCGCCGCACCCTCCGGCCGCAGCCCGGCGAGCGGCGGCCCCGCTTCCCGACCTCTCTCTTCCTTCCCCTTCCTCCGCAACCTCTCCAGCTCCCTCCCCTCCGCCGCTCAGCCCTCCCACCACTCGTTCCAGATCACACCTTCTCATCCTTGCCCTTCTTAGAGAAGTTGCAGGGGCAGAAGGCATTGTTCGTGTCCGTGTTCCCTTCTCTATGGCTAACTTATCCCAAATTAAGAAACGCTTAGGCTCTTACACTTCCAACTCTGCCTCTTATATCAAAAAATTTCAATATCTCCTCCAAGCCTATAGCCTCACTTTCCATAATATCTATATAATTCTTTCTAACACCCTCCTTCCCGAGGAGCGCAGGCGAGTCTGAGAGGAAGCCCGCACTTATGCAGATGAAGTCCATCAAACAACCCCAGCCTTACCCTTAGGCGCACAGGCAGTGCCAGAACAGGAGCCTCACTGGGATTATAATACAGACAATGGAATCGCCTCTCCAGACCATTTTGCCACCTGCCTTGTAGCCGGATTACGTAAGGCGGCCCAAAAGGCTGTTAATTTTAAAAAACTACAAAACAAACATGAAAACCCGTCCGCCTTTCTGGGCCGCCTTACAAAGTCTCTCCAACAATATACCAACATAGACCCCGAGGCCCCCGACGGCAGACAACTTCTCATCTCCCACTTTTTGCACAAAGTTTTCCTGACATTAGAGCTAAATTAAAAAACTGGACAGGGGCCCTTTCACCCCACAGACGGAGATCCTGGCAACGGCATTCAAAGTTTACCACAATCGGGACGAGAAGGCCAGGAGACAAAAGTGCCAAATGCTGGCACAAGCACTCCAAGCCTCTCCCCAGTCCACCCCAGGCCACAAATCAACATCTGTCAATCCACAATGGCAGCCCCCTGGGCCCTGCTTTAAATGTGGTAAAGAAGGACATTGGGTTCGAGAATGTCCAAATCCCAGGCCCCCAGTCGGCCCTGCCCAAAGTGCCACCAGCCTGGTCACTGGGCTGTGGACTGTCCCGGTCCCCGAAGGGGGGCCGAGCCTGCCCTCAGCCCAACTCCAGACCTTCTAGGAATAGCCATTGAGGACTGATAGGGCCTTGGGACTCCTCCCCCGACACATGTCATCACTTCACAGGAGCCCAGGGTCTCTCTAACAGTGGATGGGGGTCTTGTTACCTTTCTCCTTAATACCGGAGCCACATTCTCGGTTTTGCGGGAGTTTTGGGGTCCAACCTCCCTCTTTGGACCTCCTATAGTCGGGGTCAGAGGCCAAACCATACGTCCAAGAGCCACTCCTCCCCTCTCCTGCACCTTCTCCAGCCACACATTTTCTCACTGGTTCCTAGTCATGCCCCAATGCCCCCTTCCCCTACTAGGAAGGGATATCCTCTCTAAATTCAAAACCTCTATCACCTTTAATCCAGCCACCCCCCCCAAAATCCACCTCACTCTACTGAGTATCCCTCCAAAAGGTCCAGCTCTCCCTCACTCAAGTCACCTATCTAGGAGTCCTCCTTGCTCATGACTCAAAGGCCATCACCCTAGACCGAAAGTGCTTCATTAGAAGTCTTCCCATCCCAAAAACCAAACAAGAGATACTCTCCTTCTTAGGACTAGCAGGCTACTTTAGAACTTGGATCCCCAACTACTCTTTATTAGCAAAGCCCCTATATGATCTCTCCCGAGGTACCCCATCCGAGCCTGTAGAGGCCACAGTCAAGCAGCCCTTCCTGTCACTCCAACAGGCACTACTCAAAGCACAACAGCTTGGCTCTTGGAGTCCTAGGTCAGATGCACGGACCCACCTTTGCGGCAGTTGCATACCTATCCAAACAATTCTGAGAGCGAACTCGGCCCGCAGGGAACTGAGTTTTCTCCTTTCCCTCCTCACTCGTCTGGCCTGGGTTTCCTCCCTTCTCTCGCTCAAAAAATCCTGGTACCAGGTAACCCACGGCCCTCAGCCTTATAGAGGCCCATCAGTTCTTTCGTTTCGGTGACGACCGGCTCGAAGGTTCTGACTCGCAACACGGCCATTGGCTAATAGGGGACGCCCTGTTCAGCCAGCCGCTGTATACATATACCCCTTCCTCTCTCACCATGGGAGGCTCTGCATCCCCGCCGGCCGACTAGACCCCACCGTGTGAGGGTGGGCCCCCTGCCTTCGGGCCCTGGCTGCAGCCTACCTACTACTTCAAGAGTCAAAGAAATTAACGTTTAGAGCAGCTGTTGTCATTACCTCCCCACATTAACTCAAGGAACTCCTGACCTACAAAAGTCTACAAACCCTTCCCCCTTGCCGCGTACTGTCTCTCCTAGTTTCCTTCCTGCACAATTCCGCTGTAACTTTCCAAACATGTGCACCCCTCAATCCTGCCACCCTCCTGCCTGTCTCTCCTTAAACACAAACCCACAAACCCCTCTAAAGCCAGGCACGCCCATACCCCACAACCCTAGGCCCTTCAGGAATGGAGCTTTGGGTAACTTCACCAGGCAAAAACCATGATCTGCTGAGGTGCTTGCTAAAGGCAAATGGAATACAGAATGGATAGTAGATAGTAGAAGAAGGTAGTTATCAATACCAGTTATGACAATGTCAACAGTTGCAGAAATGAGGACTGTAGTTGTCATCAGTATTTCCTCCTCCTTTTATTAAAAATGTTTGTGCATGTATACACTTGTACTAAGAAAATACCTTCATTTTATTTCCTTTTTCCTTTATCATGTGACATAAGATTTATTGACATCATCAGCATTTAACTATTGTTAACTTTATGTAATAGCACTTGGGTTGGAGATTGGTGCGTTTCTGGTTGTATAAAAGATAGCTGTATTATATTAGGCATAATTATGACATTATTGTCTTTGAAGATTATGTATGATCTCAGGAGATGTGTATGGGTTCAAGTTGACACGGGGTCGACTTGTGACAGTTAATACTGCGTATCGACTTGATTGGATAGAAGGATGCCGATTTTTTATCCTGGGTGTGTCTGTGAGGATGTTGCCAAAGGAGATTAACATTTGAGTCAGTGGGCTGGGAAAGGCAGACTCACTCTTAATCTGGGTGGGCATCAACTAATTAGCTGCCAGTGCAGCCAGGGTATAAGCAGGCAGAAAAATGTGAAAGGATGATACTGTCCTAGCTTTTCGGCCTACATCTTTCTCCCATGATGGATGCTTCCTGGCCTCGAATACTGGACTCCAGTTTCTTCAGCTTTGGGACTCGGACGGGCTTCCTTGCTCCTTAGCTTGTAGACAGCCTATTGTGGGACCCTGTGATCATGTGTTCTTACTGCTTAATAAAATCCCCATTCTTTATGTATCTATCCAGTTAGTTTTGTCCTTCCGGAGAACCATGACTAATACAGAGTTGAAATTGAAAATCCAAGGTTGCCTTTTAAACTTTCTCACTTTTCTAATAAAATTCACTATCTATTTTGACTTCTATACAACTCATACCAACAAATTATCCCATAACAGAATTTATTACATTTCTCAGTTGTTGATATAAGATATGTCTGTTTATATAATCTGGAAATTATCAAAGACCACTCAAATGAAAATCAGCAGAGGTTATTTATTCAGAGCTAGCAAGGGAATCAGTGTGCCTCGCCTGAGTTTGGTAACAACTCAAAATAGTCAGGAGAATATAAAAGCTTTATGGTTTTTTTTTTTTTTAAAAAAGAAGCATTGGTTGAACTCTGATTGGAGGTGGTTGGCATAGGAAAGCTGGAGGTAGGTTAACAAGAACCCAGGCTCTTCGGTGATTATCTGGGGAGCATACCTGGCTTTCTCTGGTTGATCCTAGATTGGAACTAAAGGCAGAAGTTAGAGAAGCTGCCTCTCAGTGACTATGTCCTGACCATTTGGAGCCAATTGCTGCAGTGGTTGTAGTTTGGCTTTATAGACTAGTTTCTGCAGAGATTGTGGGCCAGATTGTGTTTTTATGCCTGTTCTGGTCATTGTCCATTTCAATATTTCGTCTCTCAGTAAACATCATCCCCCTCTTAAAGGGCAGTCTTATTATCTTCTCAGTGACTAGTCTACAGCTAGAACAAAGTACTTACATGATTGATATATATTTGTTGAAGGCATGAATTAATTCATAAATTAATAATTTATTTTATTGTCACAATAACTTTGCAAGGTTTTCAAGATTAATACTAATGTGCCAATTTATTTTAGATTAACAAACTGGAGTCCATAAATTCTAAAACAGAACCATAATAAATGTTTAGGTCCATATTGAACATGGGTTTGTTTTCATGTGTTATCTTTAATATTCATCCCAGAAACATTCATATTATAATTATTACATATCTACTATGTGCCAGTCTCAGCACTATACATACTCACTTTTATTATTTAACTTTCTCTCATACAATATTAATAATACAAATAGTTCTTATTTAACTTTCTCCCATAAAATATTATATTAATATTTAACATTAATATAAAATATTAATTAAGTTTATATACAAATATCATTTATAAATAAATCAAAGGATTTTTAAATTTCACTAGATGTTATATCCATATCTAATTACAAAGAACATCTGATTATTAAATTAAACAATTTTAAGAATTAATGCAAAGCAGGATTTTATATTATTCTTTACCTCAGTTTTTTTCAGCCAAGTTTTAATTGAAACGTTATTATGGGAAACAGTGTATATAATACTCTATGCTTCCACAATATCACCTATTCCTTCTCAAGAGTATCTTTCCCTTTTCATCATATGCATTACGCCTTTTTCTCCTTCATTTTTCTCTCTGTCTTTCTCTACCTCCTCCCCTAAATGTATCTTTCTATATTCTTTTATTAGTGCAAAGATACGACAGATTGAGAAAACCTTTACACCACTATAAGCTTAAAAACAACAGTAGTAACAATCACAAAAGCAACATGCTAGTAAAAATTATGTGGGCTTTACTAGTGGTTCTAAGAATCTCCAAACACTCCAAACACACCTATTAAGAGGAGGCAAGTATTACACAGAGCACTTCAGGTTAGGTATAATTACTTGCCTCAATGTATAAACAAAGGGGTACAAAATGCTGAAGGTTGTATGTGTAGTATGTAAAGATTGTAGAGACCAAGAATGAGCCATAGTAATGGGAGAAAAGAGGATCAAAAACTAGTCAATTACATAATAAAGGGTAGAAGAAAATTTGATTTATTAAATTGTTTTATTAAAATAAGACTGTTATAAGGTAGTTGGGCCTATTTACTTATCTGTAGGCTAATCATGACTTAAAACACGTAATCACTTCCTTTTTATGAACTGAGTTTGTAGATGATGTCCCAGGAGAGAAGAGATTGTAATAGTAGCAGCAAATACAGACCAACTCATCTCATATCAACTGATTTTTCGGATAAAAATCCACATATTCAATGGAGATCCTGTGGCAAACAAATGATAAAAAAAAAAGCAAACATTTTAAGCCAAAACAAATAAAAACCAGCCTTGCAGCTCCATTTCATTCAAAAAGCTTCCCTATAAATTAGAGCAATCTGGTCTTGAGGAAAGTTGTTCTCCACTCTCAGAGGCTACACGACATTAAAATTTAACAAATAGAAGGAACTATAAGGCCTGAGGACTGTCCTTGATCAGATATCCAATATCCCTTTCATTTACTGTAAACAGGTAAATTC
The DNA here is from genome assembly GCF_006542625.1 of Nomascus leucogenys. NCBI lineage: Eukaryota > Metazoa > Chordata > Mammalia > Primates > Hylobatidae > Nomascus > Nomascus leucogenys. Next base: position 55,761,040 of record NC_044400.1, read on the forward strand.
TGGTTAATCCTAGATGGATTGAAAGCAGCAGGAAACTTAAATATGCAATTCATGCTGAAAAGACTCTTCCTGCAGGCACACTCAGAAAGAACAAATGGTATTTATTTTCAGCAGGCTCAATATTGGTTCTGTGGAAGCAGAGGGGGAAATATACATATGGATAAACCACAGATAGAATATCTGAAAATATCTGCTTTCTTTTCAAAAAGGTTGGCATTTTAAGGACAACATTTTCAAAAATGTACTAATTTTGTTCCCAGAGAGTCACAAAACCCAACAGTGACTGAATCTACTACCCCTGACAGAGGAATCTGACTGCCTTTACTCGGCCTGTTCTCCCTTAGGAGTGAGTCATAGGGATGGTGGAGCACTGGCAATCTTAGGGTAGACCCGCTGGGCTGTAAAGAAAAACTGGAGTTCATAAATCAAATGGCGGAAATAAAGTATATATGGCAGAATTCGAAGTGAAATAAAAACTCTGAAACTGTATATCATAGCAACAATAACATTCACTATTTAAAAATTATCAGTAGGTGCGAGGTATTATTCTGAGTACCTTAGGTTAGGTATCGTGACTCTCCTCAGTTTATAGATGAAGAGGCACCATTTGCGGAAGATTGTACATGTGGTATGTAATAATTAGAGGGACCAAGCATGAGCCATATTAAACAGAGAAAAGAGGTTCTGAAACTATGAAATTATGTAATAAAGGGCAGAAGAAAATGTGATAAATCTTCAGCAATTCTGGAAATAGAATATAGGAACTAAGAAGACTATCAGCATCTAGACAGAGAAACACAGCAAGGGGAAAAAAAGTTATTCAGTAACATATTTTATTTCTAATTGACATATTTTCCATATATTATCCATTAAGGATTACACATACACACGCACACACACACACACACACACACAGCTGTCTCTCAGTATCCATGGGGAACTGGTTTCAGGATCCTCTGTGGATACTCAAATCCACAAATGCCCAAGTTCTTTACATAAAATAATGTAGTATGTGCAAATAACCTAAACACACCCTTCCATATAATTTACATTATCTCTAGATTACTTATAATACGTAATACAGTGTGAAAGGTTGTACAAAAATAGTTGTTTTACTACTTTTTTAGGGAAAAATAATGAGAAAAAAATTCTGCACATGTTCCATACAAAAGCAACTACGCATTTTTTTTAAGTATTTTTGATTCACACTTGGTTGCATCCATTGATGGGATACCCACAAATGCAGAGGGCTGATTGAGTATATATAAATGCTGATAAAAGTAAATCAGAGCCACGGATAAAACACTCTATTCCATTTGTATGAATAGAAGTTACACTTCTTCAGAGTGAAAAAATAGTGGCTCTGGCATGTGAAAGTTAGCACACCTGTCCTACCTAAGTTCATGGACAACAACCACCAAATTTTTGGCTAATTCATTCTCATAGTAGAATGGTCCCAAGATCTGCAGTCATTTCAAGGTGCTTTTTATTCAGTGTGATGAGCTTCCAAGTACTTGTTAATAGTTTAAGGATATGTGAATCCATGAAGACTGGAAAAAAATGTAAATTTTCATATAATCTTTTATTAAGAACATTTGAAAAGATCGTGTTTTAGGATTTTTGTTCCAGATCTAGTTTAGACACTTATTAGCTGTTTGAATTTGAACACGATATGTGATGTATTGGAGTTTCATTTTCTGTACTGGTATATAGAAGATGAGGACGCTTCCTATGATATGGGGATGCTGTTAGAATGAAACGATTTAAGTCAAGTTAAAAAATGTTGTACATTTTAAAGAATGTATACATGGTGGTCATTACTATATTGAAAATATTGATTTTAAGAACTACACAAAGTCATTATTTTAAGAAAAAGTCAAATAAATAGAGAAGACACAAGAGAAAACATATTAAATATTGTTATATAGCCAAAGATTCTATACATAAAATATCCCAGTAATCTGCTTTCTCTGAACTGAAATTCAGTTAGTCACATGTGGATTTTTAAAGATCTTACAGGTATAAAGTCCTCTTGAAGATATGCCGCATCATAATTTAAAAAATCCTTCTGGAGAAGAAAACTGAATAAATAGAGAAAATGGAAAAGTACAAAGAGAAGAAAATAAAATAAGAAATGGGTAAAAAAAAAGTAGATATTGACTCAATATTTATAAAGAAAGCAAAAGAGATGAGATGCACAAGGTCTAGCCAAAAATCTCCTTGTGACTGCTTATTGCTTTAATATGAGAGAAATATTATATTAAAGTTTATAAATATTAGAATAAGCAGTAAGCAATGGAATAAGTTTGAAATACTAGACAGGCAGCTGATACTTAGTTCTCAAGGTCTAGCCCTCTATTGAGTCATTGGTGAATAGTGGAGAAGAATTTGTTCCTTCCATTACAAAGAAGCAAACATCCTTCTCAAGCTTGTAGTTTTTTAAGCTACATTTTGTGCTCAATTATTACTTATGACTTTTAAAAGAGCTGGAAGTGAAAAAACTTTTTTCTATAGCAGCTGTAGTCATCCAGGAAAAATTAAAATGTTCACTTAGTCTTAGAGACAAAGCCCATGTTGATATTAAATTAGGATTTTCAAATGGAGTGAAAAATTTTTTGGCAAAAACTTGAGCAGTGAAATTATGTTGACCTTCATTGAGAAGACATATTGAGTCCAAACACCCTAAATGTTAACTTTTGAACCAAATTAGTGTTTAGAATGATTATAATAATTTGATGTTTCTGCTAATAGTTTTTGTATAACAGCAGCATATTTGACCTTTTTAAAATGTCAGAAATAATATTTAATATTAATATGCTCTTCAGCCACTTTAAACACTCAGGTAATATTTAATATTAAAAATAATAATCTTGATATTTGTACTCAAAATGTCATCATATATTGCTGAAGGATGATTCAATGTCTCTCTAAAATTGATGAATTCAAATATTTCTTCCACAAAGTGGTTTAGGAATTGGAATGGATAAAAGTAATTTATTTTTGTAGAAATCAAGTAGACTGTACTCAACATAAAGTGAAGTGCAATGAAGCCCATTTACATTAACGCAGTTTTTATTGTGGGTATAAAGGTAGTTTAGAACATGAATAGTTGGAAAGAAAAATCTATCTTAGTGTTGACATCCGAGCCCCTAAGTAAAAAATTCAGGGAATGCTTGTAACAATGAAGCTTAGGAGAATATTAGTTGTCTTAGTCCATTTTCTGTGGCCTTAACAGAATACCGCAGATGGGGTAATTTAGAAACAATAGAAGTTTATCTTGTCTTACGGTTCTGGAGGCAGAGAGGGTCAAGATTTGGCAGCTACATCTAGTCGGCTTCAGGTGAGGGCCTTGTGCTCAGGCACCACATGGAAGAGAAATGGCAGGAAAAGCAGTCATGCAACAGGATCAAAACACCAGCAACAGCCTAGCCTTATAATACTCTGCTTTCTAGGTCACTAATCCAGTCCCATGAGTGTGAGAACCCACACATTCCTGCAGAATTAACCCAGTCCTGTGAGAATGACATTATTCACTCTTAACAACCTAATCATCTCCCTACACCACCACACAGGGGAATGAATTCCTAACACATGAATTCTGGAGGCACACTCAAACCACGACGCTAGTTAAGATAAAATGTCAAGTAACTTTTTGTCTTTATATAAACAATATATTGAAGTTTTGTTTCACTAACTGTTACCATAAACTGCAGTTGTACATCTATAGCTAGAATCAGTTGGAAAATTTTTAATAATATGGTTCATTTGAGCACCCATCTTTATCTTACTTGAATACTACTTTAAACGGTAAGCAATTTACACGCACATTTTTAAGGGATTCGTGCAAAATAAATACAAATGTTTCTCTTAGATACCTGACATATAAACATACATTTTTTTTTTTTTGTAAAGAAAACAGCCTATGCACTATTCTGCCTACTACTATAACTGTTATAGGCAGGAAATATCGATGTGGTGTTTATATACCTCTTTTGAGGTCTTATGGGTAAGAATAGTAACCACTCTCTCTCAGAGAGTTTGTGAAGATTAAATGAAGTCATTCATGGTCAACACTTGATATATGGCTTGGTCAATTATGGATGCTACAGGCCGGGCGCCTGTGGCTCACGCCTGTAATCCCAGCACTTTGGGAGGCCAAGGCAGGCGGATCATGAGGTCAAGAGCTCGAGACCATCATGGCCAATATGGTGAAACCCCGTCTCTACTAAAAATACAAAATTTAGCCAGGCGTGGAGGGTGCCTGTAGTCCCAGCTACTCGGTAGGCTGAGGCAGGAGAACGGCGTGAACCCGGGAGGCAGAGCTTGTAGTGAGCCGAGATCGTGCCACTGCACTCCAGCCTGGGCGACAGTGTGAGACTCTGTCTCAAAAATAATAATAATAAATGCTCCACAGAAGAAGCAAAAAATTTTTTGAGAGACAGTGTTGACTACTTAAAAGAGTTTAAGCATGGAGTGACACACGGCTGGTATTTACAGCCATTTTTAAAAGTTACTGATAGTGTGATTTAAGTAACACAATAGGATTATATTTTACCAAAAAATAATGATTTCAATTATAGTATGAACAACTGTGCTGAAGAAGGTTTTGTGATCATTAGTATTGTTCACTATTATTTTGGGTTCTTCTTCTGGGAATACTATAGCACTTCACTTTTCTGTCCATGAAACATGAGTGAAATAATGCCAGCCACTTCTAGAAGAAGACGTTAAGAGCTAAGGCACAACTGAACACTTTCCCTTCCCTTGTTGTTGACTGCAATGCTTCTTATTTTTGGAGATTTTAAGAGTGTGAATTTCTGAATAAAGAATATATGGAAGAAGTTAATTTCTATTAGCATGCTGGTTCAAACATTTGTGGAGTTCTCTTAAGGCCTGGGTGGTAGCCAGCCAGAAACTTGATGTTGAAGATAAGAAAAATGGCAAACATTGCTGTTAGTAGAAACTATTCTATGATGTGTTGGCAGAAGCTCCTGGTTGTGATGATTACCCTCAGGAACAAATTCGGTCACTGATAGAATGAATTCAAAAACAAAAGTTTAAAAATGGAGAGGGTTTCTGTTAGCTGCAGTTGGCAAGTAATTCTAGTAAATGGTAGTTGCTAAAAGTAATTAGCTAATGAGCAAACAAGAATAAAAAAGAATAGAGCAATTCCCTGAATTCGGGGATCTTTAGCATTCAAAAAGGCATCAGATTCTTAACCCTAAAAGACAAAATAATTAAAGATTGGAGTTAGAAAAGATAATTTAAGTTTAGCTTTCAGGTAATGGCTAAATTAAGGATATTAAGTAAGAAACCTACTTGTAGGAAGCAGAATTAGGAAACTACTCATTTTTTTCTTTTATGAATCAGAAAGGTTTGGGATATTATATCAATGTTCTACCATACAATGTTCTACCACTGTAATTTGTATAATGGGAGAGGCAAGTAAACATGCAAATATCCTAACCTTTTAGTTTATGGGATTCTTATGTCCCCTAGAAATTTTGAAATTTCAACTTGATCCTGTGAATGAGTAGGGATTTGGATTATTACTCCTATGGTTGGTAAGAATCAATTTTATTATATAAAGAAATGAGACCCAAACAATTGTTGAAAAATAAAGTATGTATTAGAAAATTGCACTTTTCCACTGAGGAGTTGGTTACCTGGGCCAAAAAATATGAGCAGAAGTGGTATAAATTATTGCCAGGCAGAAGCTGACTGTGCATGGTTTTTTATGGTCCCCCCTTCCTTTCACAGAGTGGTGATATGCTAAGTGTTGAAGCCTTTGTGCTTTGGTGTCCTGAAGTGAGGTTTAGAGAGAGCAGCATGAACCACAAATACAACATACACAGAACGTATACATGAGAAATAAACTCTTATTTATTTGTATTAGTGAAATATCAGGTTATATTTTACAATGACATAACCTATCTCATTCTGTCTCAGCATGGGAAATGAAAGGAGACAAAACAAAAACAAAACAAATTTATGAGTATGTTAAAATAAATGAGCCAGAGATAGTGTAGCCAACTAGAATGATGGCTATGTGAAAAGCAGCAAAGTTATCTAAGATGTAAAATTCAATAATATGTAGTAATTTTTTGGAGATAGGAGAACAAATATAGAGTCAAATGCAATATTTGAATTTATTGCTCAGAATAGATGCAGGTGAAAGCTATCTATAGAAAAAAACAGAAAACATTTGAGGCATAGAAGGTGAGTGGGGGTTCGTGTATTTGTAATTTTAGCTATTCACGTAGAAATATTTAGAAGACAGTTCGATATAAATTTAAAACTCAAGAAGGACAACTGTGTTAACAATGCATCTCTGAGAGTCATTATTTTGATCATGGCAGTTAAGATGCAATAATCTAGCCAAGAAAACTGTGTAGGAGGAGATAAGAAGCAGATAGCCAGGAGGAAAATAAAAGCATTTATAAGGAAGCTGAAGAGTAAGCTTAGTGGCAGGAGAAAAAGCATAATAATCTGGACCACGGAACCAAACAATAAGAATACTTCATAAAAGCAAGGTAAGTTCACAGTCAGATGCTCCCGCAAGTTAAATAACGTAAGATGAGGTGGGCTTTGTAGTTTGCCACATAGAGATCATAAATGTCCTTAATGGGAGCTCTTTTAATAGAGTGCTGTTGATGTTAATTGTTTTTAAAGAGTAACAGAGAATGTAAGAAAGTAGAAACAATAAGTGGTGGGCAACCCTCTCACACATTTAAGCTATTCCAACAAGCCGGGTATAGCGTGTTAGGTGGACTGAGTTACAGGTCAAGAGTAAGATTTTATAATAAACTAATTTTTATCTTCTATAATAAGAGAGGCTTAAACATATTTAAATAATAGGATGAAGTAATCAGAAGTGAGGGATTGAAGACAGCACAAATAGGTACAAAGGGCTTCTAGAAAGAAGGATCCAGAGTGCTGGTAAAATTACTTATTTAACATAATGCCAAGACTATAGCTTTTCTCCAAACAGAAGTGGAAGACAAAAGATGAATGTAATTTTTTTTATGTTTCTTGGGAAGGTGAAAATAATTTGAAAGATAATTTTCAGTTTCTACTTTCTTTTTAAAGTAAAAGGCAAGTACAAAAGTGCAGTGATTGAATAACTAAGTCTAATTACAGTCATAACCAGGCTTATTAGGGAAATATTTAAAAATAGAGGAGACTGTGGTTTAGAAAGTTATTTTGGTTTGAAATTTTTATATTTATATCAGTACTGTTATGTTTGTGTGTAGATTCAGAATATGTAATTTAGAATCATATCTGAAGTATGGTCAGAGAACATCAGACACAGAAATTCAGGTAACTTGCTGAAGATGTTTGTGAATTGCCAATAAAGAAGTTGGATTTGGAGTTGAGGCCATCTGTTTTTTAACCACTATCTGCAACTTCCTATCCATAAGTTTATACATGGTTAAACTGTCACTAAAAAGATATTTATGAAAATCTGACAATGTGATCAGAGAAAGAAACAATTGAAGTTAGCAAATATAAAGAATCATAGGAAATAAACTAGAAATTTGAAGGATGATTCTATACCTATAAAGAAAACAACAGAAACAGAGTTTTTATTCTAGTAATTATGTACAATTAAAGTAATTTTTTAGAGACTATCTTTCTGCATAGTTTTTTTGTTTGTTTGTTTGTTTGTTTGTTTGTTTGTTTGTTTGAGACGGAGTCTAGCTTAGTCGCCCAGGCTGGATTGCAATGGTGCCATCATGAGTCAATGCATCTTCTGCCTCCCGGGATCAAGTAATACTCCCGCCTCAGCCTCCCGAGTAGCTGGGATTACAGGCACCCGCCGTCATGCCTGGCTATTTTTCTTTTTCGTATTTTTGTAGAGACGGAGTTTCACCATGTTGGCCAGGCTGGTCTTGAACTCCTGACCCCAGGTGATCCGCCCTCCTCAGACTTCCAAAGTGCTGGGATTACAGGCATGAGCCACCGCGCCCGGGCATTCAGCATACTTTTATTTCCATATATTTTTGTCAAATCTTTCAGTAATTTTTCTTTAGTGTCCTTTCCTTTAGTAATCTCTTTTCCCTTAAATTATAGATAATATTTCATTTCATTCTCTGGGAAAAATATACAGAGATAGAGTTTAAAAATTGGTATTTTTTTTTACTGTAAGTAAATTTGGGCTTTGGTAAGTTGCAAGGTATCACACAAAATATTGCCTAATTCCGAACATCAGGTATAATAACAGAGATCATTTTATCAGAAAACTTATATAATGTATTTAGTTTACACAAAATAAAATGTTAGCATTCAAGAAAATGAAGAGTTCAAATCTAACATATTTTACAAGAACATCATTCCATCACTACTAGACTAAAAATGGTCTAATACTTAATGGTAATTCGAATGGTCCAGTCTGAAATAAACACAACTTTAATTTTTTTCTATTTACAAAAAGTAAATATTTATTAACTCACAAAAAGTTTAGAAAATTAAAACCTTTTCTATAATATTTTGCATCTGGCTTGATGGATATAAAGTTAAAAGTAAAAACTTTTTGTGAGTTAATTTTCACTTCAGTTCAATAAACATTTATCAAGGAGCTAATGAGCCGTGTCTGATGTGATGCAATGCTAAAATCAGTAAGATATTGGGCCTCAAGGAGTTGGGAGTCTAATGGAGGAGAAGACACCTGTTCAGTTGGCTATACTAAAGAAATATAGTTTTCTCAGACCTAAGGGGAGGAATGAATGTTGACTGAGATAATACGGCAATGCATCATGGAGCATGTTACAGGACATTTGAACAATTATTGTTGTTGAATATTATGAGTGTAGATAAAGCAAGTATGAAATACAGAGCTAAATTTGTAGTTGTGACACAGCATATCCAGAAACTGTTAACGAATATATATCTTCTCAAATTATAAAATGTAAAAGATTCAGCAGAAATCTGCCTAAAAGTACATGTCCCCACACATGCATGCATGCATGCACACACACATACAAACCAGATTCTATACCATTTCTCAGAAGTATTAGAGAAACCACTTTACATATACCTAACCTGTATTTCCCTAAATGAAGTTTTGCTGTAAGGAAAGGATTCATTACTAAAAAATTGTACCTAGGTTTTTTTTAAAATATATATACTTTAAGTTCTGGGGTACATGTGCGCAACGTGCAGGTGCAGGCTTGTTATACAGGTGTATGCGTGCCATGGTGGTTTGCTGAACCCATCGACTTGTCATCTACATTAAGTATTTCCCCTAATTCTATCCCTCCCCTAGCACCTCACCCCTTGACAAGCCCTGGTGTGTGACCTTCCTCCCCCTGTGTCCATGTGTTCTCATTGTTCAGCTCCCACTTATGAGTGAGAACATGTGGTGTTTGGTTTTTTGTTCTTGTGTTAGTTTGCTGAGAATGATGGTTCCAGCTTAATCCATGTCCCTGCAAAGGACACGAACTCATCCTTTTTATAGCTGCATAGTATTCCATGGTGCATATGTGCCACATTTTCTGTATCCAGTCTATCATTGATGGCCATTTGGGTTGGTTCCAAGCCTTTATAATAAAAACTATTATTATATTTATTTTATTATATCATTCATTATATCTAGTTTATTAATAAATTTTTATTATCCTATCAAGCAGATGCAAACTATTTTGAAAAATTGTATATAAAAGTTTACTTTTATCATTATTTATATCTTAATAACTTAACAGTGTAAAAAGAAAAATACACAATAGTTCTAAAATATATTTTATTATATGAATAGTGAATTTGGTACAAAGGTATTTCATCATGGATAGGATTCTAGGTTTTATTTTGAAAATGATTAAAAATACCTTGATATTATGTTGCACCCTTTTGGAAGATTTTAGTATAGCTCTGGGATATGTTTCAACTTTTTAAATGTATGATGATTATCAATGATGTACAAATATAATACTAGTACATTCTAAACTACAAATCATGCTAATTATCATTATATAAATACTTAAGAATCATAGATTTGCTTTTATAATTACTGCAAATGAAAATGGAATTGTTCTCCCATCACCCGACTAGAATTTCATTCAATTTGTTTTCATCACAAAGATTACAAATGACAGATGACAGTGACCATCGGGGGAAAATTGAATAAAATTATTAGATGCGATGTGTTGAAAGAAGAAAAGTGCAAATAGGAGAGATCTGTGTATTTAGCCTAGCTAAGCCTGGGGCAATAAGACTAATGTCCAAACATGAAAAGGCAAACTGGGGAGATAATAGTCATAATCAAAATTACTGACAGTAAGGGTTATACAAAAAATTCACAATGAAAACAATTTTCAAAGAGTTGACATTCATTAAATAGTTTGCTGTTTGGAAACATAAATCCAAATCATGGCCAAATAAAAAATCATTTTATTCAATCAATAAGTGCAGTAATTAGTATGTTATAAAATGTATTTATTTTTATGCTTATGGAATGTGTGAGACCTGGATACTGTAAGCTTCATGTGAGTAAAGATATTTCTTCCTCTAAGGCATCACTTTATATCCTGTTTCTCTCATCTGTCTCCCAGTTTCTGGTGACTTGATCCATTGCCTGCTGTAACGAATTCTGTGTGGTCACTGGCAAACTTCACTTGTACACACCCATGGTATAATCCTCTCATGTTCTACAACAGATATTCCCTGTTGATAGATAGATTTATTCCAGGCATGAATGTTTGCCTGGAATTGCAGGTTGACACGGCGATGCTATGTATTTAGATGGAGTGATGAAGTGGAGGGATGGAATCTGGTTTTAGAGGTAGATGGGAACCTGTGGAGAAATTTCTTTTCTTTTGTAACCTAGCAGGGAAGTACTGAGAAGCAGCTGTTTACGTAGTTTATTAAATACTTCAAAAAAAGTGAGAGTCATCCTCAAGTTGGCTCTTTTATCTGTCCTCTTCCTGCCTCTGCTCTCTGAAATTTCATTCTCTATTAGGAGATATACCTAATGCTAAATGACGAGTTAATGGGTGCAGCACACCAACATGGCACATGGATACATATGTAACAAACCTGCACATTGTGCACATGTACCCTAAAACGTAAAGTATAATAATAATAATAATAATAAAATATTTGCTTTAGGTTCTGCCCTGAAACTAGGCTAAAATGTGTGATGACCTGTAAAGCTCAGAAAAGTGAAAGGAGTTTACTTTCCTTTTTCAGGAAAGGAACTTTGAGTGGAACTGTCTTCATAGCCTTGGTGAAGACTGCATGACTGAATCCATACCAATCAATGAATTATGCCTCTGGACACACAACAACAACATATTTTCTCTTAAGACTTATATCCCCCTGACATAATGTGTACATTCACACATGCTCTTGCCCTCTCTCTCTATCTCATATTACTGCCACTAGACTATATACTCAATGAGGCCAGAATATTTTATACATTCTTCACTGTTACAACTCTAACACCCAGAACACAGTACAGAATATATAAATAAAAGAATTCATTTACTGAGGAGATACTATGTGCCAGGTACTCTTCTAGGTTTGGGGAAAAATATTAGTAAGTAAATAAAACAGACAAATATACTTTCCTCATGGAGTTTATGTTCTGTTTAGGTAAAATGTGCAATAAAAAAGAAATAAGCGTGTGTGTGTGTGTGTGTGTGTGCACGCATGTGTATTCACATCTGTATATATAAGTTACATAGATACAAAATTTAAATATAACAATTGTATATATGATAGTGAGAAGTATGATATGGAGTAAATAAAACAGGGAAGGGGATAAGGAGTATCTGATGAGGAAGGATTAGATAATAAGTTAATTTGAATAAATAGATGGGTAAATAAATTATTGACTCAGGGATGGTCAAACTATGCTGGGTACTGTCTTTCTCCTGGTGTTGAATTTGAGTAGATAAGATATAATCACGGAACTGCTGGCCATCAACCTGAGTCTTCCGGGGGAATCTACCTGAGGTCCCACCCATCATTGAGGGAAATGGAAATGGAGATAGCAAGCATAAGTCTCGATGATATAATATCAATCACTGGACCTAAAGCCAGTATTATTTTTATGATATCTTTGGTTATATGAACCAATAAATATTGTTTGTTTTTAAAGAGGCTGGAGTTGAATTTTCTATCATTTATAACTGAAAAAGTTCAACTAAGACAGACGAATAAAAAAATTGTAAGTCTGAATGCTTGTTTCTTAAACCTTTAAGGGTACAATTTATGAAGAGGAAGACACATCTAAAATGGTATTGTGGCTACAAACTGCAATTTATAAAAAAGAGTGCAGTTAAGAAAATTAAATCCTACCACATTTTTGCATCACTGAAGTTCCATTATTTCTTTTAATTTTAATCTTCTCTACTGACTTAGTATTTATCTTTTACTATGTCTTTTTTTTAGTTTTCCACATCTATCCATCCATCTGTGTAATTAATCATAGTTGCAATATCTTTCTTAAAAAACAAATACATAAAGTCTTTTCAAAATTTTACAGATTTTTTTACCAAACAGAAAAAATATTGAAAAATATCAGTTCATTTAAAATAGAAATATAAGGCAATAACAAATATAAATTATTTGAAAATAAATATAATACATGCAAACTTTTATTAAAAATATGTCAAAATAAAACTGGTTCAGAAAATAGGATTATTTGGAAGGGAGGTCAGCACGATGGTGAAATAAGAAGGCCCAGCTCTTGTTCTTCCACAAGAACTCAGTGTGAAAATGATATACAGCCCAAAATACCTTTATGATGAGTCCAGAATCCACTTAAGAACTGGTAAAACCCAGAATGAACATAAAACCAAGAAGAGCAGTATTGAAACAGATAAGAAGGGCAATTTTACTTTACCTGCATCAATCCAAACTGGCACAGGTAAATGCTTATTGCTTCAGCATGTGACTTCCCCTGCTGGAAGAAAGAGAGAATGGAGCATGCATCCAGCCTTCTAGCCTTTCAGAGCACTCCTCGAAGATCCAGTTTCTGCCTCACCTCATACCGAGCACTGACAGAGACCACACATTCCAGAGTAGAAACAAAGGAAAAGAGTCAGGTGGGTTTTTAAAGATATCATATCTGTGAGATTGAAAAAAGATGCAAAACTGTGGTTCCCCCTCAGGAGGGTGCAAGAGGAGAAGGATGTGTCTCCAATGTTTTTGACTGTTCACTGCACTTCTTGAAGGGACTGGTTTCTGTACTGCCTCACACTAAGTACTGCTGAGACTGCCATAGTCAGAGACCAGAGGAAACAAGAGATTACCAACTTCAAAGAGAGAGAGAGAGAGAGAGAAACTGGATGCCTGGAACACATAGGAACAATGGCCCAGAATCTTTAGCTTGGCTGATCAGTAAAGAGTTTTCCCAACAAAGCCCGCCTATAATGACTGGGAAAGATGGTTGTTTCTTTAAATATGCAGACACCAACACAGATGTATAAACAAATGAAAAATTAGAAAAAAAAGTGACATAAGCAAAGGAACAAAACAAATCTCTAGTAATTGACTCTAAAAAAAGAGAAGTCTATGAAATGTCTGACAAGTAACTGAAAATATCTTCAAGAAGTTCAGTGAGTTACAAAGGACACAGATAAACAATAAATTAAAATTAGGAAAACAATAAATGAAAATTTAGAATATAAACAAAGAGACAGACATAATTAAAAAGAACAAAATATAAATTCGGGAGCCAAACAACATAACTAAACTGAAAAATTCACTAGAGGGTTTCAGCAATAGACTTGATCAAGCAGAAAAAACAAAAAACCCGAAACTTACTTGAAAATATTCAGTCAAAAAAAATTAAGAAATAAAAAAGAACAAAGAAAGCTTAAGGACTTACAGAACTCTCACAAGTGAAACAACATATTTACTATGGAATTTGAGGAAGGAGAAGAGAGAAGAGAAAGTGAGGAGAAATTGTTTAAAGAAATTATGTCTGAAAACTTTTCAAATCTGTGGAGGGAGATAGACATTCAGAATTATGAAGCCAGAAGGAATCAGAGAGAAAGAATTCGAAGGAATAGATACTGACCCATATTATAACCAAATCATTATGTTCAAAGTAAAGAGGGATTTTTGAAAGCAGCAAGAGAAAAGTGACTTGTCACATTTAAGGAACAGATTTCTCCGCAGAAACCTTGCAGGCCAGAGGAGAGGGAAACGATATATTCAAAATACTAAAACAAAAACAAAAGCTGCCAAACAAGTACACTATATTCAGCAAACAGGTTCAGAAATGAAAAAGTGATAATTCCTCAGACAAACAAAAATTGATGAAGTTTATTATCACTAGGTGCAAGAACAAGAAGTGATTATGCAAGAACAGGAAGTGGAACAAGAGGTTCATCAAGTTAAATGAAAGTATGCCACACAGCAATATGAAAGCACGCAAAAGCATAAAATTCACTGATAAAGGTAATTATTTAATATATAGATAAATGTAAAATACTGTAATACTGTAATGGTGACATGCAGATCATATTTAACTTCAGTGTAAAAGTTAGAAAATATTAAGAATAACAACAACTAAATAATTTCATGGATATTCAATATAAAATATGTAAATTTTACCACCAATAACTTAAAATGTCAGGGGAGGGAGAAGTAAAATTGCAGGGTTTTTGTAAGTGATTAACATTAAGTTGTTATCAGCTTAAAATAGACTGTTATAAAATGTTTTATGTAAGCCTCATGCTAAGAGAAGAAAAAAATCTCTCTATTGGTATAAAGAGAAAAAAATCACAGAATTAAAGTATATCACTACAAAAAAATCATTAAATCAAATAAGAAGACAGTAAGAGAGAAAGAGAAGGGAAAGTTAACTGCAAAAAAGACAAAAAAAAATTAACAAAATGGCAATAATAAGTTTTTACCTGCAAAGAATTACTTTAAATGTGAATGGATCAAACGCCACCAACAAAAATCATTGAGTGGCTGAATAATAGAAATAAAAGATCCAATATTATTGATTACAAGAAACTTGCATTAGATTTAATAGTATACATGAGCTGAAACTGAAGGGATGGAAAAATATATACCATGCAAATGGCAGCCAAAAGAGAACAGTAGTGACTATACCAGACAAGATAGACTTTAAATAAAAAACTACAAAAAAGATACAAAAGAAGTCATTAGATATTGAGAAGAGGGTCAATTTATGAAAAAGAGAAAATTGTATTATGTATAAATATATATAATTATATGTTATGTAATTGTATATGCTAATATAATTACATACAATATATAAAATATGCATTATATTATACAATATAATACAATATAAATATAATATATGCCTTATATTATATGTAATATAATTTATATTTAATTACATATTATAATTTATATTAAATATATAATATACATATCACATATTATAAATACATATTTATATTTTACAATATTTAAAATATAAATATATATTAAATATATAACATTTAAAACTAATTGGCAAATCATTTACTCTTTAAAAATAGCAAAATTCTATCATATGTGACAAGATGGGAATGAACATAGAGAACTTTAGGCTAAGTGAGATAAGCCAGTAACAGAAGAAAAATACTCCACTGTTTCACTTATATGAGGTATCATATATAGTCAAACTCATAGAAACAGAGAGGATAATCATTGTTGCCAGGGATTGTGGGAAAGGGAAGTTAGTTATTCAAAAGATATGAAGTTTCAGGTATGTAAGATGATAAATTCAAGAGATTAACTGTACAATATTGTGCCTATACTTAACAATATTGTATTGTGAACTTAAATTTTTAAGAGGGTAAATCTGGAATTAATTGTTTTACCACAAGTTAAAATAAGAAAACAAAATGATAAAGCAAATAGAATTTGTGGAATATGTTAAAATAAATTATAAGTTAATATAAATAATTAAAGGAACATTAGATTGACAAAAGGGTTGAATTCTTTCTATGCCATTTTGTAGCTCATGTGATGTTAGGTTACACCTTCCTCACAGGTAGTTGGAGAGTTAATAAGTCAATGAATGTAAAGTAGTATCTTGTTAACAAATTTTGTTTCTTAGCCTTTAAAAGTGATTGCATTGTTGAAATTATGCTTTGGTGCTTTTCCTCCCCTGTTAAACATTTTTCTCCGTCGCTCATCACTTCTGTGTCTACTTTCTCCCTTTTTTTTTTTCTTTTCTCAACTTTTATTTTTGGCTCAGAGAGAACATGTGCAGATTTGTTATATGAGTAAATAATTTTTTTGCCCAGGTAGTGAACATAGTACCTACCCTTTAGGTCGTTTTCTGACCCTCACCCTCTCCCCTCAGGTAGGCCTTGGTGTCTGTTATTCCCATCTTTCTGTCCATGTGTACTCAATGCTTAGTTTCCACTTACAAGTGAGGACAAGAGGTATTTGGTTTTCTGATCCTGTGTTAACTTGCTTAAAATAAAGGCCTCCAGCTGCATCCAGGTTGCTGCAAATGAAATTTTTTTTTTCTTTTTTTCTTATGGACTATTCCATGGCATATATGTATCATATTTTCTTTATTCTCTCCACTGTTGATGGACATCCAGGTTGAATTCATGTCCTTGCTATTGTGAACAGTGCTGCAGTGAACATGTGGGTGCATTATCATTTTGATAAAACCATTATATTCCTTTGGGTATGTACCCAATAATGGGATTGCTGGGTCGAATGGTACTTTTGTTTTAAGTTCTTTGAGAAGTCTCCAATCTGCTTTGCGTAGTGGTTTAACTAATTTACATTCCTACAAACAGTGCTATTACTTATGTTATAATGTATGAAGCTGATGACATTGGAAATATTATAACAACATGAAAGTTTCTCACACTAGCTTTATCAAGTCATCTGTTCATTTGCATAATGCCCAAGGAAGGCATTATAATAATTCTGTGATATAAACTGTGGTATGAGACAGTGAAAATATATATATCTTTTTCTAGTTTATTTTATCCCCCTTTTTATTGATAAGTTGGTAAGTAGTCTTGTACTACCTTTGTAAATATTTATTTAATCATATCTGATTGGAAATTACATTTTGTGCAGAAAAAGTGGCTTTTGAATGGTGAATAAGAAAATAGCCATTTATCAGTTTAATCAACACATAGAAGAAATTTTGCAAGTCATCAGAAAGTTGGGTTAATATTCAAAAAGCGGGCCTTTAGAGACAGGAAATTGGTAGCTTCTGGAATTAGGTTGTAAGAAATATGTTAGAAGCCTAAGATGCTTGAATCAAAGTTTATACACATAAAATGTGGACAATCCAATGGACCTCTGACAATGCTTTGGGGATACAAGATTAAAATTGTATAGACAAATTATACTAGAAATGTTACAAGTAAATATATCAAATATTTTAAATTTTTAAACATTTAAAAAAATAGCATTACTCTTCATATTTATAAATCAAATGTTGATAAGTTTTACTTTGTTAATCATCTATAGAGGTTTTTATAATGCTAAAAATAAAGGTTGACTGAAAGTCATCATTTTCCATTTTCTCTCATTACAGTTAGAAATATTATTTGCCGCCAGGCGTGGTGGCTTGCCCCTATAATCCCAGCACTTTGGGAGGCCGAGACAGGTGGATCACAAGGTCAGGAGTTTGAGACCAGCCTGGCCAACATGATGAAACCCTGTCTCTACTAAAAATACAAAAAATTAGCCGGGCATGGCGGCGCATGCCTCTAATCCCAGCTACTTGGGAGGCTGAGGCAGGAGAATCGCTTGAACCCGGGAGGCAGAGGTTGCACTGAGCGGAGATCATGCCACTGCACTCCAGCCTGGGTGACAGTGTAAGACTCCATCTCAAAAAAACAAACAAACAAAAAAAAGAAATATTATTTGCCTCGTATTTTAACAGCAGCTTTTTTTTTTTTAAGTTTGAGAATGGCTCCATGAGCAAAGAGCTTGCTCTTGACTGAAGAGTAAGCAGTCTTCACTCAAGATAACTCATGGAAATGGAAGCACAAATGGGGAATACCAACAAAGTGGCATTATTTAAAAGAAAGAATAAAGAAGTATAAGGATTTCACAAGAAATTAGAAATCAAACAACTCAAATTAAAGTGTGAATATTAGAAGCTATTTTATATCAATCTAGTAAAAATAGTATACATGTATTATTGATTTAACATAAATAATCTAAGCAGAATTTACAGTGAAAGGGTATTGATTTCTAAAATGTATTTAAAGATACAAATACCATCTCAAGGAAACTACTCACATCACAAGCTAAAAAGATAAATTCCCTATTAAATATCAGAAAGAGGCTATCATTACATTTCAAATGACTGTTTCCTCTCATAAATTTATTTTTAAGGTAGAAAGTCACTTAACAACATAATGTAGTTCATTATGAGGAAATTCTGTTTAATTGTGATGAGTCAGTATCTGTAAAAAAGATTTTTCTTAGAGAAAGAGACTGTATAATGAGTTATCTGAACAATCAGTTTGTGTCTATCAGGATGAAAATTTTAAATGATCTCAAGGATTAATAAAACTTTGAACGGTTTGAGTAATTTGGTGAAAATTAATACACTGGTCTATTACCTCTGCTGCCAAAGCATTTTTAGTAACTCGATTTTACACATAGCAGATTACATTGTCATTGTTCTATACATAGCCCTATCTTCTATGAGACTGTATTCTTCTCTAGGGCAAGGAGAGTGTCATTCTGACCTATCCTAATAACAAATGGAATTCCAAATGCTTTATATGTATAACTCTTTTGCAGAGGGCCTCGTCTAGTAAAACCAAATATGGCAGTTTTTTTTTTTTTTTTTCTGCATTGCTCATTTGAAGCTTGAACTTATTTTCTTTGTTACCTAAGATTTGCTAAGCCTGGCAGTGAACAGGACCATGAGTTTCAGATGAATTAAAATCTCTCCTTACTCTGCTCAGGTTGCTAATTTAAATTAGTCTCTAATCATCTCCATGGAGATGATTTTTGGCTTTTTACTCCCTAGGAGACAGGTCCTTCTTCAAGAGTATTTGCCATGATGCTGACTATCTTTTTTGATTTATAACTCTGTAGACCCCCAAAATCCACCAGGAAAGAGTTGTGTTAGCTATGGTCTTTGAATGTAATGTTTTAGTCTTTCCTTTTGAAGAAGAGTAGCCAGTTATTTCTTTATCTATTCAAAATATTTCTGACTCAGTTCTTTTGTATCCCTGGAGATCTTAGCATGCTGTGTATTATAAGCCTTTGAAAACTAATGAGTAAAAATAGTAAGTGAATGGATTACCTTTGCTAGTATGTTTCAAAGATTTACAGTTTATATATATTCTTGATTTCTAAAAAAAAAGAGGGCATCTTCTTTAGAATAATATATATTCTAAATTCCTCTGCCTGAATATAATACTAATTTTTGCCATCCAAATGAAGATCAGTTGTGGTAAAAATACACAAAGCATGCCAAATCAGGGATTTTTCTCATGCTGACTGTGCATATTTAACAAAGGAGAAAAAATGTACAATTATAAAAGTTGTAAAGTGAAATGAAAAATTTTTTAAGTGCAAAATACTCTTTCTGAAATAACTTAATATTGTTTCATTGACAAACAAAAAATGACATTTAAGTTAAAAAATAACATGTTATGGTAAGATGCTGTGGATGAAGGTTCACTCGACTCTACTTGAAGAGTCTCAGGAAGAGGAAAGTCACTTGACCTAAATATAGGAAATATAATAAAAATTTCTAATGGTGCTCCGGCCCACTGAGTTCTCCTCAGTTCTCCTCAACAGCCACCATTGCACCAGCATAGTTTGTCTAGAATGATTGTTTCTCTAGAAGTTCAATAAATTATTAAAGAGACTTCAGGTTAGAGTGACAAGTTATGTCGTTTGGTGGTGGGTAAAATGCAGGTAATAGTATTAATTAACTGACTATTGTAATCCCCTAAGTAATGGATGTTGGTGCCACACCATAGCAGTAGACTTAGTGACCAGATGAGAGATATAAAAAGCCAGAATTGATGTGATCTAGTGGCAAACAGAATGTTAGTATAGAGAATGAGAAAGAATACAGGTGGTCTCCCAGGTTTTTGTATTAGCCAACTTGATGGCTGCAGTATTATACACAGTGTGCTTGCTACTGTGAAGGATTTGACCATTTTTCTAAATTTACAAGAGCACAATCCAAATGCTCTGCTTAATTTTCTCAAGGGTCAGTTTGATGTTTAAATATGATGGTGGATTATTAAATGTGTGGCTCACATGCTTATATTTACAGCAAAATTTATCACTTAGACCAACTGATTGCCTTATTCAGATCAAACTTCAGCCTTCCTACTATAGAAAAAAGAAAGGGAGAATCATTTGCACTGTTGGGTTGACCTTTCTTTCCTATTAGAAAAATTGCTTCATAAAACACTTGGCTCTACTGATACCTTTTTGTTTAAGAAAAGTATATGTATCTTAATTTGACCAAAATAAAAGGTTTTCATACCTGTGGATAAAATGGTGCTACATCTACTGTTGCATTTCCATATGTCTTAAACATGTAATGACTTTCTAGACTGTACTTACAGATTATATCTAGAATTTGACATTTACCTAATGGGTATCCAATTTCACAAGTGTAGGGATACTGAATTTATTCAGGCATTCATTTATTTTAAAAAAATCTATTGGATTATACCATGTGCCTGAAAATAAATGTGCTATATTACTGGGTTGCAAATGTGTCTTCGGTGTTCCTTGTTCTGAGACACTTACAATTTATGCAATTATTGCAATACGATATTATATGTTAAAAATGTCCTACAAAAATACCATAAAAATAATAAAACATAACTGACATTTCCCTCAGAGAAAGAAAGGGGAAAGAAGAGAGAAGGGGAGAGAGAGAAAAAAAAGATAGAGGAAGAGAGAGAGCAGAAGCTTCAAAGAGCCAGTGATAATTGAGTCATGTTTTGGAGAATGAGTAGGAAATTGAAATTGAGAAATGTTGGCTGCATGGGAGCATATAGATAGAGGAACAACATTTGCAAAGGATTTGAGGTGTCCTAAATGAGACAATATTTGGAGAGAGATGTGTCAGTAGTACAGAGCATACAGAGGGAACGGTAGAAAGAGACTGGTGAAAAAGGTCAAAGCCTTACCTTATTACTATTTTTAATTCCACTATTGGAATGAAAACTTTCTGTGTTGTCATAGAAACCTAAGTAAATTATCATAACTAAGAAGGTCACATGTCTGACTTTCAGCTTGAGAATAGCATTGATGATAAGTATGTTTTGTCTACAAGAATGGGGAAAAATTTCAACAGGGGAAAACTGTGATGAAGAATATTTCTAGTCTAGAAAATAAAATAAAATGAGAAACATAGATAGGAGAATGGTGAGAGAAACACAGACACGGTGGCAAGTTTGCATTCTCAGCAAACTATTGCAAGGACAAAAATCCAAACACCGCATGTTCTCACTCATAGGTGAGAATTGAACAACGAGAACACATGGACACAGGAAGGGGAACATCACACACCAGAGACTGTTGTGGGGTGGGGGGAGGGGGGAGGGATAGCATTAGGAGATACACCTAATGCTAAATGACAAGTTAATGGGTGCAGCACACCAACATGGCACATGCATACATATGTAACAAACCTGCACGTTGTGCACATGTACCCTAAAAGTTAAAGTATAATAATAATAATAATAATAAAAGTAAATCACAAAAAAAATTTTTTATTCTTCAGAATATTTTCTAATATTGATGGCATGCCTTTTGTTAACAATTCTGAAATAACAAATCTTATAAAACTAAAAAAAAAAAGAAATCTATTTAGAGGCTAGAATAGAGATTCTGATGTCTAAGATAAGGGAGTGGAGCAAAATTGCTGAGTTGCCAACTGGAAAACTCAGTGAATGCTGATGAATGAATTAAAATAAGGGAACAGTTCAAGACTGAAGGTATTTTTGAAAACTCATCGGAGGGAAGTAGAATTAAACAGCATCTAATTGGATAAGGTCACTTGTACAAACATACAGAACGTGAACAAAGAGGATCATGTGCATAACTTTGCATGTATGTAACCCTGGCTAAGAATGAGAAGGAATTAATACAGAATGAGAATACTGCCAAGGAAATCTCTAAAACTAAGAACTTCAAGAAAAATGCAAAATGAATCAAGAATAGCAACTATACATGGAGAATCATATAAGATAAAAAATTTGAAAAGTGTCTAATTTTAAAAATTAGATATTGGTTGATAACCAGTACAAATGCATTTTTGGTGGTTTTCTTTTTTAACATATATGTGGAAATCTGACTGCAAAAAGTTGAGTAGGTTGGAAAACATTTATAAGTGCAAGATTTAACCCATGAATCCAAGGAGTGAAAAAAATCAAGGAGTGGCTATAGAATATGCTGAATCAAGGGATTCTATCAATGGAATGCAATTGAGCATTCATTTACATTATATAGTCAAGAAAATGATGGAAAATCAGGTACTAGTACATGTAGTACACCTATAGGTACTATTTCTTCCCCCATGAATTCTAATGCCCATTCCAAGGGCAATTAGAATTCATGGGGGAAGAAATAGTACATATTGGTGGCATAATTACTTTTACAGTATAGGAGGAGATAAACTTTAGAGATTGATAAAAAGTTTTAAACACCCTCCTATATGTAAATAACTGGAGTCAATACTCACAACCAATCTTATCAAGACTAATTTAGCATTAAATGATATATGAGTAGAACTCTTTATAATTGGGCAGATCTTTTCAGTTCTATAAGGAACAAGCTATGCTATGGCAGCCAACTGATCAACAGACTGAAAATCTGGACTTCCTTTTTAGTAACCAAATGTTCCCCTGGGATGTGTAAGCTGCTTGTTAAGGTAACACCTAGGTTTTCCATATAATATAATGAATGACAGAGTTTAACAAATGTCGTACTTCACACTTCAGAACTCAATGAAAGTAATGCAGACAATCAAAGAAGCAAGATACCTGATTCCTCATGTCCCAATAAATTTCACATTCAGTACGCCTCAAATATAAGTAAACAATCAAGCTAATATAACTTTTAAACCATAAACTAGTTCTTACCAGTTCTTGCCAGAAATATTAGCTGATGATCTCAAATTTTTCTTTTTTTTTTCTTGACATAGGAGAAAATGCCTGGTACAAAGAATCTGACAGAAAATGGGATAATGAGCTTGATTAAAAAAATCAGTCCTTTTATTCTGTAGAGCAGCCAAACAGGATAGGAAAAGTCATTTAAGGTGAAAGAAAGATTCGGATGGTATAAGATAAAGAAATTTGGAACTAGAAGAAATGATAGAAGAAACTTCATACTTATTAGCATGGAGAAGAAAAATTTCAATGAGGGCAGGGAACTTTACACACTTTTAAGAGTAGTCACAGATAGAGGAGATTAAGTTCGTCTGCATAATGTTATATCTCTGTGACCAATTGATAGAAGTCAGAGAATATAGGTTTTGGTTCTGTGTAAGGGAGCATTGTGTATGTAATAGTAACATACATTCCAACATAAAAGAACTAACTCAAGGAAGGAGTCATATCCACATCAATGAAGATATTTAAACATAAATCAGAAGACTATTTTTAAGGAATTTGCAGTCCAAGTCCATGATTAACAGTTCTGCTGAAAAGACATTGAAGTGATGATGTCCAAATAATTTATTTTTATGATATCTTAATATATTATTTTATCAAAATATTTTATTATAAAACAAGGCTCAAATTATGTATCCCATTATAAATGCATATTGTGTTTGAGTCAAACATTTCATGATCTTGCTTTTTCACATTTACTTACCTTTATATATAAAATTTCTAAAGTAAAATAAGGAAAAGGAAGATGAAACCTTGAAAAAAATCTATAATCTAAATATCACAATTTGTTCTAAAATGGAGAATGGTCATCTTTTTTTCTTTTATTTTTTCGAGAGCTAGGCTTTTTGTTTATGCAAGAAGTATACATTTTTACATATATGATATGTAAGTAACTTGCAATACTATTCATCTATTTAAAGTGTAAAATTTATAAATTTTATCATATGTATTAACCTGTAAAACCATAACCAAAATTAAGATAAAGAACATGTTTGTTAATCCTGAGTTGCCTTTTGCCCTTTAGTAATTTCTCCCTTCTCTCTCCCAAATACACTCTTTGCATCACCTGCAGACAAAAACAATTGGTTTCCTCATAATATTTAAGTTTCTATTATCTATAATTTTATATATATTTAATCATGTAGTATGTATTTGACCTCGCGTCTTTCACTCAGCATAATTATATGTTAAGTTTCATCTATGTTGTTTTGTGTGTCATTTATTGTCATTTTTATTCTTTTTTATTGCTAAGTGTTACTCCATTTATGGCTATACTGCAGCTTCTTTATTCTTGCATCTGGTTTTTTTTTTTTTTTTTTTTTTGAGACGGAGTCTCGCTCTGTCGCCCGGGCTGGAGTGAAGAGGCGCGATCTCAGCTCACTGCAAGCTCCGCCTCCCGGGTTCACGCCATTCTCCTCCTGCCTCAGCCTCCCGAGTAGCTGGGACTACAGGCACCTGTGGCTAATTTTTTGTATTTTTAGTAGAGATGGGGTTTCACCGTGTTAGCCAGGATGGTCTCGATCTCCTGCCCTCGTGATCCACCTGCCTTGGCCTCCCAATATTCTTGCATCTGTTAATGGCCATTTAGTTTGTTTCCAGGGTTTTTCCATTTCAAATGCACTTGTTATGAGCATTCACCTATAAGTATTTATTTTGTATATGCTGTTATTTCTCTTAAATGCAGAGTTCCTACTTAGTGGGGCCAAATCAGTAAATTCAGCCAGATCCAACTCTATGTTCCTTCCAGCATTATCCCACTTGCTTAATATCCATTCTCATGCCTGTTCTCCAGATTTCTGCTTAGATAAATTAGAAAACTCAAGCAGTTCTTTTCGAGTGTAACGCACTCCTTATGGGTCGCACTCTCAACCTCACCTCTAGAGGCCCGCGGGGACTTTAGTTATAGGTCTAGAAGTATTGGGTGTGGCTCCTGAGGAGAGTCAACATTATCTTGCCAGGCAACTGCCTCAAGGAGGCCATTACTGTTTCCCCAGGCAGCACAGGGTTTATCTCCCCAGTCAAAGGTGGAAAGGCTGATGGCAGCATGGGTTGGAGAGGAGATGTTGCCACTACTGGGGGATGCGGAAGCTGTTTCTTCTGGCAAAAAAGGTTCATCAGAGTTTATAAACTCAGTGTCCACAGCTTAATTCGGGTCCCCCCCACACTTCCACATTCCAAGTTGTAGGGTCCCATTCTTTTCCAATCCCTCACTTTAACAGTAGACACCTGACGAGGCTGTGCATTCACCTTTCCTTGCAGGTCAGCCACTCCCATGATAAGAGCTTGTGTGTGTTTATCCACAATTTCAGCTCTTTCTCTACAGGAGATAAGACTCTCACCCAGGGCAATTTTAGGAGATTTGAGGCTCAGTATCTGCTTCTGAAGCTGGGAGACAGAATCCCTGAGTTCATTATTTTCTTTCATCACTTTGTCCCCTGAACTTTGGAGTAACCAACCAGCTTCATTATGTTCTTTGGCTCTCCACATTTGGTCAAAGGTATTATGTATACAGTCACTAAACTAGAATATATATATATATATATATATATATATATATATATATACTGAATATATATATACTGAATATATATATACTATATATATACTGAATATATATACTGAATATGTATACTGAATATATATATACTGAATATATATAGTGAATATATATATACTGAATATATATATACTGAATATATACATGTATATACTGAATATATATATGCTGAATATATATATACACTGAATATATGTATACACTGAATATATATATATTTGAATATATATATACTAGAATATATATAGAGAAAGAGGGAAAGAGAGAGAAGAGAGAGAGAGAGGAATTTTCTCTCTTTCTAGCATGAGAGGTTTCTTTTTGAGTTTTTTGTTTGTTTGCTTAACTACAATTCAAATATATATATATGGGTGTTTATTAAGTATTAACTCATGTGATCACAAGGTCCCACAATAGGCTGTCTGCAAGCTGAGGAGAAAGGCAAGCCAGTTCGAGTCACAAAACTGAAGAATTTGGAGTCCAATGTTTGACAGCAGGAAGCATCCAGTACAGGAGAAAGATGTAGGCTGGGAGGCAAGGCCAGTCTAGTCTTTTCAAATTTTTTCTGCCTGCTTTATTTTCTAGCAGGACTGGCAGCTGATTAGATGGTGCCCACCCAGATTAAACATGGGTCTGCCTTTCCCAACCTACTAACTCAAATGTTAATCTCCTTTGGCAACACCCTTACTGACACACTCAGGAACAATACTTTGTATCCTTCAATCCAATAATCAAGTTGACACTCAGTATTAATCATCATATATATATATATACACACACACACATTTTTATATATATATGTGTGTGTATGTATACTAGCCTGTTTATATAAAAGTCCATAAATATTTCTATTTATTACCATTTGTATCTACATTAAGCTAAACATGATTTATAATGTCTCCAACTGTAGTGTATGATCATGTGATTCAATGCAGCCTTCTCCCTTGCTGACTTGCAACCTCCACGTCAACATGATAAAGCTGGCTTCCACCATCTGCATTTCATTTGTCTTATTGCTCAATTATATGATTTGAAAACTGTTAATCTGGATAAACATGGGAAGCAATGCCATAAATAATAGTAGGATTATGCACAATTTTTTAAGTCCTGACTTAAGGACTCCACTACTTTCAGAATTTCTTTAGGTCAACACATTTTTCTTCATTTCTTTTACTGAGGTTGTTTCATACATGTTTAATACAGTAAGATTTTGTTTTCATAGGGTGCATCCTTAAATTCAACAAACTACTAAATAATTTGTAAATTTTGCATATATTGTTTTATTTTTTATGCTGTAAAGTCTATAGATTTTGACTAATCTACAGTGTTATTTATCCATCATTACAATAGCATACATAACATTCCACTGATCTAAAAAGTCCCCTCTTAGTCATCTTTTAAAACCTTTCTCCTCTAAATCCATAAAAACCACTGTCCATTTACTATTTCTATGGTTTTCCTCTTTTGGAATGTCACATAAATGCAATTACAGTTTCCAATATTCAGAATGGCATTTTCACATGTATTTGAGATTCATCCATACCTTTGCATGGCTTTATAGCTCATTCTTTTTGATAGCAGAATAATGTTTTATTATATGTAAGTAATATAGTTTGTTTATCTGTTCACCTATGTAGGGACATCCTATTTACTCCCAGTTGTAGTGATGATTAATAAAGCTACTATAAACATTCCCATGCAAGATTTTGTGTAGACATGCATTTTCAAATCAGTTTGGTAAATACTTAGGAACCTAATTAATGGATAATAAGACTATGTTTAACTTTTTTAAAAAACTGCCAGAAATTCTTCCAGTGTCTGTACCACTGTGTATTTCTGTCAGCAATGATTCAGAGTGCTTTTTATTCCATATTTTCAGCAGCACAGGAATGTTCATTATTTTAGGTTTTAGCCATTCCAATAGGTGTGTACTAATATTTTATTGTTCTTTTAATCTAAATTTTAATAAAAGTATTTTGATAATCAATTTATATTTTTATTTTCTATCTTTATATCTTATTTGGTGAAATATCTGTTCAGATTTTGTGCATTTAAAAAATTCAGTTTTTTTGTTGTTGTTGCTGGGTTTTAAGAGTTATCTGTGTATTTTGGATAGAAGTTCTCTTCAGATATATGTTTTGCAAATATTTTCTTCCAGTGGCTTCTTTTTTTCATTCTCCTAATGATGTCCTTCACAGAGAAAAAGGTTTGAATTTTAGTGAAGTCCAGCTTATCAATTTTTGTTTCTTTCACTGATCGTGCTTTCAGTGCTGCATTTAAAACTTCATCTGCAAGCCAAAGGCTATGTAGCTCTTCTAAAATTTATTTTGAAAGTTTTAGAGATTTACATTTTATATTTAGATCTGTGATTCATTTTGAATTTTTTGCAAATTCCGTTTAAGATGTAAACTCTGTGTCTAGGTTTATTTTTAACTAATGGATATCTAATTGTACTAACCCATTTGTTAAAAATCTATCATAAATCCAATGAACTGCCTTTGTGTCTTTGTCAAAAATCAGTTGTTATATTTGCGTGCATTCATTTCTGAGTTTTCTTTTCTGTTGTCTTGCTCTGTATGTCTTATTTTTGTTTACCAATACCATGCTGCCTTGATTGACATAACTTTGTAAGAGTGCGTCTTCTAACTTTGCTCTTCTTCAGTTTTATCTTGGCCATACTATGCCTTTAATCTTCTCATATAATCTTTAGAATCATTTTCTCTGCATCTGACAAAGTTTTTGTAGTGATTTTTACCAGGGTTGAATTGATCAAACTGGGAAAAAATGACAGCTTAATAATATTGAGTTTTACAATCCATAATCTCAGACTATCTGTATCTCCATTTATTTAGATATTCTTAGATTTTTTAATCAGAATTTTCTAGTTTTTCACATATCAACTCTGTTTTCTTGCTCTATACGTCTTTTTTTTTTTTTTTTTTTTTTTTTTTTACCAATACCATGCTGCCTTGATTGACATAACTTTATAGGAGTATGGGTCTTCTAACTTTGTTCTTCTTTGGTTTTCATTGGCTATACTATGCCTTTCTTCTTCTCATATCATCTTTAGAATCATTTTGTCTGCATTTGCCAAAGTTTTATAGGGATTTTTACCAGGGTTGAATTGAATCCTTTGATCAAATTGGGAAAAAATGGCAGCTTAATAATACTGAGTTTTACAATCTATAATCTCAGACTATCTATATCTCCATTTATTTAGATATTCTTAGACTTTTAAATCTAAGTTATCTAGTTTTTCACATATCAACTCTGTACAAATTTGTTAGATTTATACCTAGAGATTATTATCCTCAGTGCATTTATAATTTCTTATTTTAAAAATCTGTGTATAAAAGTAACTTTTATATATTAATCTTGTATACTGTAATTTTGCTATTTTCACTTATTAGTCTCATAAGTTGCTTTCTCAATTCTTTGGTCTTTTCTTTATAGACATCATGTCAGCTGAACCAAAAAAGAGAGGTTCATGCTTTCTTTTCAATTAGTATATCATTTATTTTAATTTGTCGTTCTATTTACTACCTCAGATTTTCAGTATAATGTCAAGTAGCAGTGATGAGAAAGAATGTCCTTGCTTTTTTCCTAATTTTAGGGGAAAACATTTAATAATCAAGTTTAAATATCTTAGATATTTTGTAGATGTTTAGGTAAGGTTGAGAAATTTTCTCTATTTCTAGCATGGGAGGTTTCTTTTTGAGTTCTTTTATTTGTTTAACTACAAAAATGTATTGGATCAAATGCCAATTGCTATAATTATGTTGTTTTTCTTATTTATATTGTTGCTATGCTGGATTCTATTTATTAATAGGACAATATGAAGAAGAAACATAGCATAGCATAGCAACAATTTAAGAAGAAAAATGTAGAACCAGCACTGCATACCTGGAATAAACTCACATGGTTGTGATATATAATTTATCATAAATTATTGGATTCAGTTTGCTAATATTTTGTGGGGACTTTTGCATGTATATTCGTAAAAGTTATTGGTGTAGTTTTTTTTAAATAATATGTTTATTTTCTGTGTTTTTTATTAGGGCTAAATAGAATAATATAGAGACTGTTCCAACTGCTTTTATTTTTTGGAAGAGATTATGGAGAATTTGCATTATCTATTCCTTAAATATTTGGTATGATTCACCAGTGCAACTATACAGGCCTGGTGCTTTCTCTTTTGGAATATTATTTATTATTTATATAATTTCTTTAATAGAAATAGGAATATGCAGGTTATCTCTCATGCTGTGGATTTTAGTAATTTGTGTCTTTTAAAGAATTGGTCTGTTTTATCTACATTATCAAATCTGTGGCATAGAGCTATTTATTATCCTTTTAATGCCCATGGATGAATAATAATGATGTCTCCATTTTTGACACTGGCAACTTGTGCCTTCACTTCTTTTTACTGTTTAACCTGACTAGAGATTTGTGAATTTTGCTTATATTTTCAAAGAATCGGCTTTTGATTTTGTTAATATTCTCTATTTTGTTTCTACTTCAATTTGATTGATTTCTGCTTTGACTCTTATTTTTTCTGTTCTTCTCCTGGCTTTATACTTAACTTGTGCTTTATTCTCTAGTTTCCTAATGTGAAAGCTAAGTTTTTTTTTAATCTTTATTTTTTCGAACATAAAGAAATATTGTATATATATAGAGAGAAAAACGTGTATAGAAAATATATAAATATATATTTGTATCATTTAGTACTATAAATTTCATTCTAAGCACTGCTTTTTAACCTTTTTTTTTTTTAAGACAGGATCTCACTCTGTCACCCAGGCTGAAGGGCAGTGGTGTGATCTCCACCCACTGAGCCTCCCGGCTCAATTGATTCTCCCACCTCAGCCTTTCAAGTAGATAGGACCACAGGAATATGCCACCACGCCCAGCTAATGTTTTTGAAATTTTAGTAGAGATGAGACTTCACTAGGTTGCCCAGTCTGGCCTTGAACTCCTGGACTCAAGTGATATACCCGCCTCAGCCTCCCCAAAGTGCTGGGATTGCAAGCATGAGCCAATATGCCTGGCTTAAGCACTGCTTTCCTTATATCACACACATTTTCTTAATTTATATTTTCATTTTCATTTACTTTAAAATAATTTTCAATTCTCTTGAGAGCTTTTTGACCCACTTTCAATATATACATTTGTTTTTTAATGTTCATATATTCTGAGATTTTTCAGCTATTTCCTAATTGAGTTCTAGTTTCATTTCACGTGATCTGATAATTTCCCTTAAATAATTTATATTAAAATGTGTTAAAGAGTATTTTATCGCCCATAAATTGCTCTATTTTGGTGAATGTTTCATGTGAGCTTGAGAGAAATGTGTAATCTGTTTTTCTTGGTTGAAGTAGTCTATAATTGTCAATTAGATTAAGTTGATTGATAGTGTTATTCAGGTAAATCCTGACAGGTAATTGCCTGCTTTATCTATCCATGACTAAAAGAAATGTGTTGAAGTCTCCACATCTCCAACTAGAACAGTGGCCTTGCACATTTCTCCCTTGAGTTTGATCAGTTTTGTTTCACATATTTTGATGTTACCATGAGACACATACATGTTAAGGATTATTAAATATTCTTAGAGAATTGATCCCTTTATCAATTTGTAATGCCTCACTTAATTACTGATTATCTTGTTCTGAATTCTACTTTTTCTGAAATTAATATAGTTCATGAAGCTTTATTTTGATTAGTGTCAGCATGGTCTATTTCTACATAATATAGAGTACATTTCTAAGTTTAACCGATCAAATTCTTTATACTTACATTAGGTTTCTTATAGAAAACATTTTATAATTTATTTCTATTCGCTCTATCTTTGCACTTTAATCAGTGCATGTAGACCATTCGATTTAAAGAGAATATTAAAAGGTTTTGGGTTAACATCTACTTTGTTTTTAATTCTTTTTGAGATTCCAACAAATTTACTCAATATTGATGTAACTACACAAAATTTTATATGTAACACATGGTCTTTGACATTACAGAACTTGACCTTCTAAAGAATTACAGGTGAACAAAAGCATGCTGCATTTCTGTCCTAACCAATAGTGTTGCAACCAGAGTCCTCTCATAGCATTTCACTAGATACTTTAAACACATTTTCTTTCCCTTAAAAATAAGTAGGGGAATAAAACGTCTCCATTTCCAATCAGAAAAACATGTTAACTCAGAATTATCATACTCCCATGAAGTTTCAGCAGATTTTCAACACCATAAATAGATTTTGAAGTCCTTTGCCTAAGCATTTCTAAAAATGTTTCAGTGTTGACCAAAAGAAGACACAGATTTCTCATTAAAGTTTGTTTTAATGGGTCTCAAAATTATGTAACAGATTTTTGGTCAGGTTATTTCCATTAAAAAGTACTGATTATTAAAACTAATAAATTAAAACTGCCACACACACAATCATACAAAACCCCAAAATGGTCCATAAAACATTTTTCTTTCCCTCTCAAGGTTTTAGGATCCATTGTTATCATTAACCAGTCTTTTACTATTAGACGTATATGGCCGATTAAAGCAAACAGTTCTGGGACCTTTTCCTCACCACTGATTAAGACTGGGTTGGCAGTCGTTAGGGATATTTATTTAGTCTTCTGATGTATCTGGGTATACTTAGTGAACTTGACATTTCCAGCAGGCTCCTTGTCCACTGCTTTGATGACTCCTACAGTAACCGTCTGTCTCATTGCAAACAGCAAAATGATTCCAAAGAGGACAGAGTAGCTCTCAACAGACATGCACCTGACAGAAACCATATCAATGGTGGAAACATCACTAGATTTCAGGAATTTAGGGCCATCTTCCAGTTTCTAACTAGAACAGTAATCAATCTGTACCTTCAGCTCAGCAAACTTGAAAGCAATGTAAGCTGTGTGATGATCCATCACAAGGGCATAGCCAGCACTGATTTGGCTTGGATGGTCCAGGAAAATCATCTGAGCAATGAAGCCAGCTGCTTCCATTGATGGGTCATTTTGTTGTTACCAGCAATGTTGCCATGACAAACATCTTAGACACATTCTTGAAGCCTACATTATCCCCAGGAAGAGCTCTACTAAAAGCTTCATTGTGCATTTCAACAGACTTTACTTCAGTTGTAATGTTGACTGGAGTAAAGGTGACAACCATTCTGGATTTGAGAACACTGTCTCCATTCAGTGCACAGGGCTCAATACCATCAACTTTGCAGACATCTGGAAGGGTAGATGAAAGCACTTGTCAATTGGGCAAGTTGGTGGTAGGATGCAACAAAAAGCTTCAAGCAGCATGGTTCCATTGGCATTGCCATAGTTACAGGTGACTTTTTATCCCTTGAACCAAGACATGTTAGTACTTGGCTCCAGCATTTTGTCCCATTCCAATCAGAAATTGGCACATATAGTACTGCTTCAGTGTTATAGACAATTTTTGTAGTGTAAGTGCTGATTTCCTTAATGATTTCCTCATGTCTCTTCTGGCTGTAGGGTGGCTCAGTGGTATCCGTACTGTTAACATTGATAATTAGTTATTTCACATCCAATGTGTAAGTCAGAAGGGCATGTTCATAGGTCTGTCAATTCTTTCAGATACCATCTTAAAATCACCAACACCAGCAGCAACAAATAGGACAGCACAGTCTGCCTGAGATTCCTATAATCATGTTTTTGATGAAGTCTTTATGTCCTTGGGCATTAGTGATAGTAACGTAAGACTTTCTGGTCTCAAATTTCCACAGGGAGATACCAATGGTGATGCCCTGCTCTTGCTCAGCCAACCATACTTGAAGAAGTCCTCTCCCACTCACCAGCCTCCTTATCAAATTTTTCAATGGTTCTTTTGTCAATACCACCACATTTTTAGACCAGATGGTCAGAAGTGATGAACATGCTCAAATCTATGTGTCTAATGACAGCGATGTTGACATGAGACTTTTCTCTCCCATTTTGGCTTTAAGGGGTTGTTTTATCAACACTTGTTCTTTCATGCAAACTCATTGAGAAGAAGTTTTACCTTTCTTTTACTAATTGCATTTTTATTGATTTCTCCCATCTTTCTCCCTTCTCTGATTTAAATTGAATGTTTGTTTGTTTCCAGTGAACTGTTTTAGCCTATTAATTATGCTTTTGTTTTAAGTTTTTGAGTAATTGCCTAATATAGTTTGACTTTGTGTCTCCATCCAAATTTCGTGTCCGTTTGTAATCCCCAATATTAGGAGAGGGACCTGGTGGGAAGTGATTGGATCAAGGAAGCAGATTTCCCCCTTGCTCTTCTCAGCATAGTGAGAGAGGAGTGCTCATAAGATCTGGTTGTTTGAAAGTGAATAGCACTTCCTCCTTCTTTCTGTCTCTCCTGTCACTATGTGAAGATGTGCTTGCTTCCCTTTTACCTTCTGTCATGATTGTAAGTTTCCTGAGGCCTCTGCAGCTATGCTTCCTGTACATCCTCTGGAACTATGAGTCAAGGAAACCTATTTTGTTAATAAACTACCCAGTCTTAGGTAGTATTTTTAGAGCAGTGTAGGAACATCCTAATACAGAAAATTGGTACCAGAGAAGGGAGACATTGCTGTAAAGATCCCTGAAAATGTGGAAGCAAATTTGGAACTGAGTAATGGGCAGAGGTTGCAATAATTTGGGGGGCTCAGAAGAAGACAGGAAGATGAGGAAAAGTTTGGAACTCCCTAGACACTTGTTGAATGGTTGTGACCAAAATATTGATAGTGATAGGGATAGTGAAGTTCAGGCTGAACTGGTCTCAGTTGGAGATACGGTTTGGCTCTGTGTGCCACCCAAATCTCACCTTAAATTCTAATAATCCCCATATGTTATAGGAGGGACCAAGTGGGAGATAATTCAATCATGGGGGCAGTTTCTCCCATGCTGTTCTCATGATAGTGAGTGAGTTCTCATGAGATCTGATGGTTTTATAACCATCTGGCATTTTCCTTGCTGGCATTCATTCTCTATACTGCCACTCTGTGAAGAGGTGCCTTCCATCATAATGGTAATTTTCCTGAGGCCTCTCCAGCCATTCAGAACTGTGAGTAAATTAATCCACGTTCCTTTGTTAATCACTCAGTTTATGCAATTCTTTATAGCAGTGTCAGAATGTACTAATACAATAAATTAGTACCACAGAGAGTGGAGTGCTTCCATAAAGATACCCGAAAATGTGGAAGTGACTTTGGAACTGGGTAACAGGCAGAGGTTGGAACAGTTTGGAGGGCTCAGAAGAAGACAAGATTATGTGGGAAAGTTTGGAACTTCCTAGCAACATGTTGGATGGCTTTGACCAAAGTGCTGATAATAATATGGACAATGAAATCCAGACTGAGGTGGTCTCAGGTGGAGATAAGGAACTTGTTGGGAATTGGAGTAAAGGTCACCCTTGCTATGCTATAGCAAAGATAACCAATGGCATTTTTCCCCTGCCCTAGAGATCTATGGAAATTTGGATGTGAGAGAGATTATTTAAGGTATCTGGTGGAGAAAATTTCTAAGTGGCAAAGTGCTCAAGAGGAATAAGAGTATGAAAGTTTGGAAAATTGCAAACTTGTGATAAAAAAGAAAAATGATGCACTAGAAACGAAAATTCCATTTTCTGGGGAGAAATTCAAGCTGGCTGTAGAAATTTGCATAAATAATAAAGAGCTGGATGTTAATCACCAAGGGAATCGGAAAAAATGTCTCCAGGACATGTCAGAGAACTTCATGGCAGCCCCTCCCATTATAGGCCCAGAAGCCTAGGAGGGAAAAATGGTTTCATGGGGAGGGCCCAGGGCCCCCTGTGGTGTCCAGACTAGGGAATTGGTACCCTGCATCCCAGTTGGTCCAGCTCCAGCCATGGATAAAAGAGGTCGAAGTACAATTCAGGCTGTTTCTTCAGAGGGTGCAAACCCCAAGCCTTGGCAACTTCCACATGGTGTTGGGACTGCGGATGTGCAGAAGGCAAGAGTTGAGGTTTGGAAGCCTCTGCTTAGATTTCAGAGGACACGTGAAAATGTCTGGATGTCCAGGCAGAAATCTGCTGCATGGGTAGACCCCACATGAACATCTATTAGGGCAGTGCAGATGGGGAATGAGGGGTTGGAGCCCCTAAACAGGGTACCCAGTGGGGCACTGCCTAGTGAAGCTGTGAGAAAAGGGCCACTGTCCTCCAGACCCCAGAGTGGTAGACCCACTGACAGCTTGCACCTTGCACCTCAAAAGGCCACAGACACTCAATGTCAGCCTGAGCGAGCAGCCATGGAGGATGTATCCAGCAGGGACACAGGCACAAAGTTGCCCAAAACCCTGGGAGCCCAGCCCTTGCATCAGTGTGGCCTGGATATGAACCATGGAGTCAGATGCGATTATTTGAGAAATATCAGATTTTATGACTTCCCTTCTGGGTTTTGGACTTGCATGAGGCATGTGGTCCCTTTGTTTTGGCTGATTTTTCCCTCTTGGAATGGGTCTGTTTACTCAACACCTGGAACTCCATTGAATCTTGGCAGTAACAAACTTGTTTTTGATTTTACAGGCACATAGGTGAAAGGGACTTGCCCTGTCTCAGATAAGACTTTGGAATTGGAATTATGATTTAATGCTGGAATGAGTCAAGACTTTGGGGGACTGTTGGGAAGGCATGATAGTGTTTTGAAATGTGAGAAGGACATGAGATTTGGGAGGGTTCAGGGTCAAAATGATATGGTTTGACTCTTTGTCTCCACTCAAATGTCAGGTTCAATTTTAATTCCTACTGCTGGAAGAGGGACCTAGTGGGAGGTGATTGGATCATGGGGGCAGATTTCGCCCTTGCTTTTCTCATGATAGTGAGTGAGCACTCACAATATCTGTTTGTTTGAAAACGTGTAGGTCTTCCCCCTTCTCTCTCTCTGTCTCTGTCTATCTCTCTCTCTCTCTCTGTTTCTCTCCTGTCACCATGTGAAGATGTACCTGCATGTCCTTCACCTTCTGCATGACTGTAAGTTTCCTGAGGTCTTCCCAGCCATGCTTCCTGTACAGCCTGCAGAACTGTGGGTCAATGAAAATTCTTTTTAAAAAAATAACAAATTACTCAGTCTCAGGTAGTTCTTTACGGCAGTGTGACAACAGAGTAATACACTGCCCTAGAGTTCACAATAAGCATTTTTTATACTAATCTAAGCCCTCACTGAAATAGAACTAAATCATTTCATATGTAATATAAGTAAATTATATAATAATAATTTGGATCTTTCCTTCCTTGTGGCATTGCAGTCTTTGATTTCACTTATTAATAAGGTATAATCACCCTATACGTTCTCATTTTATTGCTTTATACACACAGTTATATTGTATATTATTTAAGAATTTAAAAGTCAAAAACACAGTAATTTACCTTATTTTTTTTTCAGCATGGTTTGATTTTTTTCTCTATTTCATTTTTTCGTAGATCTAAATTTCTAAGATGTATTATTTTACCTCTACCTGAAGAAATTCTTTTAGTTTATTGAAAATAAATTCCCTCTGTTTTTGTCTTTGAAATAATCTTACATCATTTTAAAGAATAATTTAGCTGGATAAAAACTTCTAGTTTGGCACTTTATTCTTTCAACCTTTTAAATATTTACTGCATCTTCATTTGCTTATAGTCTGAGAAGTCCATTGCATTTATTATTTTTCCTCTGTAAGTAAAGTATTTCCCCATGTCAGCTTCCATTCAAGATTTTTTTTTGTCTTTGGTTTTCTGCAGTTTGAACGTGATATACCCAAAAAGAAGTAGAATTTTGGTATTTATCCTGCCTTGTGTTTTTGAGCCTTCTGGTCCTATGATTTGTTTTCTGTCCTTGATTCTGTAAAGTTCACAGCTATTATTACTTCAAATATTTCTTATGTTTGTTCTTTTCTTATTATTTTCCTTGTACACTTATGCAATTTTGAAACCGCCTCAGAGATCTTGGATATTGTGTTTTGCTTTTACATACCTTTTTTCCCCTTTTTCTCAATGTTACATTTTTCATTTAATTTTGTGATGTTTGAGAACACAAATGAGGAAGGAATACTAAATTGAAGAAATCTGCTAAGAGAAAATTTCCATTGGCTTAATTATACCAGTTAACTTATTGGATATTCAGATTACAATAACTTGGTATGCTTGTCTTAAAATAATTGAGCACTTATAGTCTTCTTTAATAGTTTCTAAATTATCAATATCAATAATCAAAATTATCTGGTAACCTCACAGCTTAGAACTTGTAAACTGCTGTCAGCAAAGGAAAAATGCCGTTGACAAAGGAAAAAAAAAGAATAAGACATTTTAATAAGTGTAAAGTCTCACTGAGGAAAACTTTCTGGAAGTAGAAAAGGAGAAATTAAGAGATGGGAACATTTTGAGGTAAAAAAATGCTAAAATTTAAAAAACAGAATGAAAGTAGTCCGCTCCTATTGTCAGAGAATATGCCCCAAGACCTTCAGTAGATACATGAACCTGCAAATAGTATCAAACTCTCTGTATACTCTACATATTGTTTTCCATAATTTTATAGATACAAGATTGTTTTACCTTAGATCTTAGCAAACTCAGCATATGATTTTTTTCTGTCCTCATTATCAAGAACATTCACATTTTCACTTAAGAACAAAGCGTTTTGCAGCTTCTCTTTGGCATATTCAAATTGCCAGCATTGCACTCTTGTCCTTTGGAGCCCTTATTAAGTAAACTAGGGATTGCTTGAAAACAAGCTCCACCATTCTGTGGCAGTCAATCTGATCACCCAAACGGCTACTAAGTGACAAAGAGCTTCCATAGATAGAGACGCTGGACAAAGGGACGATGCATGTCCAGGCTGAAATTGAGCAGGATGGGATGGGGTGGCCCAAGACTTCATCTTTGTACTCAGAATGACATGCAATCTAAAACGTATGAATTGTTTATTTCTGAAATTTTCCATTTAATATTTTCTAATCACAGCTGAACACAGGTAATTAAAATCATGAATAATAATAATACAGCTATGGAAAAGCGGTGTAGGGCGGCAACTACTGAATTGTATTTGTTTGCTAGTGATGCTGCAACAAAATACAAAAACAACAAATTTATTTTCTCATGGTTCTGGATAGGGGCTGGAAGTCCAACATTGAAAAAGTTAGTTTTCCCTGAGCCCTCTCTCTTTGGCTTGCAGATAGTGCCTTCTGACTGTGTTCTCACGTGGTCTTTTCTCTGTGTGGTGCACGCTTGGTGTCCATTAATCACACAAGAACACCCGTCTTAATTAATTTGGGCCACACCTTTCTGACCTTATTTAATCTTAATTGGTTTTTGTTTTGTTTTTTTTTTCTTAATTTTCTTATTTCCTTTTTTTTTTTTTTTTTTTTTTTGAGACAGGTCTCTCATCCAATCTGAAGTGCAGTGGTTTCATCATGGCTCACTGCAACCTCTTTCTCCCCAGCTCAAGTGATCCTCCTATCTCAGCCTCCTGAGTAGGCACATGCTACCATACCTACCTAATTTGTGTATCTTTCGTTGAGATAGGGTTTCACCATGTTGCTCACACTGGTCTCAAACTCCTGGAATCAAGCAATTTGCCCTCCTTGACTTCCCAAACTATTGGAATTACAGGCATGAACCACCATGCCCTGTCTTAATCGTTTCTTTAAAGGCCCTAAAAATATAATTGCACACTAAAATACTGGGCTTTAGGACTTCAATATATAAATTTTGGGAGGGACCCAATTCAGTTCATAACAAGTATAACATTTACTGAGCTGGTATTAAAATTCTTAAAAGATATGTCAGAATGTAAAAATATCTAATTCATTTAAAAAT
This sequence comes from Nomascus leucogenys, assembly GCF_006542625.1. Taxonomy (NCBI): domain Eukaryota; kingdom Metazoa; phylum Chordata; class Mammalia; order Primates; family Hylobatidae; genus Nomascus; species Nomascus leucogenys. The sequence goes on from NC_044400.1 coordinate 55,800,457, forward strand.
TATTTTCTTTGCTTATTCCCCCAGCATATTGGAAATTTTTACTTCTGAGAATAGCAGTTGGTGTTCAAGATATTACTCTTATTGCTTGGTATTTTATTCTGTGAGTACTTCTGTTTTTCAGATTATAAGAGTCATGAAACCAGACCTGAAGGATGACATAAAGACAAATCTGGAAGAGCAGCTCTGTCTGGGATTGCTATTGTCTATTATGATACATTGTGCATTTCTATTATACACTCCAGATGGCAATGACATTTTATTTTATTCGTTTTGCTCTTCCTGTCTTTCTGTAGATATAAAGTACTATGAGTTACCTTGAGGTTACAGCCGTGTAGCTTTCCTGGTGTTCTAAAAACTTGCCTAAAGAAAAGACCAACAACTAAAAGAAAACCTTATCTCCATTTCAAAATATGTTTTCTAGCAGTTAAGTTGAGTTATTATGAACAAACAATGAAAATCTACTTTCATGTGTTCTATGGGGCAGTGGAATAGGATATTTACTAAATTGGCTACCTTTGGATATCACATTCTTTTTTCTTTTCCTTCTTTTTTCTTTTCTTTTTTGAGACAGGGTTTTGTTCTGTCATCCAGGATGGAATGCAGTGGTGCAATCATAGCTCACTGCAGCCTCAAACTCCTAGGCACAAGTAGTCCTCCCACTTCAGCCTCCTGAGTAGCTGGGACTATGGGCTGCTAGAAAATCCTGGTGAGAGAAAGGATTTGTACCGTATAGCTGCTTTGTCTGCCTTGTTTCTGAGTAGGAACTGGAATTACCCCACTGACTGTGATAGCTATATATCTCAGATTTTATAGGATAAATTAAGGCAATCCTAAGGTTCAGAAAGTGTCTGTTTTGTTTCATAGTTCTTAGGCTACATCTTAGAAAGTTTGTTTCCATAATTTATTCAGATAGTCACATCAATTTTAGCAGTAATAATTACTTGGTATCAAGTCACAGAATATTGGATTAACTATTTTACTGGTCTAAGACCTAGAGTGGAAGCTGATGGAATACAAATGGAGAATTGAGACGGGTCATCTTTGGCAGATATGAAGTTGAAAGGAGACAAACTAAGAAAAATCTCATAATTTTTCAAATTTTAACATCTTGTATTACACTTTGGGAATTTTCCATTGTATCATAATGTTGTCTTGTAACATACTCTCCAGATGGCATTTCTAGAGCCAAACAAATATTGTAGTTATAAGGGTTCAGTTCACATAGAAGCCCTTTGATGTGATAACATCCACTTTTTATCAGAAGAGTAAAATATATGTTTCCCATGGGAATGCTGTTCATACTGTATTGGCAGAGAGGTTTTATCAATGGGGTCAACAGAGCAGAGAAAACAGCAGGTAAAGTTTGCTGCAGAGTTTTTCATTCATAGAACTTCTGCAGCTGGCATGAAGTTTACACCAGTGATCTGATTACAGAGACAGGAGGGGGCAAACTCTTCAAAGGGAAGTGTGGACTTGAGAGAACACATTATTCAAAAGACTTCAATAAGTGACTCAGAGATGCCCTTAACAGCTCACATCACAGGATTTGAGGTTATGAAGATTAAGAAAATCCCAGTGAAGTTAAACTGCAGTATTTAGAAGTTGGGAGCAAGGTTTGACAGAGGGTGTCTTTGATTATGCAACAGATCTCCTCCAGCTCAATGCACTGAAGATAAATTTCAATTTAGATTATTGACAAATTAAAAATTGATTTTATGATGGTTAAGCAACATTTTCACAAATAGTATTCACTCAATTTTGTTCCATTGTGTTGGCAGCCTGTGGAGACAGGGAACTCCTATCTCTTTCCAAAGCTACTTATGCTTTTCCTAACTGCTGCGCTCTTTGACTTTAGCTGGTGGACAATATATTTTTCACAAGGCATGCTGAATAACCATTGAAAACAAAAATTATGTAGTGTAACTCTACAGCGAGCAACAGTTCAGTGCTTCCTATTGTTTGAAGAACAAATGCCTGCTTATCACAATGGCCTAGGTAGAAAGAGAAGTTTCTTGACTGGAGGATTGGCATGGTCTCCACAAGAGCCGCAAGAGTTAATTAATGACTAATCGTTACTAGTAATCTCATGATAATCTCTTTTTTATTAGGTATGTGAGGAAATTCTGACTAGTACAATGAGCAGAAAGGTGTCTGGGTAATACTTAGACCCTCCCCCCCCACACACACACACACTATTGTTTCAAAAAAGAAAGCCTTTTACTTTTCTGCTGCTTAAAACTGATCCAAGTATAGCAACCATCTTGTAATTAAGAAAAGAAAGGTCACTTTGCCAAGAGTGATAGAAATGAAGACAGAATGTGGATCATTAATGACACTGCTGAGCAGCTGTGCCAATACTAGAAATATTTCCTGATACATATGAAACAAATGCCCCTGGAAGTAGTACTCTAGGTGTATTTTCTGTAACTTCCAGGTTTACTTATTCCAAACTGACACTTAACTTCTGGCATTATTGTGAAGACAAAGGAAATTATTCTTTCACTTATTTTCCATAAGGCAGGAGACTTAGCCACACATTATTACTTAAAAATCTGTGGAATAGATGTGAATGATTAATACATATTTAATTACAAATGGTGTATTGTTTTATGGTTTTATATGATACATATCAGTCATTGTCTTTTGTGAATCTTTCCAATTTTCCAGAGGTTATTACAGAAGGAATAGCAAGAATTTTAGACCTTCTTGGGATCTCTTCTTTATGTCCTTTTATGCAATTATTACTTACCAATAAAAGCGCTATTGTAAAAGTAGGTCACCAACAAGGTAACGAGTTGATATATCAAACAGTTATTAACGTCACGATTTTTGTTAATGCATAACAAGGACATTAAACATTTTTCCATCATAGTTGAATATGAAATGTATTGTGTCAGTGCCATGTTGAGACACATTGTGGCAAATAGCTCTGAGGCTTTAATAAGGATATTTGTAGTATACTGTAATCCAGTGAACGTAATTGTACACAAATTAATAATGATGCTCTTATTATCAATAGGAAACATTCATAACCACCTCTGTAGTCATGCTGTCATACTTTCAAAATCTGTCTTTTGCTTACTGAGCTACTACATTCTCATCTTGGGAAAACCATTTACGTACTTATTCCATTAGCTGCCTATCACTGTAGTTTATAGATTTTGTTTTGCCATCTCTATCAAGATATTACATTGTGATGTGTTCATTTTCTCTCCTTCAGATACCTTTAGAAAGGAAACATGCATTATAGAAAAACCTGATTATTACATGTGTGAACATTTTTGCAAATAGGTTGAAAAGGGGGATGGTGCAATACTTATGGGGATGATAGTACCTCCCTAAATCTGTTTTACCAATTTTTCTTTTTTTTCTTGTTTATTCACATTTGTTGCATCCTTTGTGAAAGAAGCTATTTTGTAATGAAAAGAACAAAGTAAAATAATAGACACATGAAAAGGTAAGTTAATTCTGCATACAGAAGTGAATCTCAACTTCACCTGTAATTAACATTTTCACTAACATTGGATTTATTTCTAAAACATAAAATATAATCTACAGACTTTTTAAAGCATTAAAATTTTAAGGTCTCTTTATTTTGTTTATACTAAAAGATCCTGAACCTTATCCAAATAAGAAATTCCTTTGGCATAAAAACATTTTAGAAATAAATCCAAACCCATAAATCCAAAAAGGACATGAAAAATTAATCTGCATCTACTTATTGGAATAACTAATAGAAAAAGCAACTGTCTTTAAATGCTTTAAAAATAGAAGCATCAATATTGAAAAGAATAAGTGGTAGGAAGTTTAGGGAGAGAAGAATTAATGAGGTTAATATTTATTTTAAAAATGCATAACTCAATGCTAGTATTATTTAATTGAGTATTTATTAAGTGTTAACAGTGAACATGAAAATAATGATGGCAGAGAAATAAGATCTTAATTATTTATTTCAAGTGTAAGATGATATTTGGGAAAACAGTTGAAGTAAATGTAAACCCATGAGCCCAAAAATATGATGCAAATACAATAGAATAGTAAATTGACATGCAAAGTGATGACTATTAGTAAGAGTATGCAGGGATAATACAGAAGCAAAAGGCAGGATTTGAACTGGATAGTGAAAATGTTAATTACAGGTGAGGTTGAGATTCACTTCTGCATGCAGAGTTAGCATTAGGAGATATACCTAATGTTAAATGAAGAGTTAATGGGTGCAGCACACCAACATGGCACATGTATACGTATGTAACCAACCTGCACGTTGTGCACATGTACCCTAAAACTTAAAGTATAATAAAAAAAACACATTTTAAAAAATTCTGTAGATATAAGATGGATATTACAGCAAAATACTTTGTTTACTGGATAAAATAGTAGAAATTACTTAATATCCTCATAAATGAGACTGATTCAATGAATTACTTTAAACCCATATGTAAGCAGACATTTTATATGATGCTTCAGAAAAACACATAACTTAGAAAGTTGTATGCAATTAATTAAGAAAAAAAAAAAAAAAAACACGTGTCCCCAAAAGAATGTAACGTATATCTTACATTAGTCCATGTTCATGCTGCTGATAAATACTTACCTGAGACTGGGTAATTAATAAAGAAAAAAAAGTTTAATGGATTCACAGTTCCATGTGGTTGGGGAGGTCTCACAATCATGGTGGAAGGCAAAAGGCACGCCTTAACATGGCAGCAGGCAAAAAGAGAATGAGAGTCAAGTGAAAAGGGGTTTCCCCTTACAAAACCATCAAGTCTTATGAGATGTATTCACTACCATGAGAATAATATGGGGGAAATTGCCCACATGATTCAATTATCTCCCACTGGGCCCCTCACACAAAACATGGGAATTGTGGGAGCTACAGTTCAGGATGAGTTTGTTGGGGATACAGCCAAACCATATTATATCATATTTTTCTGGAAATATATATGTAAATATGTAATCTTTTAACACTGAGCTGGTTAGAAAAACATTTAAGGGATTTAAGGTTTTTCTGCTTCCATAGTGGATAAAAAATTTTCTTTGACGTACTAATGTTCAATTGGAATTCACCTGAGGCTGCTTTGGTCCATGGCTACAATTTGATGCAGTTGTATCTTCTTGATTAATCTTGCTTGAAGCTACTAAAACCTATATGCTGTCAAATGTTTTGGGAGAAATCAAATTGGAGAGGTGGAATCTTAGTTCAGAGGGTAATAAGTGGTTTTGACTAGTGATTTTTATCTTTTCTTTGCTCAAAGAAAACATTGTAAAATCTGCTAATGGATGTCATCTATTGACGGAACCAACAAAAGTAGTTGTTCTGTATTTTTATAGTTTTTTCAATAAAAATTTAACTTCAATTTTCATCAGCTTCCTTTCAAAATATAAGCTACTGTGGTTGATGTTTGCTATTCAATTATGTCTAACCAGCAGCAAAACAAATTAGTTCCAAGCTCGTGTGCTACCAGTTCCTACTGGATTCTGGATTTCTCATAAAGGTATTTTGGGCTGTATATCATTTTCACATTGACTTTCTGTGGAAGAAAAAAGAAAGCCTTTTACTTATTTCATCAACGTGCTGATCTCACTTCCAAATAATCCTATTCACTGAACCAGTTGTTACTTTGAGACATTGTTAATACAAGTTTGCATGTGTTACATTTATTTGCACAAAATTTATGTTTATTATTCTTATATTTCTATTTTAAATGAATTGATATTTTTCAATATTTTTTCTGTTTGATTAAAAAATCTATAAAATCTTGAAAAGACTTAATGTATCTTGACTTTTTAGAAAACATATTACAACCAACTAATTAGACAGGTGGATAGATGTGGAAATCTAATCTCCATTAGGCCCATTTCTTACAGGAAATAAATGTTAACTAAGACACTTTATCAGGTGAGCATATAATTTGTGTTAACATTTATGCTTTCAAATATCTTCTTTTATAGCTTAAATATTATTATTATTTTTGCCTCTTTGTACTCCTTCTAGTTGTGTGAATTTTCCTGTAGTGAGAACACAAATGCTTTTTTTCCAAAATGAATATGTAAACATTTTTAGATAAAATACATATCAGCCTTAATCTGTATTATGTTAAAGCATGCATTACTACAATATTTCATGTAAATTATTGCTATTTATTTATTCCACATTGACTATGTCAGTACTGCTACGGTAAATAGCTTGCCTGTGTAAATCTTCATCTTAATTCTAGGGCTTGGTTTTTATAAAAGCTTCTGACTACTAAGGCCATGCAATATTGACAACAACCACAGGGTTCTTATTTAGTAAATCAAATTCATTTCAACAGTTCTTTTTAGTTTAAAAAGGGCATGTTTATTCTACCTGTTACCATTGAATCTTTAAAGTAGTTTTTGCTTTGTCCTCAGTTCTGTGTTTGTAGTGTGATTTCTCATTTATCTGTAAACAGCAGTAGGATAAATGGACAGATTGATCTAAATTGAAATTTCCTGGTATCGTTTCTCATCCAATTAAAAAGTGTTTAAAAGAGAAAGCCCTAAGATGAAGTTAAAAAAAAATATATATATATACAGGGCTACACGTGGCGGCTCATGCCTATAATCCCAGCACTTTGGAAGGCCAAGGTGAACAGATGGCATAAGCTCAGGAGTTCAAGACCAGCCTGGATAACATGGACGTCTGTGGTGGTACATGCTTGTAGTCCCAGCTACTTAAGAGACTGAGGTGGGAGGACCACGTGAGCCTGGGGAAGCTGAGGCTGCAGTGAGCCATGATTGCACCACTGCACTCCAGCCTGGGAGACAGAGTAAGATCCTGTCTCAAAATATATATAAGGCTCATACAAAAGTAATTGCTTTGCCATTACTTTTAATGGCAAAACTGCAATTACTTTAGTACTGTCTATATATATACAGTACTGTGATTCTTTCAAGCAAGTGAATAATTAAAACATACATTTTATATCATCAAGTGGTTTAAAGTGCATATTTTGTGAAAGATTCTATAACAGTCATACCTTAAGTAGAAAGGTAATTCAACAAATCAAAAACAGACACTAAGTAAAAATATCCAGACTTTCTCAATCTATCAATCTTTCCTACATCTTGGAACTTCATCAAATTGCAAAATGTTCCATGCTTACAGAGTTAGTAACTAAATTATGCATTATTCAAAAATGTAGAGTGAAGAGCAAATGGGTTCTTAAGAAAACACATTGAATATAAAAAGTTTGTAACATTTTATTGTTTACTCTTCACCTCTGATATAATGGAAGAGGAGTCAAAGTTGATAAAAGTCTACTTTGCTCCTCGTAAAATGTAATATGTGGATGCATTTATCACTAATATTTCAAGATTGGATGATATATTATCTTGCTCATTGGTTTAGTGACTACAGAAATGTCATTGTGTCTACAGTGCTGTGAGACAGATTTGCTATTAATTCTAATGTATTATACTGTGGGAATGTATCGAGGGGTAAGTCAGATGGGCTAATTAAAATTTCATTCTGTGTACAAGTTAAAAAAAAAGTAACATCACTCTTCAGTTTTTTCTGTTATTTTCTGACAATGTGCAGATAACCTCAGACCCTAGCTTGGGGTGCCAAAATAGGTGTGTGTGTGTGTGTGTGTGTGTGTGTGTGTGTGTGTGTATGATGCAACTCAGGAGAAAGATAAAAATTTGCTTTCAATATGACATTTATATGCCAGCCCTTGATTTAGATATGCAGAGGTAGCGAGACATTAGCTTAAAGTACCAATCCAGCATATTTCTAAACATGATGTCCCATTTATGTTCAAAATGATATGGATGGAATCAATTAGGAGAAACAAGTGAGTTCCAAGACATGCTTTTAAAAAGCTGCAGAGTTGCTTAGTAACCTCATGTTATACTTCATTTCCCAGCAGAGCTGTAAGGCTGTCAGAGTTGGTAATGGAGCACGCCAGAAATGAATTAAGTCTCATGTGCTCTGTCAAGAACATACCCCATATCAAGTATGCTAGGCCTCAGAAGTTGTCCACACGTGCTTAGTAATACATGTAGCAGGACACTGGTCAGGGAATGTGACTTCAAGTTGTTCCTTGACATAAAAATGTTGTTTATTTTCTTTACGCACACTGTATTGCCACAAATCTGCGTAAAGTGTATCTACCATTACTCTAAGGAAAACACTCATTCAAGTGTTTCATTCTGCAGTATCGCTTGCCATTCACTTGACTCCTCTTTGGCAAAACTTACTGCAGTCTGCACCTCAGACGCTTTGTGTATTAGGATTTCACACATGAAGTTATGAGCAGTTTTAATTTTCCTTAACGTTGTCCAGGCAGCCATCCATCCACTCATAAAGTTGTACTCCTATATAGAAACTATATTTATAAAACACTGTAAATAATTTTAATCTGTCATCCAGATAAAACCAGGGTTCATACGCATACACTAAACTATAAATATAACTTTAAAAAGGATGACTCATGCTCATAAATCATTTGAACCCATAACAGCCAGTAAATTTTTGTATTAACTTTTTGAACTATTACTTCTTTTTTTAATTTGCCAGAATAGAAAAAAAACACTGGCAAGATGGCAGGACATCTCTTTTGAATTGCAATAATTAGTATTTGAGAATTCATAAGCTATGAAAGATGAATGCATCTCTACTTTTCTTTTTTTCCACTGAGATGCATTAGCTGACTACCTTCATCAAGTAACAATGCAAATGACAAGTCTTGATTTCCAAGTTAAAGATCTAAAGGGAAGAAAATCCCCTATTATCTCCTACTCAGTTATTTGACACATGATTATTAAATTATTAATTCTTATATCAACTTTGTGAGATATATTGGGAGCAATCATTATTTTCATTTTTAACATGTAAAAGATTTTGTAAGTTTCTGTAACTATAGTTTAATAGACTATCATGCAGCTAGATCTTAGAAAAATCATAAAATATCATTTATAATATTTTATTGGAATGTTTTATAGACACTATAATAAATTATGTGGTTGATAATCATGTGTAAATTCTTATTTCAGTAAAAAAGTGAAAACTTTATTCAGTTTATGTTCAACATCCCTGAGAGAGTTTGGGCCCCTTTCCCGTAGGTCATGGCCTTAGATTGTAGGGCTAGAAATGTAATAGTAATATACCTTTCACAAAGGCACATGAGAGAAACATATAGATCATTCCTCTTAAAAGTGATCATTCCTCTTAAAAGTAATCATTTGAAAAAGAGAGATAGAAGAATGGGGAGAAAGATCACAACAGAATCACAAACACCAGTCCTCTAGGATTATTACCATATAATGCTTAACACTATGATCATCGATGAAAACAAATCAAACCCTCAAAAACGAAGATGTATCAAATAACGCAAAGCTGATTTCATTTTTGTCATCCTTTGAACGGCAAAAAATTTCAGAGAAGGCTATTGAAGCATTAATTGCCACGCAAAAAAGACCAAGGTCACAGTGGCCCAACAGCCTAGAATTTTTTTTATGCTTGCAGATGAGGTGTTCTCACAGGCTAGAAATTATTGATTGTGATATTGTCTCATAATAACTGTGACTTAAAAAAACATATAGTATTGGCAGGCACGGCGGCTCACGCCTGTAATCCCAGCACTTTGGGAGGCCGAGGCAGGCGGATCAAGAGGTCAGGAGATCGAGACCATCCTGGCTAACACAGTGAAACCCTGACTCTACTAAAAATACAAAAAGTTAGCCGGGCATGGTGGCGGGCGCCTGTAGTCCCAGCTACTCGGGAGGCTGAGGCAGGAGAATGGCGGGAACCCAGGAGGCGGAGCTTGCAGTGAGGCGAGATCGCGCCACTGCACTCCAGCCTGGGCGATAGAGTGAGACTCCGTCTCAAAAAAAAAAAGTATTATACAACCAATCAGCAGACTCTACAACTAGCTAAAAAATTATGTATTATGGCTATTTCAAGTATTCAGTTTCACCTATTCTGACCTCAGAGAATGTATTTATGCAATCTGCAAGATCAGAAGAAGAGATCTCTCTATTGGTTGCCCTTATAAAGAAGCACAGAAAAAGAAAACGCCCAATCTTAGTCCATTTGTTCCACTATAACAGAATACCTTATAATGGGTAATTTTTAAAGAACAGGAATATATTTTCTCACACTTTCAGAAGTTGGGAAGTCCAAAATAAAGGCAACAACAGGTTAAATTGTCTGGTGAGACTACTCTCTGCTTCCAAGATGGTGCCGTATTGCTTCATCCTCTGTAGGGAAGAAAAGCTATGTCTTCACATGTAGAAGGGCAAGGGAGGCCAATGCCACATGAAGTATCTCTTATAAGGACCTTAATAAGGAACCCTATGGCTTAATCACCTCTTACAGTATCCTGACTTAATACCGACCCATTGGAAAACACCTGAATTGGAGGGACACAGACAATAGTACACCCCTTCCCTATCCATAAATACATAATAAGTGCCCTGTCATGAAATGTGTACACAATTTTCTGAGCCATGAATTAGAGAATTAAACTACTTTGTTATAGTTAGACTTTAAAAAGTGAACACCAAAGTTTCGATAATTAAGTTTGAAGGACTGGTCAGCTATTAACCAACTGCTGAAGAAAAACTGTTGTATCTGCTGTCCTCTTCATTTATAGGTTGATATTGTCTCAGCACAGTGAAACAAGAGGCAAATGAAGACTCTTTCACATTTATTTCCTCAAGAAATCCAATCACAGTATCCTTTTGTGACATTTTTCCGCCAGAGATTAGAGGTTTTAATCCCACATTCCTTAGGGCATAGATTTGCCTGTCTCTGGCAGGTACATCCTTTTCTTCAAATTTCTTCTCTGGGAATGCACTCTTTCTTTTCTCTTCTGACTCTTCCACTATCAGCTAAAACATGGATCAGTGACTCCAGTAGATTTGGAATTTGTTCTAGACTGTTTAGCATGTGGACATCACGAAGCATTTTCCTAAAAGTAGTATGTTGTATTTACAGTTCACCTTACACAGTAGCCATGACATAGTTAATATTCAGTCTCACGTAAGGTATGCAAAGTTGGCTTTTTTTTTTTTTTTTTTTTTTTGACAGTCTCACACTCTCGCCCAGGCTGGAGTGCGGTGGCACTATCTCAGCTCAGAGCTAGTAATTATGGAGCCAGAATTGTTGCTCTTCTCTATCTGACAGTAAATGTCCACGCTGTTTCCTTGGTTGCAGGCTGCCACACGTACACCATTGCCCCCAGGAAAAAAAAAAAAAAAAATGGGAATGAAAAGGCATTGCTAGCAAGCGTACGAAAAAGAGGCTTCCCTCAAGGTGTGTCATTTCCAGTGAAATAATAAAGCTAGGGTCTTTATAAGTTATCATAAGTAATCTTATGATCACTTATGATGGAACACAACTCTTGTGTTCAGAACCCAACTCTGATACTTAAAGGATATGAACTTCTTTTAATAAGCCAGTTCCCTCATCTTTAAATGACAATGGCTTCTGAATCATATATCTGTGTTGAGAATGTAAAAGAACAACATACGTAAATTGTGATCATAGTGCCTGGCATAAAATAAATGCTCAAAATATTTTAATTATAATCATGGTTATGTTTATCTCTAGGTTCAGCCAGAACTAATGTTCCGTAAAGCTCAGTGGGTGGGGGTGACAAGACCCAGGTATGTTTCCAATGGTTACCTCTGTTTTGTCCCATTTATGTTTTGTATCTACCAGAATAGTCTATGAAGACATTAAAGATTCAAGAGAGTTAAGTGACTTCTATAAAGACATATAAGTAGAGGGAAAAATACTTTTCTATAACCCAGGTCTCTTCATTCACATATCAGATTACCCAAAATACATGTTACCCCTACATTCACTAATTATCCTAAATGTTATCTTACGTGTTAACAAAGGTCTTAGATGAAATTACTAAATAGACAAAGAAAAGGTATTGATCAGCTTGGAATGTTTAATATACACCTATTGTTTGAAAATTACAATAGAAAGGAAAAAGAGACATACAAAACAGAATCATAGCTTTATCTCTTTTTAAATCATTTTCTTTTCAAAGAGCTAATGCAAAAGTCTATGAAAAGGCACAATAGATAAATAAAAAATCAAATCACTTACTTTCTATGAAAGTCAAATATTTTTGAGTATATAAGTTCATAAAATATAGATTTGTTTATTCGACAAAGCAAAAGAGACAAATATAGCTTTGGTGACTATTTGAGCATAAATTTATCACATTTGGGCATATAAAGAAATAATATAACCAGATAATTACATAACAATATATTAGAAAAAAATTACTCAACTGATTAAAAAATGGTTGAATTTTTAATATGAAGACAGTCTATTTGTGAGGTAAGGTAAAGAATGACAATTCTACACACCTCTATATTTTAGTAAATGTTGCTTATAGACATATTACCCTAATATTATTATGAGTTTGGGGTTTTTTAAAGGAGATTATAGGAAAAGTAATTTCAATTCAGTCTTGTGATGTATTTTGTTCAATGCTATTTATGCAAAGGAACAACAACGAAAGGCATTTTTCTTTTAAATTTAAATTTTAAAACAAGACTATTAATTATACAAAACAAATGATAGTCCCACCTGACATAACTAGAAATGATTTTATTCCTAATATGGCATCTCCATGGTATCATTCATCTCAAAAGTCAAGTACAGGGTTGAGACAGTAAAATGCAGATTCTGTTAAATCTCATATTAATAGGACTAATTATATAATTCACATACATTAACATTGGTGTGAATAAAAGCATATATATTTATATTCATTTTTAAAATTTATAATACTCATTAATGCCAAAGTGAGACTCTCTCTACTGGTTTCAAACTTGTCTGAACACATAAGTATATGTTTACTTTTACCTTTTTGTATGCAAAATCTTATACATTCAAATTGTATCTTCTCTTGATATTCTAAAAAAAATGCCATTGTTTTTATTTCTCACATTCTCATATTAGGAATCTTGAGAACGTCAATCCAACAACTGCACTGTTCCTAAGTGTGTGTGAGAGAGGCACTTCAAGTAAGTTTTCTCTTTATCTCTCTCTCCCTGTCCCTTTCTCTCTCTCCCTCCCTCTCTATCTCCGTATTTACTTGCATTTATGTGTAAGAACCCCATATGTCTTATTCTTTTAAAGTAGAATTGTAACAATGAAATAACAGCTATTTATTCCTTATTTATTGGGGATAAATATACAAATAAGTATTAATAATACAAATAAGTACGAATTGTGCTATACAAAGCAATAAGCATAATTGAAAAAATGCAGATGCTGCCACTAGAATACTTACAGTTTTATTAACTTTGAAGGTCCAATTAGGGAAGAAAAAAAATATGCTAGAGTCAGAGTTACAGAGAATCACCAAGTATATCTTGGCCTATGCAATGTTATTTAATTTAATTGCATATATGTGCTTTTAAACATGGTTCTACATACTTAATGATTTCTGCAAAAAGTGCCATAAAATTATGATTTATGTTAATTCTAATCATTGGTCCTTGGTATGACTAACTTTTTTTAATCTGAAATTTAAATTCAATTATTGTTAATACTGTCATGTCTCGATAGCATTAATGAACTACGGATAATAAAACACTCAGGTATTCTGCCAGTTAAATAGTCTACATTATGCAACTAAAGTAGCTCAAATGTATCATTTTCATAGCAGTTAATTTTTTAGATAATTTTGATTTGATATTTTAGATCTTTTGGTATTTCTGTTTCAATACGTATTATTGGGATGCTTTTTTGTTGTTGTTGTTGTTTTTGAGACCGAGTTTTGCTCTTGTTTCCCAGGCTGGAGTGCAATGGCGTGATCTCGGCTCATTGCAACCTCCACCTCCCGGGTTCAAGTGATTCTCTTGCCTGAACCTCCTGAGTAGCTGGGATTACAGGCGTGAGCCACCACGCTTGGCCTGGGATGCTTTTAAAGTTAATTGTCAGAGTCATAAAATATTTATTACTTCTAATATTAGTTAAATGTTTAGAGTTTAACTTTTGTAAATATACATTTGTATGATTGTAAATAGAGGTATTTATTTAAATTTTGCTTTGTTTTGTATTGTTTTAGTCCACCTAGGAAACTATTTTCTAATGTTTGCTATTACACAGCTCTTAAGATGAAAGGAAGAATTTCACCCAGGACTTCTGTCATCTACTTTCCAGTCGTTCTTTGGGTGTGGTTATAGTCTATTTACTGTAGCTTACTTATATGTGTTTATACAGTGTCCTTTTTATATATGTCCTCTTTTTATTGTATATAGGCTACATAACTCAAAATACTATTAGAATAAGATATCCATAAAATACTTTCTATTATAAAGTTGCTTTTTCCCCAGTTTGTAGTGTGTGTGTATGTGTGTGTGTGTGTGTGTGTGTATAAAATATATAGAACATATGTGTTTCTAATATGGATTTTTCAAAAACCAGTAAATTAATGAATTTTTGGTCCAAATCTTTTGAAGGATTTTCTAGCAAATCAGTTATGAATTTAATCAAGGGCCTCCTAGTGGCTAGAGAATTAAACCTTGTTGCAGTCGTTCACAGGTATAAGGAAACCAGAAAAGGATGATTTAATATTTGATTGCCATTATGAAGCTCACCTCTGCAATTAGCATTGACTTCTAGCAGCTGGAATACAATCAGAAGATACTTGTCATGCAATGCTGAAAATGGAAAGGACTCTGTCTCTACAACCAACCATGAATGTTAGATGTTCTTCCTTGCCATTCTTTTTTTTTTTTGTCACAGCAATTCTCCTAATCTGTAACCCCTCCCTCTATTCCCTACTTCATTCTTACTTCTCTCTCTCACTGTCTCTCGTGTATTTGTGTGTGCATTGTAAGGACCACATATGTTCTATGTTAATGTGAGAATATGTTAATATGAGGATATTAACTAGGAGGTAAATATTTGCTGAACAAACAAACACAAATTCTGTGATTATTTTGAAATACTTTGCCAGCAAAGATTATTATATGTAAGATGTTGTTACTGTTCCAGAATTGGTAACTTTGAATAAATTATTTACCTCTAGAGTTATGTTGCTACAAAACAATTATGTCAGATAGTTTCTAGAAGCTTTTTACTAAGCAGATACATTTATATATAAGAAAAATTAACATTAAGAAGAAACTTCAGTATAAATATTCACAACTATCTAATAAATAAGAAATATAATAAATATCAAAGAAGTTGTTCATTGTCCCATTAAAGCTAACTGTATAGAAAGAAAAGCTTTTAAAGTCTAAACATTTTAAATTTCTAAACAAAATATGGAATAAGAATAATTTAAGACCAATTTTTATACCTCATTATTCCTTTAATCATCATATAATTTTAATTACTATTATTTAGATCGGCCATTGCTTTGGTGTTTTCTACTTTGCAGAAATATTCATAATAAATTTCTACCTAAACATCCAGAACAAGTGAGACTTGTAAAATCAGCCAATAGATGGTGCTAACTATGGCATTTACTAAAACACTGACAAGTCTGTTAAAAGCGTTGAGCTTTGTTGAAATGGATTTAGTCAGCTTTTAGTGAGTGTCATAATAACCTCAGTGTAATGCATATCTTAAATGAGCAGTCATAGAATGTGTTCTAAAACTCATCAAGTTTTATTGGGACTCTGATAGACTTTATTTCCTGCTGTACAGGTATAGTGAATCACAGGGAGTGTTAGGAAAGAAGTTCAATGAGGATTCAACCTTGAATCTTTCTGCTCATTGGAAATCCCAATTAGGAATAAGACACATATATAAGATTTATATAATGTCTTTCCTCCATAAGACCTAAGGCGACATATACATTACCTCTTAAAACAAACAACATCCTTTGAAAGGTTAACCATCACTCTGGACAAAAAGGTAAGGATCAAGAAACTGTCTTGCTCAAATTAGTCCAATGGGAAACAGTTTGTATTATAAAATATCATCATGGAGAATAGAAATAAACTATGTGATTTAATACAGATTCAGGAAATAATGTGGCACTGCAGATCAATAGAAACTTGGAAAGAGTATTCAAATTCCACTGTTCTATTTCGCCAGCCCTAGGTATGATTCACTGTTGTTCTCTGACACTTAACGTGAATTAATGAATAATTAGATTTTAAATACCTTTGAAGGAATATTTATTCAAAATTCAGTGATTTTGCACCATTTTTTTTCTCTTTTTGATATATGGGAGCATGTACCATTAAAGTTGAGGCAGTAGTGTCAGAAAACGTTGATTTAATTTTAGATGTTGGAATCAGCTCAATTTAAGGATAAACTAGATCAACTCCCTTAAAGTGACAGTGGTGTCTCAAGCCTGTAATCCCAGCACTGTGGGAGGCCGAGGCCAGTGGATCACCTGAGGTCAGAAGTTGAAGACCAGCCTGGCCAACATGGTGAAACCCTGTCTCTACTAAAAATACAAAAATTAACTGGGCTTGGTGTCTGGCTCCTGTAATCCCAGCTACTCTGGAGGCTCGAACCTGGGAGGCACAGGTTGCAGTGAGCTGAGATCATGCCACTGCACTACAGCCTGGATAACAGAGTGAGACACTGACTCCAACTCAAAAAAAAAAGCGACAATTTATAATTTGTTTATAATTTAAATATCTTAAGTGCCTTTTTTATTTACATGTATCATTACCCCTGAACATACCTACTATAAAGTAGAAAACACATAAATATATTTCACTTACATACATTACCTTTTCCTTCCAGTCCAGGAATCTTAAGGCAAAGCATCAAATCATGAAAAACTAACCTTTATACACTGTTACTCAAAAGCTTCTTTCATCTCTAACAATATCAAACATATTAGGATTCTAGATTTCTTTGATTTCTCTTTGATTTTGAAAGCAATTTTTAGATAGCAATTTGCTATTTATTTCCTTTAAAGTATGAGGGTTGTGAAATTTTGACTTCATGGGAAGATGTACCAAGTTTTAAGGAAGCTCCGGATTTCTTAGGTCTGATGATGGCACCCAGCTACAAATGTAGAAATTAGTGGTAGTGGAGAGAGGACATGATATGAACTAATCTTCATTCTGTGGATAGAAATTGCTGAAACACTGCAGCCATTCCTGTAGTATATCTTTTCTCTGCCTTATTGAGAATAAATTGTTTTTTCTTCTTGATGCAGTTCTCAGGAAATATGTAAATTTGGAGTTGGAGGAAATCGAAGCACAGAAATGGAATCAGGGACATTATACACTGTCGCTTAAAGGCACGTTCTCTGCCGTTGTATTACCTGTGGTGCAAATCCTGCTTCTGCCAGTGATGTCCTTGGCAAATTACCTGACCCCTCTATGCTTTGGTTTTCTGTATCTTTATATAGAAATAATAACAACAATACCCATCTATTAAGGTTGTTGTAAGAGTTAAATGAGTTAATACATATATAAGGCTTAGGATAGCGTCTGATATATAATAATATGTAACCTTAGATCCTCCCTATTTACTTTTATGTTTTTTATTATATCTCTACTAAAATGTTTAATGGACATAAAGTTTAAAGGATTTTGTACTCAGAGGGACATAAACTTGTACTGTTTTTGCAGGAGATGCTGTAAATAACAGTTTCTATCACCTTTGAGTTTGTAAAGTGTAGAATGAATAGCATTCTCTGAGTCTAGGTTAGTACTTTGATGTTTAGATGTATTGAAACTGATGCTTTCTGTATTTATTGGTTTTAAACATAAACTGACTAAAGTCTACATGTTAATGTGCAGGTAATATGGCCAATATGGGCTTCAATTAGCTAAACCAGTTTCAGTCACGTTCCTCTATTTGGCTGGGCAGAAATGGTTTAGGATTAAAATACTCGACTATTTGAGTTAAATACATCCAGCCTGATTATCAGGTGCCACACCATAAATTATTCCTTTCAAAGCCCTTTTTGGTACTTGGATTAAAATAATTATCCTACCTGCCTAAGTGTTTTACAAAGTGAGTTGCTTTTACTAACCTGGGCTCTCCCAAGTTTTCATGATAGTACCATTATTACTTTAACATACCCTTCCATTATTGCCATGAGACAATCCTATAAACTAAACATTACCAAATTTCACTCATTGGTCAGATTATTTAATTCCCAGACAAGGTTTGCTCTGGTTCTTAAAGTTTGTTATAGTGGAATTTGGGTCATCCTAATGTCATATAGCATGTTCTAATGGGATTAAACTGGACACAAAGGGAGATAGAGGCATATTAAAAAATGTCTAAATATGAGTAACAGAATTCTGTCACAGGTTAAATTATTAATACTTGTAGAAAAACAATGTTTGTCTATTATTAGATAATAAACTACTATATTGCACATGGTACTAAATAATAATGATAGAATTTTAAAATACTAAAATACATATACATAGTTAGGGATTATAGAAGATGTACTGGAAGGTATATATTGGCATTTTATTTAATCTCTGAGCTCAGAAAAATTCAATAGTTTTTGATATAAAAGTTTATACTGTCTGGATCAATATGTGCATCAAAGGGTTAAAAGCAAAATCACAGAGACAGAACTCAAGGCAGATCACTTTACTGGGATCAAAGGATACAATGAAGAGATAGAAGAATAAGTACCACAGAGAAATTTCTGTTTTATATCCTGGTGTTAAGGTTTAGGGTCATTGCCCTAACGTCTGAAGTTTCTTACCCCAAAAGAAGTATGTCATACAGGGTTTAAAAATAAATAATAAATGAATAAAGAAGATCCTTTCTCCAAGTAGAGTAAAGGTACAAAACAAGTTTGAGGAAACTTTTTATAATAAATGCCATCTAGGTTTAGTTGTGAGGATAGGAGACATTAATGAAGTTGAGAAAGTAGTGTGTATCATTTCAGGAAAAGAGAATCACAAGGTAATATCAAATGCCATGAAGTATTAAGGTGATGACAGTCTAATCTTGTTTGTTTCCAAATAATAGTCTTTTGTTTACACTTTAAATATCAGAAGCTTAACTAAATGGACAATGTTTATAATTGAGGGAACAGCATCCTCGTGGAGCACAAAATCAATACTTACGTAGTAGAATTGGTTTCTTCATCATTTAACTTTTTTTAACTTTATTTATTTATTATTATTATTATTTTTTTTTTTTTGAGACAGAGTCTCGCTCTGTCACCCAGGCTGGAGTGCAGTGGCACCATCTCGGCTCACTGCAAGCTCCACCTCTCAGGTTCACGCCATTCTCCTGCTTCAGCCTCCTGAGTAGCTGGGACTACAGGCGCCTGTCAACACGCCCGGCTAATTTTTTGTATTTTTAGTAGAGACGGGGTCTCACCGTATTAGCCAGGATGGTCTCGATCTCCTGACCTCGTGATCCGCCCGCCTTGGCCTCCCCAAATGCTGGGATTACCGGCGTGAGCCACCACGCCTGGCCTTTTTAACTTTAAGTTCAGGGATACAAGTGCAGGTTTGGTACGCAGGTAAACTTGTGTCATAGGGGTTGTTGAACAGATTATTTTATCACCTAGATATTACGCCTAGTACCCATTAATTATTTTTCCTGATCCTCTCCCTTCTCCTACCCTTCACTCTCGGGAAGGCTCCAGTGTGTGTTGTTCCCCTCTGTGTGTCCATCTGTTCTCATCATTTACCTACCACTTATAAGTTAACCACATAGATACTTAAAGCAGAATTAGGTAGTAATGTTTTATAGAATCACTGTCTAAATTAAAACAATTACTTACATATTCAATTTAAATTCATTTTTGATTTAAAAATACTTTTTGATTTAGGATAATTAGAGTTTAGGACATGATACTTGAATCAAAACTAGAAATAAAAAGATATATGAGAGAAAATATTTAGTTGTGGCTAATGTCTATTGTTTTCTGAAAAAAATTGTTTTCCTTAAATAGAAGGGACGGCAGAAGAGAGTGATAGTGTAAAATTATCCATAGCAGATTTGTGTAAAAAGAAAATAAATTGAAAACAAAAATAAGTGTGGACATAAGAGATCAGGCATTCTGGTTCAAAAACAAAGAAATGTCATTTACTTTAGAAAAGTATAGACTAATAAATGTGAAGAAAAATATCTGAGGCCATCCACTGGAAATATAACCTGTAAAACAGTAATGTCAAATGAATGCCGTGGTGTCTCAACGTAAATGCACCTCCTGGCAGGTGTCTGCAGGAATTTCCTTTTTTAAATTTGCCTACAGATAGGTTATTAAAGTCATTGCAAATCAGAACATGTCTTTCCCACAGCACAGATTAAACTACACGGGAGCAGAGGCAAACGAAAGGACAAGAACGCTTAGAGGGCAGAGAGAGGACTGTCTGTGGATTCCGAGTTAACACTGAGATATGGTTCTAAATAGTTATACTTGATTTGAAATAAAATTTGATTTATAAAATAAATGATTTGATAACTTACCTCTAAATATGCAGGGCTGAAGGGAATTTGGGTATGTAAAAACCGAATGATTTAGTTGATTATATTAGTGCTATTAGTAGCTTGCTCATGATTTATTTATTTAGGGTGATTATTTATTTTAGGTGCTTAGGGTCAATCCCAGTTTATGCCTGGTGTTCTAACTTAGTCATTAACAGCCTTCTCTTTCATTCTCAAGACCCTCCAGTTGTATGGTCTAACTTAGGTTTATGTGAATTGTCAAGTATCTATGCAAATGTTATGAATAAGTTTGTGTATGTGTAAGCATGTGTGAAGTATATGTTTAATTGTCAGTCATTTCATTATCGTCTCTGCCTTGACTACAGCAGGAATATTCTAGTTTCCTTGCTCTTTTGTCTTGTCTTTTCAGTCTTTTAAAGAGTAGTTTCCATCTTAGGGAGAGGGGTTGAAGGTAAGAAAAGAGTAAACAGGTGATAATGCTCTCTCAGCCTCTATGAGAATTTGTGTCTTCTTAGTTTCTCTGTTACTATAGTTGCATAGAAATCTATTCAATAATCTACATTCTGCCTGATTTTCTTTGGCAAATATTATATAAAAGTTTCTTCCTTGGCTACAAACCACATTTCTCCATTTAGCTCTTGTTCTTGTACCTTCTCTTGTTCTTCAATATTCGATACATTTTTATCAGTGGTTCACAGATCCCTGACAGCTTTTAAATTGCTTGAAAATGCCTGGTGCTAAATATGAATGCCAAATATGAATATGAAGCGACACTGTTTACACAGTTCCTTTAGAACTCTAATAGTCAGCATCCAGATGGGTTAATAATCAGGTAAGGTGCTTATTGATTTATAGAAACTTAAATAAATACGGAGCACTAACTAAATTAAAGAAAGGGACCCTGGGAACTCTTCACTTTCCCATATGCTGTTTAATAATGGTTGAAGACGTAAGCTGAATAGTAAGTTCTCTTGAGTTCTTAGGCAGAGTTAAGAAAATATGCTTAGTGTGCAGAAAGAAATCACGTAAGATATTACAAACTCACAATTCATGTTCTATATTTTCACACATTGTAACATAATTCTAGGTTGTTTAACTACTAGTCTTAACAAAGACAAATTCCATAATAAACAAGATTCTAGGTTACCACATTTTCAGAGAAGCTTAGCAAATAGTTTAGCAACAACATTAATAGAGATGAGGCTAACTCTGACATTTTTTACCTGGAGTAATGGAAGTATTTCCAGGAAGAAAAAAATGATTTGGGTAATTTTATGTGCTACAGACATTACTTGTATTCCAGGTTTTGAAAAAACTTCAACAAGCATTATCCAGAAACTGTCTAGATTTAGTTGTGGGTTTCAAAAATCAGAAAAGTGGAAAATACTAATGATATTGCATGGGGCACTATCCATGTAGCACCCTGCAGTGATGTTTACCTGGGTCTGCCTTTGTTTCCCCTCAGAACTTAGTCCTTAGCACACCACCTCTAGATGTGACCTGTGTTACGCTGCTCACTGACACTATAAAAAGAAATCAGGAAACCAAGAGCACCGAAGTGCAGTAAACCTACTTTGGTTACTACAGATGGGATGAAGGACATCTGTGCAGGAAATGATGCACAGGATAAAGTTGATTCTTGTCTTTAGGAGAGACAAAAAAATACATAAACCTCCCTGTTTTCAGAATTAAAACTGCTTAAAATGACATTAGAGACTTATTATTTTGTTATTTATTATATAGATTCAGTTTATGGTTAGCTTATTTTTGTAGGAAGGAAGGGGAGATCTGACATTCATTACAAAATTCATTCATTAATTATTACACCAAGTATTTAATGAGTACACACTTTTGTAAAAATAAGACAAAACACTAGATTTTAAGCCTATAAAGTGTCAGCCCCATCCTAAAATAATGGTATTATCCAATTTATCTTTATGTCTTCAAAGTCACACTCTAAATGCCAAATGCATTTTACATGTACTAAGCATGTCAACTCCAAATATGCCCATAAGATTTTTTTTGGATACGTCAAAATTTGAAAATACAAATGTGTATTCTTTAAAAATTCACTTTTATGACACTCTGGTACATATAATAACATTGTAACTTTTGTCTAGGTGAGAATTGCTTTAATAAGCTCATCATGCAAACTATGTAACATTAACAATCTAATCATTTACACCTATGTGGATGCTCCTCAGGCAGTCTTAGTCTTGCGTGTGTGTGTGTGTGTGGTTGCCCATGTCTAAAATATTTTATTGTGGTAAGAACACAACATGTCAGGAAGTCTTAGGAGGATAGTTCATAAACAAAAGAAGAGAAACAATCACAACATTAACCATGTTATATTTATTAAGCAATTTTTTCTGTTCTAGATACTAATCTAAGCAATTTACATATTTCATTTAAACATCAGCTGAGCCTATGATATAAGATGAGTATATATTCTTCATGATTATTATATGCTTCATAATACAAATTTTAAAAATGCAGCTAGAGAAAGGGTACACAATTTGGCCAAGGTTATAAATCTATAAAATGCCAGAACCATTTTTTTTTACTCACTGCCCATGTTCTAAATGTGAGGGCAACACACTTTTTATGTGAATTACTAGGTAACAAATATTTTAGGCATCGTGAACCATATGTTCTCTGCCATAACTATGCAGCCCTACCGTTGTACCATGGAAGCAGATATAGACAATATTTAGATCAATGTACTTGGTGCTGTTCCAATTAAACTTTATTTATATAAAAATAAAAACAAGCAGCCAGTTTGGCCTGAGGGTCAGAGTTTGCTAACCCCTCCTCTAAACTACTGTGAATATAGATTCCATTCCTATTATATTGAGTACATTTTCTTAAACTAGATTTTTCAGGGACTGCATATTCATGAACATCCTAGTAATTAATTTACTTAAAAATATGCTATAGTTATTTTAAAAGTTAATTTCAATTAAAATCTTTTTATATGATGGCATATTTCAAAATGCTAGAGAAGTAAAATTAATGGGAGGTACCAATCTGTCTCACAAGTCCTAAGCTTTAATATCATATATGCTAACAACAGATGACATTTATACTCCAAGTCTGAAATTTTTATTACAACTCATTTAATACTTACTTTAAATTTCCTTTAGAATTAAACACTTAAAAAACAATAAAACCTACTTTTATTTCTTTAGCTTTCTGTAAAGAGAATTGAAGATTATTTATTACAGATTTTTAAGTACAAAATCAAAACCTCACTGCATAGTAGGGTAGCACAACATCAAGAATCAAGAGCACATGTAATTAATTTGTATTGTTGCTGTTATAATTATCTTCATATGTCTGACAAGATCAAACTGAGCTATGAAGAAATAAGTGAGCTACTAAAAACAATTGAATATTTAACACATCTTTTTGTCATAACAAATCCTATCTGCACAAAGCATTTTAAAAATTGCAAATCAGCCAAGAAAAAATTGAATTTGAAGGCAATAAATAAGTCAAATTATGTATAAGAAGGCAGTAAAAATATACCCTGGATGTTTGGCTACAGAGCATCTTATAAGTTGACTTCCAACTTGAAAATGTCAAGCTCCTGTGTCCTAAAATGTTTCTACTTTCCATAGCACATTCAGAGAAGACAACAAGTGTTGTCTTGTCAAACTACAAAAAGGACAGAGTCGCATCTGATTCCAGTCACATTAATGTTTGAAAAGGTAGCATTGGGGTTTGCTAGGGTGGTTATCTTTTTATTGATTTTCTTCTTCTCTGAAACAATGACCATAAGCCTGGTGCACTGACAGACGAAAATGTACAAGGCAGATTTTGAGCTAGGTTTCATCTAATAAGTGACTTGTGTCCCCCACATTTATTGTTTAGAACAATTTGGAGGCTTACTCCTTACTTCAAAGAATGTGTTGGCTGTAGTCATATGCCTGAAAATTGAGGACGGGAACCCATTGGTAAACAATATTAATGACTAACACAACACCACCTGTCATCACTGCATAATCTACTGTGTGCAAAGTGCTCAGAACAGTAAATTTTTTAAGTGACTAATGCAGCACAAGCTCCTCTAGCAAATTAACTTGAGAAACGTAAGAGTGGTGAGAAGTGTGTCAAGTCATGATGGGAGCTAAGATGTGATAACATAGCAATATATTTTTAAAGCCCTGGGTGAGGTCAACAAGATGGCTGACTAGAGGTGCCTGGTGCCCATCTCCTTCGACAAAACAGGATCAAAACAATGAATAACCAACTATATTTCTCATAGAATGACTGAAGAAGTGCACTGAACTACAAGAGAGTGGCAAAATCCCTGTGGAGCTTGGAAATCCAGGATGGAAGCATAGAGAGTTACGATTAGAAAGAAAAAATAAGTTCTGGCGCCCTGTTGCACAGCAGAGTGACAATAGTTAGCAGAAAGATACTGCGTGCCTCATCACAGTGAAGAGAAAAGATTGTGAATGTTCCCACCACAAAGAAAGATACACTTTTGAGGTGATAAATAGGCTAATTATCCTGCTGCGATCGTTACACAATGTATACATGTACTGAAACATCACACTGAAGCTCATAAATATGGACAATTATGAAGGATCTTTTTTTTTTTTTTTTTTTTTTTTGACACTGTCTCGCTCTGTCGCCCAGGCTGGAGTGCAGTGGCGCGATCTCGGCTCACTGCAGGCTCCGCCCCCCGGGGTTCCCGCCATTCTCCTGCCTCAGCCTCCGGAGTAGCTGGGACTACAGGTGCCCCTCACCACGCCCGGCTAATTTTCTGTAGTTTTAGTAGAGACGGGATTTCACCGTGTTAGCCAGGATGGTCCCAATCCCCTGACCTCGTGATCTGCCCTCCTCGGCCTCACAAAGTGCTGGGATTACAGACGGGAGCCACTGCACCTGATGATGCGTCAGCGTTTTAAAAAGCTCTGTGCACCTGGATGAGTGCCAGCCACCTCCAAATGTCAGGTAAAATTTTATGACTGATTTATCCTAAGAGATGATTTGAAAACTATAAGAATTTAACATGTGATATTTGAAAGAAAGGAGGCCTTTCCAAAATTGTGGCCTGGACAGGGGACATAGTAAATATTTGTTTTTGCTTGGAATTTGTGGTGAAGAGGATAATGGACATAAGGCTTTGGCCAAAAATCATAAAAATATGACAATAAAGAGCCGTCAGATGTGCAGAGCTCCCTGGCTTGTATCATCATGTATGCCATCTTATGTTATAAATTAATCTAGAAAAAAATAAAATCTTTTTAAATAATGGCCTCCAGGTCATTCACAGGCCAGTATTAATGGATAGATGATATTTGACTAGTTATATAACTGCTCTGAGTTTTATTTTTCTCATTTGAGTACCAGAAATATTAAAATACCCTGCACATGTAAGTATGAAGAGGATTATGTGAAAATATAAAATGCCTTGTACTGTATCTGCATAAAATAAACATTTGATAAATTATAGGTACAATCATTAATGCAAAGATAAGCATATACTTTGATACTATGTAGAGTGCCGGACACTTTTTAACTTAAATTCTATCTAAATGACCAAATTTTCCATGGTCTATTATAAAAAGTTAGTCTTACAATGACGTTTCATATAACTGCTTAAAAATGTTTTTCTCTCACATACCCATCTTTCTTTTTCTCCACCTCTTTGAGTAAATAGGCAGAGGACAACACTTACATTTAATGGTTTTATAGTGGTAAGTTAAAATATCACATTTAAGTTGCACTAATTTAATTTCATTTTATTTCAAAATTAAAATCAACCAGTGAAACACAATAAATGATATCGATAGATACACAAACAAAAGTAATTTTAAGGTTAAATTTGGGTCTCTTTTTTCACAATGCAATTTTGTGGGTTATATGGGACCTCTTACATTCCGAATTCTACATTATTGCCAGAACACAGCAGATAGTGAACCTTGATTCTTATTTTTATTTACTTACCCAAAATTCAGTGGGGCATGATGCCTCATGCTTATAATCCCAGCACTTTGGGAGGCCAGGGTGGGAAGATGTCTTGAGGCCAGGAGTTTGAGACCAGCCTGGACAACAGAGCAAGCTCTTATGTCTACAAAAATATATTTTTAAAAATTATTTGGGCATGGTGGTACCAGCCTGTAATTCTAGCTACTCAGGAGGCTGTAATGTTAGGATCACATGAGCCCAGAAGCTTGAGGCTACAGTGAGCTGTGATCACACCACTGCACTCCAGCCTGCATCACAGAGTGGGTCCTGTCTCTTTAAAAAAAAAAAAAAAAAAAACTGCAGAGAGTTCCAGGCTTTGTGTGCCATCCTGAAAACCTGGACTTGCTGGAGGCTAATTTGAGGCTCAGAAGGCAAAAATACTTTGGAGAGTAAGATAAATTGACATTTACAGATTTTATTCTGTGTATCTCCTCTTTGAATGAACTTTAAAAAAAAAAAGGAAGGTCAAAAAGTGTTATTAATCCTAATAGATATAATCTGTGAATCCTAAGCCTGATGTAGCTTTCTGAATTTCACACAGTAACCAGAAAAATTCAACTCTGTTTCCATGGCTCATCCTCTTTCTACTCTAAAAAAACTCCCTGTTTTTCTGCCTCCAAATTATTTTTTTTATTCAAACTCTTTTCTCAACAAAGTATTACTTGTTGTAAGATTTTTTATTGAAATGGAAAGTAAAATACCAGAAAGATTATAAAATACTAGGCAGTATTTGTTCTTTCATGTAAAAGTGTGAAACGGTAAATCAGATCTACTTACATGCTGGGGAACAAAAGAATGTTGTTCCTGAGTAGGAGAGTTTTGTGTGCATCTTAGTAGACAGAGAGCAGAAATATAAACTGCTAACTATGGAAGGCATACTTTATGCATTGTCTTCAAAGAGCTGTACTTTAGGTTTTGATAACACTGAATACCTATGACCTTGTGCTTATGAGGTCCTACCACTGGGGCAGCCATTCATTTGCTAATCAATAGACATGAGCTTGGGAAATTGAAATTGTGTCTTAAACTACTATAATTTACTCCAGCCCTTGCTGTGACTCCTTATTGCATTCCAGTGTATACCTGGATTTTGACTTTACCTGAGCTAGACTTGAGAATAAATTTTGTGTTCCCTAGTTTTAATTCTTAATAAGGATACTCACCCTTTAACATTTTTCCAGCCTCTGGTTATTTCTGGATGTTATCCAGCTTCCGTTGTTGGTACCCTAAATGGACAAATTGAAGCAATAAGTAGAAACCTCTGACAATGATCCTGCTCATGATTATACAATGCCTTCACAGCACTGAAATTTCCATTAGTATTTAAGAGATACCAAGACACATAAACATAATCTCAGAGAGGCTTCTCCTTTTCTATCTCTCCTCTCTAGATGCAATATTTCTTTTTCCTTTAAAAAATTATATGAAAAGAAAATGTAATATATTTAGAAAATAGCAGTCAGGCTCTCAGTTAAAGAAGTCACAGATCTGTAAAAAGTAGATCTATAATGAATACATAAATAGACTATTGACAAATTCCTGATTTCTCTTGGAGCCCTTCTTTTCTACTTGATATCTAGTGATGGTTTTGTATCACCTACTCATGTAACTTCTTTTAGAGAATGAT
This sequence comes from Nomascus leucogenys, assembly GCF_006542625.1. Classification (NCBI taxonomy): domain Eukaryota; kingdom Metazoa; phylum Chordata; class Mammalia; order Primates; family Hylobatidae; genus Nomascus; species Nomascus leucogenys. Next base: position 55,828,416 of record NC_044400.1, read on the forward strand.
GGAAAGCTTTATAAAATACTGTAATCCAATATTCATGAAAAGTATTTTATTTATAGGCCACATCATTCCAACATGATGGCTGTCAGAATGCTGGCTATCTTTAGATCACTGACTTAAACATTGTTCCATAGTTTCATTCGCCTCTGATCCAAACTTAAACATTTCAAATAATGGCTTTAAAATAACTTTTTATCCTGTTTTCCCCATTCACTGCGTATATATACATATATGCAATATATACATATATACGTATATATGTATACATATGTATACATGTATATCTATTCCCACATCAAGGACAAAATCTAAAAAAAAACAATAATTGAGCTTGACTTCATTTTTTATAAACTGTGGACAAAGTTTACAGACAGATACACCTCAACACTTATAAAAATCATTTCTAATTGTTTCCCAGTGTTACCAGGAACCCTTATTCAGCTAAACATATAAATAGATGGTTGTCAATGTCCATGGAATTTAAAACATTAAGATGAAAGTACTTTCAATTTCCAAAGCATATTCTGAGTTGAATTTCAATCTTCAGGGAAGTGGCATTGTAAATTTTCTACTAAACAAAGTTTGCTCACTGAGACATCTGTTAAAATGGTGGGAAATTTTTTAAATAATTTAGAAATTTTCAAATGACATTTCTTATTAGCATTCTTCTGAGTGAATATTACCACACAACACTTTTCAATATATAAAGATTAACAGTTTTTAAAGATTTGCAATAATTTTGCCAACAGCAAATGCCATCAAGATTAATTAAATGATTTGCATTGTGGAAGACCTCCTAGTAGTAGGTGCTTTGGTCTACAGAAAGATCTATCATATCCATCCTGTTGAATGAAAGAAAATATTTGCAAACTATTCATTGGACAAAGGACTAATATCCAAAACATATAAGGAACTTAGATAACTCAACACTAAAACAAAACTTTAAAAATTATATTAAGAAGTGAGCAAAGGACATGAATAGCAATTTTTCAAAAGAAGAAATGCAAGTGACCAACAAGTATATAAAAAAATGCTCAACATCTCTAGTCATCAGGGAAATGCATAGCAAACCATGATGAGATAATATCTTATTCTAGTTGGAGTAGCTGTTATTAAAAAGACAAAAAAATAACAGATGGTGGCAAGGATGCAGAAAAAAAGGACTTCTTATACACTGTTGGTAATGTAAATTAGCACAACCATTTTATGAAAAACAGCATAAAGATTCTTAAAAAAATCTAAAAATAGAACTCCTACACAATCCAGCAATCCCACTCCTGGGTATTTATCCAAAGGCGAAAAAAATGGTCTATCAAAAGGATACTTGTACTAGCATATTTAACACAGCCTTATTCATAATAGCTAATATATGGAATCAACCAAGGTTTCAGTGGACAAATGGATAAAGGAAATGTGGTATATTTATATTATTTGGCCAAAAAATATGAAATCACATGATTTGTGACAACATAGATTAACCTAGAGGTCATTATATTAAGTCAAATAAGGCAGACACAGAAGGACACATATGACATATTCTCATTCATATGTGGGAGCTAAAAATGTTGATCTCATGAAGGGAGACAGAAGCTGGGAAGGTTGTGTGGGTGGGAGGAGGGAATAAAGAGAGGTTGGTCAATGAGTACAAATATACATTTAGATACAAGGCATAAGTTCTAATGTTAGATAGCAGAGTAGGGTGACTATAATTACCAATGATATATTGTGTATTTCAAAGTAGCTGGAAGAGAAAACTTGAAATGTTCCTAACACATAGAAATGATAAAATACTTAAGGTGATGGATACACCAAATTCCCTGACTTGATCATTACACACTCTCCATATGTAAGAAATTATCAAATATGGCTCATAAATAAGAAAGCCGGGCCCAGTGGCTCACGCCTGTAATCCCAGCATTTTGGGAGGCCGAGGCAGGAGGATTGCTTGAGGTCAGGAGTTCAAGAATTCTTTCCTTTTTTTTTTTTTTTTGATGGAGTCTCACTCTGTTGCCCAGGCTATAGCCTCTGCCCCTCGGGTTCCAGGAATTCTCCTGCCTCAGCCTACTGAGTAGCTGAGATTACAGGCACCCATCACCACACCCGGCTAATTTTTGTATTTTTAGTAGAGATGGTTTTCACCATGTTGGTCAGGCTCTTCTTGAACTCCTGACCTCAAGCAATCCTCCTGCCTCGGCCTCCCAAAATGCTGGGATTACAGGCGTGAGCCACCGGGCCCGGCTTTCATGTGCTTTTTAATGGCTGTTTAGTTTTTCAGTAGGTAGATATATGAGAAAGTTATGTTTTTGCGATGTAATGTTAATCTAAATAAGCAATGGCAATGCATCTTTGATTTTTTCCTAAGCTTTGTCTAGACATTGGGACAGTATTAGTGGAAATAATATTCCATATAATTTATAATCTGTATAAGACTGTAATAAGCAGTTTAAATCCACTAATTTCATTTAATCCTCCCAACAAAAAAATAAATTGTCTAACATTATTTCCCTATTTTACATACACAAGGAAATGAGGACAAAAGACATTATTCATGCAGCAGAGATTTTACAAGCATGGAAGCATAATCATATTTCACCTAACGTTAGGGAAGATTAAAACTTGCTTAAGAGATCATAAGATAAATAATTTGAATAGGTTATATGGGCTTCATGAAAGTGGGAAATAAGTTAGTTTGCAGCCTAACTTTTAAGTTCGTTAAATATCAGGTTTAGTGAACAATATAACAACACTTAATGCTGAAGCTCTCTTCTCAAAGATCTAATTTTGATACCCTTCTGGAAGAACAATCCCAGGGGTTTACCTGGAGAGATAATCTATGTCCTTCTCAAAATGGTAGGTGAGGGAAGCATGGCCAGTCCTTCCTTTGGTGCTTTCTCAGTGGTCTGAGTACACCAATGAGGAACTTGTATTGGGAAGATTTATAGAATAGAAATGAACAGCACAAAGTAATGAAGAATTCCACAGCCTGTAAGATCATTTGCTGACATTCAGTTCCATTAGGCCTAAAATCATGGCCCAGTATTATGTGTGCCATGAGAGAAATTAGGAAAGCCTAGAATAGCCTCATCGCAAGTTCCCCTTCCAGCTCTGCCCCTACAGAGGAGGTCCTTTAGCCAAACAATCCTCCTTATCATGGAGACCAGGCACAGGATCATTCTTATCTCCGGGTAGAGGGCTTGAGGTCCCTGCCAGCCCATGGAATTATTCAAGCAAGTTAATCACTGCCTCTATTGGGAACCAGGGCTTTCTCTTCCTCCTGATGGAACAAAGCCTGCCTCCCGAAGGCTGTGGCTGTTCACTTTGTTCCTGAGTATAACTCATGTGTGGCCCTTTGTGGTATGCAGTTGCTTCATCCCTGGGGCTTTTGAGTATATGTGACTAATAAACTGCTGTCATCTCAGCTGTCTAGCGTCAGGTTTCCTGTGTTCCCCATAACCCTAGGGCATGAATCCTCTCCTCACGAATAGGGTAAATAGGAAGAGATCAAGGCATACATAGGCATTTGGCAACAAGAGGAGATATCTGTGAGTATCTGAAAGGTATCGGTCAGCTTACGCCTCCTTGTGTGCTGCATACATAGCAAAATAAAACATATTCTTCAGTTTCCAGGAGGGAGTTTGTAATGTATTTTGGGAGATGTCAAATATAATTAGATGAATCAATAAGCCAACAAATTATTACTGCATTTTCCAAATGTGTGGTCATATATTGAGAATATATAGCAAGTGTAACACCAAATTTTAGTTATTTTACAAAAATAGTTATATACAAATTATAGACATCTTTGGAAATAATGGAGGCTGTTTTATAGATACCAATTCTCTCTTGGAAAAAAGACTGAATTAAGGAGATAATTAACAAGCTCAGTATAAAAAAGAGACTGCATTAAAAAGTATCTACATTAGCAAGAAAAGCAGAAAATGCAAATAATGATCATTTGGCCACCTACTACATGTCATTATTGGCTCCACAATGTGCCTTATTTAAGGAAATAAAATATTTTAGAGAAAATACACCTGCATTAAAATCTAATATAAAAAAGTTAGGCAGTTGGTTTTTTTTAAAAAGTGAAGAAATCTTCCTATAGGCCTGAAAGAAAACATTGCCAATGAGCAAATAAAAGCTTCAATATCAAGAAATATGACTTGCAGCATAAACTTGTCTCCACGATTTCTATGGATTATAGCAAGAAGTAAGGATTTTGCAGAGTGGTTTAGGACACAGTTCATATGGTTTTGCTGTGTCCCCACTGAAATATCACATTGGATTGTAATCTCCATAATCCCTACATGTCAAGGGCAGGACCAGATGGAGGTAATTATATCAAAGGAATGGTTTTCCGCATGCCTTTCTTGTGATAATGAGTGTGTCACAAGAGATCCGATGGTTTTTAAAGGAGCTTTTCCCCTTTAATAAGATCAGTTACCTGAGGCCTCTTTTCCTTTATAAATTACCCAGTCTTGGGTATGTCTTGATTAGCAGTGTGGGAATGAACTAACACAGTAAATTGGTGCCAGTAGAGTGAGATACTGCTATAACGATACCCAAAAATGTGGAAGCAACTTTGGAACTGGATAGCAGGAAGAGGTTGGAACAGTTTGGAGGGCTTAGAAGAAGACAGGAAAATGTAAGAAAGTGTGGAACTTCTTAGAGACTTGGGGTGCTCAGAAGACAGGAAGATGTGGGAAAGTTTGGAACCTCCTAGAGACTTATTGAATGGCTTTGACCAAAATGCTGATAGTAATATCAGTCCAGGCTGAGGTGGTCTTGGATGGAGATGAGGAACTTGTTGGGAACTGGAGCAAAGGTGACTCTTGTTATGCTTTAGCAAAGAGACTGGTGGCATTTTGCCACTATCCTAGAGATCTGTGGAACTTTGAACTTGACAGAGATGATTTAGGGTATCTGGCAGAAGAAATTTCTAAGCTGCAAAGCATTCAAGAGGAAGAAAAGCATAAAAATTTGGAAAATTTGCAGGCTGACAATGCAATAGAAAAGAAAAACCCATTTTCTGAAGAGAAATCAAAGCCAACTGCAGAAATTAGCATAAGTAATGAGGAGCCAAATGTTAATCACCAAGACAATGGAGAAAATGTCTCCAGGGCATGTTCAATGGGGTGGCAGTCCCTCCCATCATGGGCCCAGAGGCCTAGGAGGAAAAAATGGTTTCCTGGCCAAGGCCCAGGCCCCTCCTGCTGTGTGCAGCCTAGGGACTTGGTGCCCTGCATCTCAACTGCTCCAACCATGGCTAAAAGGAGCCTAGTTACAGCTCAGGCCATGGCTTCAGAGGGTGAAAGCTCTAACCCTTGATGACTTACGTGTGGCATAGAGACTGCAGGTGCACAAAAGTAAAGAATTGAGGTTTGGCAACCTCCACTTAGACTTCAAAGGATGTGTGGAAATATCTGGAAGTCCAGGTAGAAGCTTGCTGCAGGGGCAGCACCCTCATGGAGAACCATTGCTAGAGCAGTGTGGAAGGGAAATGTGGGGTTGGAGCCCCCATTCTGAGTCCCTGATGGGGCACAGCCTAGTGGAGCTGTGAGAAGAAGGTCAGTGTCCTCCAGACTCCAGAATGGTAGACCCACTGACAGCTTGCACCTTGTGCCTGGAAAAGCTGCAGGCGCTCAATGCCAGCCCTTGAAAGCAGCCAGGAGGGGGGTTGTACTCTGCAAAGCCACAAGGCAAAGTTGTCCAAGGCCATGGGAGCCCACCTCTTGTATCAGTGTGACCTGGATGTGATGCATTGCGTCAAAGGAGATCACTTTGGAAATTTAATGTTTAATTACTACCCTATTGGATTTCAGATTTGCATGGGGCCTCTAGCCTCTTTGTTTTGACCAATTTCTCTGATTTGGAACAGGTATATTTACCCAATGCCTTTACCCCCCTTGTATCTAGGAAGTAACCAACGTGCTTTTGATTTTACAGGCTTATAGGTGGAAGAGACTTGCCTTGTTTCAGGTGAGACTTTGGACTTGGACTTTTGGGTTAATGCTGGCATGAGTTAAGACTTTGGGTAACTGTTGGAAGGGCATGATTGTGTTTTGAAATGTGAAGACATGAGGTTTGCGAGAGTTCAGGGGCTAAATGATATCGTTTGGCTCTGTGTCGCCACCTAAATCTCACCTTGAATTTTAATCCCCATAATTCCAAACTGTTAAGGGCAGAACAGGTGGAAATAACTGAACCATGAGGGTGGTGTACCCCATGCTATTCTCATAATAATGAGTGTGTCTCATGAGATCGATGTTTATTTAAGTGTCTGGCCATTCTCCTGCTTACATTCATTCTCTCTCCTGCCACCCTGTCAAAAGGAAACTTCTGCCATGATTATAAGTTTCCTGAGGCCTCCTCTTCCATGCAGAATTGTGGGTCAAATAAACCTCTTTTCTTTATAAATTACTCATTCTTGGGTATTTATTCATAACAGTGTGAGGGTGGACAAATACAGCAGTTCTCCTCTTTGACTGGGCTTTGGTTTCATAGTTTATACCACTTGATCAACTATGGAAAAGCTAAAGAAACATAGTGAGTGCATAAGTTTATGTAACCACTCAAACTTTCTATATAAATGCTAAAACTCTTAAAATAATGTGGTTATATAGACACTATTTTGGTTATATCAACAATATTTTATTTTATGGATACATTTGTATATATTTTCAGTAAATTCAGAGTTTTTAAATTATAAGCAAATGTGAGTAGATTTTTGGAATAAATGTATATATTAGAGCACCCCACATATCAATCACTACCACTCTCTTTTAGAAATAAAAAAGATAGGAGTTGTTCTTCTCTAGTGTGAATGTAAAATACTGCATTTCAGTCCTAGAGTAAATGTGATATAAATCCCAATCCCAACTTCCTGTTTTAAATATTTTAAATACCTCTAAAACAAAAACAAACAAACAAATACTTTGATGATGGCCACTCAGTCAGTGAAGTATGTTTTTATGTAAAACATTGTACATATTAAGAAAAAAAACTAATAATTCTGAATAATTACATTTAAATGTAGGCTGAAAAGTTTAGAGATGTTTTCAAAATTTGCACAGTAAATAGTAAAAACCCTCAGTGGTTTTTCCTTGTAAACTGAACCTTGTATAGCATAAACAGAGTTTATGTTAAGGGCCACTACAGTGTAAACTCTTTCAGGTTCCCAATGGAAATTATAAATAACCCTTAAAAACATACACATATTGTTTTCATTCATGAATTTTCCTCTTCCTTCGACACTGCCCATAGCATCTCTTATTGTAAATATGCTAATTTTTTTAGTAGAAGCATCTTTACCATTACTCAAAAAAGTTTCCTAATTCTATTAAAGAAATACAGAAACTAACTTCTCCGAAATCCCATGGTTTTTACTGTTTTCTATATCCTTATAAACTTAGAGTTCACATTTCCTTCTTCTTATATTTGAGTGCATAGTGTCAAATATATCTTTTGTAACATACGTTTCCACCATTCATTCATTAATTTATTAACCAAACATTTTTTCATTTTCAAGATCTTTGCTTGTTGTGTAGTATACAGTGTTGAACAATGAAGGTATTATCCATCTTATTGTGAAGCATTCTTTCTTGCGAGGGTAACTGGTATAAAAAAAAGGAAAACAGCAGACAGATATGTATTTAATTACAACTGTAAAAACATCTCTCTCTCTCCCCCCATATCTATCAAAAATCAATGAACAGAATAACACAATAGAGAATCATAAATTAACAAAAGCATAATAACAGATTCAATGTGTTTAATAAAATTCCAAGGTTATTATCTTGATTTTTTATTGCTGCCATAACAAATTACTACAAACGTAAAACAAATTTATTATCCCACAATTTGAATGTCAGTGGCTGAGTAGGCTCTGTTGAGTTATCTGTTGTGTGTAGTAGAAAACCAACATCAACATGTTTCTTCTGGAGGCTCTAGGGGAGAATCTGTTTCCTTGCTCATCCAGGTTTTTGGCATAATTTGATTTCATACAGGATTGAGTTTACTGTTTTCTTCTTGGCTATCAGTTGGTAGTCATTGGGAACCTCATGGGGCCTACTTAATTCCTTGGCTTATTGTTAATTTCTTTCATCTTCAAAGCCATGGTCAAGTCCTTCTCATGCTTTGAATCTCTCTGACCTCCCTTTCTGCCCTCCCTTGCTGTTGCCGTCTTCTGCCACATTTCTCAGACTCACTCCTTAGCCCTCTTCTGCTGCTTTTCATGGCTCATGTGCCTTAAATAAGCCCATGTGTATAATTCAGGATATTATCCCTATGTTAAGCTCAGCTGTTTAATAATCTTAATTTGTATCTGCAAATCACTTTGCAAGTCTACCTATGTTGGTCTTTTATTGAAGAACCTAAGGAAGAGGACATCTTCAAGATTCTGATAAGCACATCAGAGTCTTAGTTTTATGAAAACCAATGTCTTTGAGTCCATTTGCACTGCTATCAAGGAATACTTGAGACTGGGTAATTTATAATAAAAAGAGGTTAAATTGGCTTACAGTTCTGCAGGCTACACAAGAAACACAGTGCCAGCAGCTACTTCCTGTGAGGCCTCAGAAAGCTTACAGCCATGCAGAAGGCAAAGGAGGATTTGGCTTTTCACATGGCAAGAAAGAAAAAGAGAGGTAGAGGTGCCGGATTACATGCTCCTTTAAACAACCAGCTCTCATCTGAAGCAACAGCAAGTACTCACCCATTACCACAGGGAAGGCACCAAGCCATTCAAGAAGAATCTGCCCCCATGACCCAAACACCTTCCATTAGGCTCCACATCCAACTTTAAGGATCACATTTCATATGAGACTTGGAGGGGATAAACATCCAAACCATATTACTCTGATTAGTGAGTTGACTTGAAGAGAACATTATATTACATACCTAAATAATAAATTCAAAAAGCAAAACAAGCAAATGAATTTCTTTCTGAATGTCACATTTTGTTTGCACGTTTCATATTTCCTAAAGTGATTATATTTTGAGATAATGCAAAAGCAGTGTGAACTCTTGATTACAGTTCAATGAAGACCAGGACCTCTGTAGGTGTTTTGAATATTTTAATCATCATAATAATTATACTATTACTCTTCTGATGTGGGAACTAGGTCAGATATTATGAAAGCTACCAGCTCTCCTTCAATTCTAAGTATCATAGTGTGTTAATTAGCTCAAAGCTTTACAATAAAAAATAGAAGTTATAAATGAACATATGCAATGTCCCTGCTTTCTCCTACCTCTACTCCCTACATTTTCAGCAATCTTCTGTCATACAGGTGAATTTCTCTTCCCTGGTTTCCATGGTGCATGCTCAAACTCAGCAATGCAGTTAATTTCCAAGAGTATAGTTTCCAAAGTAACCAGATGGCAAACAAAACCAAAAGTCTTCTTCAACATCACCATGTTCAATTTCTTTAGGAGTTGAACATCTTAGTTTTATAATTTTGGCAAGAGTTTTTAAGGGAAAGGTAGAGATTAAGATAGAACCTCTACCAATATAGTTTAAATTGTTTAAAATATAAATGCTAAATTTGAAAGTTAACTATTTAACATCTTCAACTCACCATGAGACTAATAAATAAAAATACTCATGTTAATTATGTTAAGGATCACTCTCTCTTTTCATTTGATATGACAAAATTGTGAAAATCATGAAGAAAAAATATATTTTCCAGATTCCATTTATAAAGTGAGAATAGAAATATAGTAAATAATTATAATTTAATATAAAATTTTGTGTTGATTTAAATAAATTTCAGACAAATACTTTGAAATGTATAAAACATATTTTACATGTAACATATACAATAAAATCAGCTTTTTATTGAGACTGCTTATTATATCTCTAATGTGTTCTAAAAGGTTAAAAAAACTACTAGTGCGTTAAAAGCCACCATCATATTAGAATTAATATTTTTTAAATTTTACAAATAATCTGTGTTTACACAACAAGGCTAGTAGTAGATTCTTATATTCTTACTCTAATTTATCTTGTCTCAGTGTAAATAATAATTATTTTTCATATCTTAAAATGGTGAATTTTAAAGTAAATAAAAATTCATGGGTTAAATTTTGTTCAATAAAAATAATGGCAGTATTTTTCCACCCCTTGAATATGAATTTGTCATGTGACTTTCTTTGGCCAATGAGACATTTAAAAATATGACAAAACAGAGTCGTGAAACATTATTTTCACTCGGATATGCCATCTTTTGCTGAACTTAGGTTCCCCTTACTATGTCTACCAGTCTGAGCTAGCGTGTTGGAAGATGAATGACCATGTGGAAGAGAATGCAGGCATCCAGAAGATGGAAAGTTCCAATAGTCCCAGCAGTTCACCACAAATGGATGGTTGAACTCCAGTCCAGTTCAGCTAAGCCTCTTCAGACCAAACAGAACTCAGTTAGGTCCAGCCCAAATTTCTGACCCACAGAACCATATGAATCGCTGTTGTTTTAAGATATTAAACTCTGTGGGTCTGTGGTGTTTTACCACACTGCAGTAGCTAACCAAAACATATTTTTTTACATTTAAAAATATAAATTATGTTAAATATCTAATGTGATACTATGTATTCCTTTGAATAAATCATCTCTGTCTTTTCATACTCTGGGAAGGGAAAGACGTGTTTACTCTGAATTTAGGAAGTATCATAAAAAGACTTTCAGGGTGTATTTTTTCATTTTCACATTGCTATAAAGGAATACCCGAGACTGGGTAATTTATAAACAAAAGAGGTTTAATTGGCATCTAATTCTTCAGGCTGTACATGAAGCATAGAAGCTTCTGCTTCTGGGAAGGTCTAAGGAAACTTACATATTATGGCAGAAGGCGAAAGGGGAAGCTGGCACGTCTTGCATGGCTCAGCAGCAGGAAGAGAGCAAAGAGGGAGGGGCTACAAACTTTTAAACAACCAGATCTCACAATAACTCACTCACTCACTATCAGGAGAACAGCACTGAGGGGATGGTGCTAAGCCATTCATGAACGACCTCCTCTATGATCCAATCACTTCCCACTAGGCCCCACCTCCAACATTGGGGATTACAATTAAACATGAGATTTGTTGGAGTCACAGAATCATACCACAATGTAAGAGCACATTGTGTTTTTTTGTTATTATTTTTTTCTTTCTTTCGAGACAGAGTTTCCCTCTTGTCACCCAGGCTGGAGTGCAGTGGCGTGATGTCGGCTCACTGCAACCTCCACCTCCCGGGTTCAAGCCATTCTCCTGCCTCAGCCTTTTGAGTAGCTGGGATTACAGGCACCTGCCACCGTGCCCGGCTAATTTTTTTGTGTGTTTAGTAGAGAAGGGGTTTCACCATGTTGAGCAGTCTGGTCTCAAACTCTGGGACTTAGGTGATCCTCCGGCCTCAGCCTTCCAAAGTGCTGGGATTGCAGGCATGAGCCGTAGCACCTGGCAAATAGCACATTTTAAAAACATGGTTCCCCACTTCTTATTTTAAATAAATAAACTTTTTAGGTCATCTTGATTTAAGAAATTATCAACTACTCATAAGTTTCATGCAAACTTGCCACTGTTGTATAAATTATTAGAAACTGACAAATATAGTATTATACCAGAGTAAAATAAATTTTTGTAAGTACTATCGCTCATTATGTAAAACTAAAACATTTCTGTGAGGCAAAGTTTTATGTGGAGATAAAAACTGTAATTTTAACAATAATATTAATTCATATTGATCACTGAATAGACTTTTAAGTATGAGTTGATCTCATTTAGCAGTTTTAACAAAAGGCACTATTTAAGGCTCCAAATTATTTATATATCAAGTCTAATCGGAAGAATGCCTCACAGAATCAAAAGGACATCAATGTTTTAATGAAGATTTGTCTTTATTCTTCTTATAGTGATTATATGCTAGTATTCTCACGTGATATTGAACATTAACTTTATTACTGCATAATAATGACATACTTTAATGTATATATGTTGTTAACTATTCTCTTTGTGTTGAAGAGAAATTATTCAGTGATACTTGTTAAAACATAGCAAGAAAGATTTTATTCCGGGTCCCCCCAATAGGCAGCCAAATGTTAGACTTCTGAATGTTCTGCTAGGCTCATTTGTGCATTTCCTTGTAAAATCAAGCTTTAGCAAAGAATCCTGCTAAATCTTGTGTAGCAAGACACTCCCATCTTCAATATCTGATTATCTTCAATATCTGATCAGGATTCTCATCCACCACCATCCCCCAGATAATGTCTGAACACCCTAGCCTATCTTCAGCAAAAATCTTATTAGGTCAGTTTAGCCTGAATATCCCTTACCCATAATGTCTCCTCTTAGTAATTTTTTATCCATTGACCCTCGCAACCCCTGCCACCCTGCTTCTTGGCTATAAATTCCCACTTTCTCAAGCTGTGTTCTGAGTTAAGTCCAGTCTCTCTCCCCTACTTCCAGACCGTACTGCGATTGTCCCTATGCCTATTCCAATGCTCCTGAATCAAGTCTTCCTTAGTGTGCTTTAACAAGTGTCATTGAATATTTTTTAACATTTCTTATTCCACATATTTTTTTCATTTCCAACTAACAGTATTTAATAAGCTTTGATATATTTTACCATGCAGCGATCTCCGTGGAACATCCACATCAAATTCATCAGCAATATCTGTCAGTTCTGTCTTCAAACTCTACCAAGTATAAGGCCATGTTTTGTCAATTTCATAGTTTTTGGCAGCATGGTACATAAAATCAGAAACATGATGAATGGACAAAGAAAGCCAGTTAATATAAAGTATGCAAACAAAAGAGAGGAAGATATAAAACAATTTTCACATGCAAGAGATGTGAAAATGATGGAAAAAGAATAATATTTTGAACAACTAAGTCTTGTATCAAATTGTCGTTCAATGAAATAAATTATTATCTAGGGAAACCAATACAAGAATATAGAAGTAAAGAGACAACAGAGAATAAAACAGAAAATTATATAATTACTAGCCCCTGAAAATAAAAAAGGAAAGATTAAGAAACATAAAAGAGGTGAATCAACTTGAAAGAACAAAGGAAGTAAAAGACTTGAAAGAAAAAGGAGAAAATTAATAATCTGGGTTGCTACTTCCAGAAACTAGAAAAATAAAAGAAATACTAATCAAATAAAAGGGATGAAATAAGAAAAATATGTTGAATGACTGGGAGCCTGTGTCATGAGGCTCACATAAACTTAATTCAAAACTTAATGAGAATTACTTTAAAAATCACTTGCTCTATCAGTACTTGAGAGAAGCCGATAAGAAGATACTTTTCACTTCTCTTCCCTCCCTACTAAAATAAGGTTTCCTGTTATTTTCTTTAAAATTTGAAAGGACAGGAGAGTGAGATTTGAGAAAAGAGGGGAAAGAACACAGCGAGCTAAAAAGTCTCAGAAAAAAAAAATGTTAATATTCCCAGGCATTGGTGAAAGCTTGTATAAAAGTGAATAGCATGAATCCCAGTCTTAATGTTGTGATTTCTTTAACAATCCTCACATGCTTAAAAAGACTTGGAAAAGACCAGTCTTTCAGGTTAAGGTTTTGTTTGTTTGTTTTTTCCCAGGAAGAAAGGAAGAAGGACAAAGTAACAAAAGGAGTTGAGGGCTTGAACAAAGAACTAATTATAATTCAAAGTTCCAAGGCTGGGCAAATAGACAATGTAGTCAAGAAAAGTGTGATAAAGGGTGAGGTGTGGTGGCTCACACCTGTAACCCCAGCACTTTGGGAGGTGATACACTTTGGGTGTATCACCTGAGGTCAGGAGTTCAAGACCAGCCTGGCCAACACGGCAAAAACCTGTCTCTACTAAAAATACAAAAATTAGCAGGGCCTGGTGGTGGGCGCCTGTAATCCCAGCTACTAGGGAGGTTGAGGCAGGAGAATCTCTTGAAACCAGGAGGCGGAGGTTGCAGTGAGCTAAGATTGTGCCATTGCACTCCAGCCTGGGCGACAAGAGCAAAACTCCATCTCAAAAAAAAAAAAAAAAAGTGTGATAAACAATGATGCAGTCATTGGCTTAGAGCCCTCTATGAGGACCAAAATCTACATCTGACTATCCCAAACGAGTTAGTAGAATGTGACACTGCTTGATGTTGAAGATTTCGCTTAAAGAAACAGAAATTACAGATTTTGGAACAATCAAAGAAAAACTAGTTTACTAACGTCAATTTTTAGTATTGAGTCTCATTGCTGAAGAGAGAAAGTTCTGTCTCTACTTTAAATCTGATGCCAAAAGAGGGGGCATCAAGGTTTAGGTTAACATGAAATAAAATAATATTCAGAGAAAAAAATGATACTTAGGAATTTACTATCAACACTTAGAATATTATAGAAGGCAATATTCTACTCTTCAAAATCTGTTGAGGAGTGAAGAAATGAGAAGCTAATCAATACAAGTGTAGAGATGACAGGAGTTATTTATAATCAGAAAAGCCTCCATTTATGAAAATGATGGATAATTACATCACAGGATGTTGAGTCCTCTGATAGAAGAACGTGTATAATGCGCTAGAGGGTACAGAAAATGGTATCTAAGGTCAACTTAAATGTTATTTATGCCATGAGATAACCTCTCTGCTTTCTTCACTCCTATGATATTAGTTTAAATTCCTCATGGTTCTATCAGTCATTCACATGTATAATTTATGCACTTTATCTCTGAGTTCCATAGGAACAGTTTTCTGGTTTTCCTCTAATTTGCTACTTAACTCCCAGCATCTAGCACAGATTCTGGCACAAAATAAAAATATTCATAAAAAAACATTGTTGAATGCCTCTATAATCTCTGTGGAAAGCATGATAATGATTAATCTTTATTCATATACCCTAATGAGCACAGTGATCAACAAAATAAATTAGGTAACACACATTTGTTAAGTAAATAAATGAGTAAAATAACGATTCAGACATTCAGAACTTTATGTAGAAAAAATGAATCACATATCCAAAGAATACTTTTATTTAATACAGCTTGTAAGAAGGATAAAGAATGAGATTTTTAAACATTAAAAATGCATGATAACTTTCAGTTTTGTGAAAGATGACACAATTTATTTGAAGCCTTCATGGAGGCATGCACTGAGTAGCCGTACTAGCATGGATGCTGAGCTCCGTGGATTTAATGGATGTATAACCATTATGTGATCACATAATCATTATGTCATTGCTGATATATCAGAACTGTGAAATCAATTACTTCACAGATGTGAATATCAATTGTTCAGTTTTCCTAAATGGCAGAAAATATATATTCACAAGTAATTTACAACATTTTTTGGAAAAAATATTTTGAGTGCATATTTCGACTTTGCAAAGTGAAGGTGTGAGTAATAAAGAATACCTTGATGTTTCTTTTTTCAATTTCCTTTATATAGTAAGAAACTGTATTGTGCCTTTATAGTTGTTTTCCATGCCATATGCAGGTTCTTCAAGTATTAATGCATATTTACTATAAAAAAGACAAATATGGAGAAGAACAGTACTAGATCCATGCATATTTTTACCAACAAGAAAAACAAAAATGTGAATTAGATATTGTTTTACCATTATTCCCTTAACTTTATGCATGTACACATATATTTTTAATATAGAAATATGGTAATTATACTGCTTATTTACCAATATTTGACTAGCATTTTCTTATAATTTTAAATATTCTAAAAAAATTGTGTGTGATGCCAATGTTTTCTCATTAAAAATAATGACCACAGTCATCTTTGTAATTCTATTTTTGCCATTTTATTAACATTTTTTCAGGAAAGTGGAGTTACAGTGTTATGGATTTGGAATAAATAGTTGATTTATTTCCTGTGCACAATAGGATATTGATACAAATTGCATTTCTGTTAATAGGATATGGGGGCTTAATACTTAAAGAAAGTTTATAATATAATTGAAACTGTGCTTGTATGCATTTTGTTGGCTATTGATATGATTTATTCATATAATTTCACATATTTATTCATCTGGAAGGAGCAATGCAACTGATAGTCTTCCAAAGGTGTTACATTAAAGAGCTTAGTTTAGTTGAATTTTTCTGAAAAAAATATCTAATTTGATGAGTTAGAGATTTAGTGGGGAAATATCAGTGAGGGAAAAAAACTGGAAGGAGCTAGAGCAAGTAGAAAGAGCTATCTGACAGAGGGGCAGTGCTGAGTTTTAGGAAAAAGAGAAAGATGTAACGTGGAAGAGCCTGAACTTTAGTGTTTCTCCTTGTTCTTGGAGGCAGTTGAATGGAATAAATTGTGCTTGATTGGGATTTACATCTGCAGAACTGAGTTCTCATCTTGGCTTGGTTACTGTATTATTGATAATTTGGACAATTTACTCTCTTTTAAAATTGATTTTATTTTTAATTATTATGTATACATAATAGTTATGGATTTTATAAGGTACATGTGATATTTTTATACAAGCATATAATGATCAAATAAAGGTAATTGAGATATCCATCACCTCAATTATTTATCCTTTTTTTGTGTATGTTAAGAGCATTCCAATTCCACTCTTTTGGTTATTTTTAGTTATGAAATAAATTATTACCAAGTATGGTCATCCTGTTGTGCTACTGGACACTAGATTTTTCTATGAGATTCATTTATTCCATCTTTCCAATGTCAATGTTTTTATTTACCAATAGTACCTATTTCCTAAAAAAGAGTAAACTAACAATTGTGAAAGCACTTGACACATGTTGTGTATAAATGCAAAATATTATTTTACTGAGTTTTTTTATTTAGTAATCACTTTAAGACTATCTTTACAATGATGGCTAATTTATGCTGATTAAATTCTCCAAATTCACTGAGGTTATAAGGATATTGCATGTTGAGGAAACTGAAGTCAGAGATTTTTATCTAATGAAACTTCTAGAAATGGAAGAGAAGAAAAAATAAGTCAAAAGTATCATAGGTTAATCGCGGAGAAGAAAAAAGTAGTACCAGCTCATGTATAACCCTTACTGGGTTTTAAAATGTTACCTCCAAGACTGAGTCAAATGTAGAAACGTAAACAAAGAAGGCTCAGGATTCCTGCGTAGTCAAAGCTCTGTATTCACATCTTCTCCTAAGCAATTGAAGCTGAAATTCTGGGAACTCTGTTTTAGAGAGACGGCTTTAGTATTTGTTTTCCAAAATAATATCTATTTTTCTGAGGAAAAAAGAAATCTGCCAAAGTCATGCTGTGAGAGATTATTCCAAGTCTATTTAAACAGTCTAATTAATGTCAGAGAAATAGAAACAGAAGGCGGGGAGGCTAGTCTTGTTGATTACTCATAGACTCATAAGTTTATCATCCTGAATACTGGATCTAAACTTTCGAAGTAAAATTATTCCAATCATTTTTCTCTGAATCATAAATCAAGTTTATATTGCTCTTAAGTGCAAGTGGTTGTTTAATATGATTTACAGGATGTTCATGATGATGGCATTTAGCCGCATAAAAGATCACTTTTTACACTCCTAAAAAATACCATTTATTGGCTCTTCCAAATGGAGAAAATCATTTGCTTTTACATTTGTTGGGGCCCATCTATCTATCTATTTATTTATTTATTTATTTATTTATTTATTTACATTGGAAGCATATTTAATTCATAGTTTATAAATAAATCATAAATAGTTATAATTAAAGAAATATCTGGGCATTTCAAATTTAACCGTTTCTTACCTTTGTAGTATAATTTTGTGCATTATGAATGAATGTCCTAAGAGAAAGAAACTTATATTTGTTGTTCATCATGTATAACCCCCTGCTGTCTTTTGCTTGATTCTTTCATTTTTGAAAACCTGCAGTAAGACATAAATGCATAATGTAATGCTTGCATTGTGAAACTGAATCATTACTTATGCCAGTTTTGTGATATTCTAAAAAAATGTATTATTTTTAACATTTGTGTGGGGAGCAAGATAATAAGAACGATAAGAAATAAAACAGACATTCTGAGTCTTATTTTGATTTGCTCTCTGGCAGTTTGAAACCAAGTTGGCATCTAATGAACAGCCGTAACCACAGACTGCATTTCATACCATGAGCCGAGTAAAAAATCCATCTATCAGAAGAGTTATTTTCATTGTCTTAAAATGTAGTGACAAAAAAACTCTTTCAAAAATATTAATAATTTATGTATTTATTTTCCAAGCTTGTTCCATTAGAAGTAAAACCTTAACTAGTGTAATTATTAAAAGGAGATCTCATATTAATTAACCACAGTAAGGTCAATGGTGTTTCTATTTATTCAGGATTTTTAATCTAAGTCTCCCATTATTTTGCATTTGGTTTTACCTTTTAGTGACAGTTAGAAATAAGCCACTGAAAGTGGTTGGCACCTATTTTAGGCTTAGTTCTTAATAGTCCCATGACCAGAAGTCGAAAAAAGCTTCTCTTCTCATTTATAAGTTGGACATTACCAAGGGAGATCCTCTTTCTCTGTCATAGATCATGTAACTCTTTCATTGCCCAATCGCATAACTAATGGACTAAGATATTCTAGTTAATGATGTTCAAGATTAATAAAATGACCAACTCATTGATCAACAGGGGAAAAGAGTCTTTATTATTATTATTGGTATTATTGACTACTATTGTTATTTATTCCATGGTTTCTAAGTGCAGTAATTTCTTTAACTGTTTTCTTAATAACAGTTGTGGTAAGCAGAATATTGGCCCTGCAAATATGTATAAAGCCTAATTACTAGATGCTGTGATTATGTTATGGTATGGTATGTTACAATTCAAATTATGGTAGCAGGTGGAAATAAGATTGCCATTCAGCTAAAGCTTAAAATAAGCAGATTATTTTGGAATATCCAAGTTGTTGCAAAACAAAAAAAACAAAAACAAAAAAAAACAAAAATACAAAAACAACAACAACAACAAAGAACACAATTCTATTTTTTTTTTTTTTTTTTTTGAGATGGAGTCTCACTCTGTTGCCCAGGCTGGAGTGCAGGGGCGTTATCTCGGCTCATTGCAACCTCTGCCTCCCAGGTTCAAGTGCTTCTCCTGCCTCAGCCTCCTGAGTAGGTGGGATTATAGGCACACACCACCATGCCTGGCTAATTTTTGTATTTTTAGTAGAGACAGGGTTTCAGCATGTTGGTCAAGCTGCTCTCGAACTCCTGACCTCGTGATCCACCTGCCTCGGCCTCCCAAAGTGCTGGTATTACAGGCATGAGCCACTGCACCTGGCCAAGAACACAGTTCTTTAGATAGGGAATAGAGAAGCATAAAATCAACATCAGAAAGATGGCATCATGCATAAGATTTGACCAGCTGTTGTCTTTCAAGTTGAATGAAAGAGTCCATGGGCCAACATATGTGGACAGCCTCTAGAGCCTGAAAAAGACAAGAAAACAGATTCTCACCCTGAGCCTCTAGAAATCTTGTTGACAGCTTTATTTTTTTCACCCATTGAGACCCATTTCGTATTTTTGACATTCAGAACTATAAGACAATACAACTGTGTGTTATTTTAAGTCATTAGGTTTCTGCTAATTTGTTACAGCAGCAATAAACATTTAAACCATAGACTTTTGTGGGGTCCTTTTGTATTCTTGTTTTTCGTTGGGGGGTTGTGAGAGCTAATTTTCTAGTTCTGAAATCTCATCCTTATTATTCTAGAATGTTTCATGTGTAGCTGAAATCTAATATTTTTATTATGAAATACAAAAATCTTTATTATGGTCCCAGTCTATTTTCCAGCTGTATCTTTTAATATTCTATCTTTCCTTTCCTAATTCATACACCTGCTCACATTTGTCAAACATTTTATATTGCTTCACCTTTGTATATTTCCTCTTTCTGTTGGAATGTCTTTTATGCACTCAGTGTACTCTTTCTACGTGATCCAGCTCAAAGGACACAGTCTCAGAGAAGTCTCCTTTAATGCATATTCTATTCATATACTTCTTTATAATCCACTTGTCTATATATTTGATAGTTTTACACTTGACTACATGATATATTATTTAAAATGCTCTTGCCATTTCTGGAAATATTAAGCTGATTTCTACCTCCAAAGCTTTACACTTTCTGTTACCTACATTGAGAATTATCTTCTCTTGAATATGTATTAGCCACTTAATTTGTTACTTGTTAGACTTTATGTGATGACACATAAGGCATTTATATTTTATTGCCTCATAGCCCACAAGAAAACTGTGAATCCTTTCTTATTCCTGGATAAAATCTTGGGAAAAATCACACAGACTAACATTTTTTATTTGCTTTAATTTATTTTAGTTAAAGTGAAACCCAAACTAATATGTGAACTCTTACTCAATTCAAAACTTGGATATACCTTAGACTCTGAGTCCTGCCATGGCGAATGTGGAGAGGGTGTGTGATGATTTATTTGTCATTTTAAATCCCAGTTCATCTTCCATCAGTAGTAGCTCTTTTCAATTTCTCCAAGGGGGAACTGAGGGAGAGGAGCGAGTGCAAGAAAGAAAAATAAAAAAAAAACAAAAAAACCTCTTATGTTTGTTATTGTTGTTGCTAAAATCTGGCACTGATGCCTTATTGGAGTAGTAGATATCAAGATACTTTTGTTGATTCTTCAATGATCCTCCATCTCTGTGGATCTCAGAACTGAACACAAGAATCTGCCAAGGAGAGAGAGGAGATCCAAAGCCAACTGATACTTTGCATGCCAAACCGTGTACTCTGTGTCTTGATTTGATTTGATTATTTCAAGAAGACCATGTGCTGTTCAGTCATTGTTTCCCATAAAATTTATCCAACTATAGAACATACAATTTTTTGATTTAAGAAAAAAATAAAAATCAAGAGCATCATCAGCTAGAAACCACCCAGGGTCTCCCATCTGCAATTTCTTTGATGTTGGCAGTGTGTCTTCTGACTGACCTCTGAAGCTTGAGAGAACATATTCACTTACTCTAGAGATCTAATACTATGTTGGGATCACTTCATCCTCTAAGTGGTTGTCTAGAACATAGGAACCACCAAAATGATCCAGATCCTATTTCATTTTTTCAGGCCATGTACCTGGATTATAGTAACCACACAGGGTCCCTGCCTTTCTGATGCAGCCCTGTATCTTCACTATGACATCTGCAATGCCAATCCAGCCACCGTTGTATTTCACTAAATTTGAGATGTCATCAGTCATAAGCTATACCATTATTTTATATACCACCGTAAAAAATGATGTCAGTCAAATTGTGACATCATCAGTTGGAATATGTGTTTCTATTAACAAGTGAAAAAGGGCCGGGCACGGTGGCTCATGCCTGTAATCTCAGCACTTTGGGAGCCCGAAGTGGGCAGATCACTTGAGGTCAGGAGTTTGAGACCAGCCTGGCCAATATGGTGAAACCCTGTCTCTACTAAAAGTACAAAAATTAGCGGGTTGTGGTGGCTGACGCCTGTAGTCCCAGCTACTAGGAAGGCTGAGGTAGGAGAATAGCTTGAACCCGGGAGGCAGAGGTTGCAGTGAGGCGAGATCGTGCCACTGCACTCCAACCTGGGTGACAGAGTGAGACTCCAGCTAAAAAAAAAAAAAGTGAAAAAGAACTATGAGTCTTGGAACTAATGAAATAGAGTAGTATAATGAACAGTAATTTCACCTGAAATATCACTTCTGGTTCTTATGATAGTCATGGTCAAATAACCTTTTTTTTTTTTTTTTTTTTTGGGACGGAGTCTCACTCTGTCCTCCAGGCTGGAGTGCAAAGGTGCGACACGGCTCACTGCAAGCTCCGCCTCCTGGGTTCATGCCATTCTCCTGCCTCAGCCTCCCGAGTAGCTGGGGCTACAGGCGTCCTCCACCACGCCCGGCTAATTTTTTTGTATTTTTAGTATAGAGACAGGGTTTCGCCGTGTTAGCCAGGATGGTCTCTGTCTCCTGACCTCGTGATCCGCCCGCCTTGCCCTCCCAAAGTGCAGGGATTACAGGTGTGAGCCACCACGCCCGGCCCAGAGAACCTTTTTTAAGGGTCCATGGTTATGGTATTAGGAATTTTTATGTTTAATTTAAATGCTAGTGTGATCCTGCTCTGTATGAATTCACAAAAATTTAAAGAGTTCTTTATAACATTGAAACACTTATAACTGTCATTCACTGATCATCTCCTACATGCCAGGTGACATTATATACTTGGCAAACATTATGTCTTTTCAGACTCATGACATTTCCATAACTATTATTGTTATTATTGAATTAATATGGAAATGGAGTTTCAGTCTGATTATATAACATACCAAAGTATGTATAACTCAGAAGCTACCATATAACTCAAATGCAGGTATAGAAAATTCTAAAGGACATGATCTTAGACACTATTTTACACTATGTTAGAAACAGAATTTTTGCACATTGTTTATTTTTCATTCGATAATATTTTGCTATCTAATCTTTAATTTTAACTACAAGTTGAAGTTGTATTATTTTGTCTCTGTTTTCAAATTAAACCTACATTGCTTTTCATAACCCATGAATTTTAAAAATCCCTCCACTACAGTATAGATAACATGGAAAATAATACAAATTAAGTAAAAATGACAAAACATGATTTAATCTAAATTACAGCAACAATAAAAATAAGTGTTGATGTAACTTTTGTCTACAGATTATAGTTCATATGGATGATCTGGGAGTACAATATTAACTATAAGATTCAGATGCATATTTAGATATAAAATTGATCTATATTTTCTCACTCTATCTTTTCCTGGTTTTGGTATCAGGGCAATTGTCATTATCAACTAAGGATTCCTAGTTATTATGTCCTCCATAAAAGTTTACCTAACAATGAAATAATTTGTTCCTTCCATATTTGGTGGAATTCATATGCAAAACCATCTGAGATGTATGTGTTTCCAATTCTGTGAAATTTTAAGTTGCTATTTTAATTAATGTCAGTGTAGAAAGACCTCAGTGGATTTTGATTTTATATAAGTATATATAAAAATTAAAATCTGCTTATATAACTAGTTGAGATTAGCCTCTTACTATTATGCCTTCCCTTTGTTTGTTTGTTTGTTTGTTTCCTGAGACAGAGTCTCACTCTGTCACCCAGGCTGGAGTGCAGTGGTATGATCTTGGCTCACTGCAACCTCTGTCTCCCAGGTTCAAACAATTATCCTGCCTCAGCCTCCCAAAGATCAGGGATTACAGGAGTGCAAAACCATGCCCGGATAATTTTTGCATTTTTAGTAGACAGGATTTCACCACATTGGCCAGGCTGATCTTGAACTCCTGACTTCAAGTAATCTGCCTGCCTCGGCCTCCCAAAGTGGTGGGATTACAGGTGTGAACCACTTTGGCAGGCCTATTATGACTTTCTTCTGTTTGAATATGTTTTGTGTACAATCATTTATCTTTTAATACCTTGCTAATATCATTCTAATGTGTTGTTTATTTGAGTACTTTTTGGGGAAACTTCTCTCCTATTATTTAGTTATCTATTTTATTTATTTATTTATTTATTTGAGACAAGGTTTCAGTTTGTTGCCCAGGGTGAATTGTGGAGGTATGATTATGGTTCACTGTATCCTCAAACTCCAGAGTAAAAAACAATCCTGCTGCCTTAGCCTCCCTAGTAGTTGGGACAACAGACAGGTGCCATCACATCTGTCTAATTTAAATAATTTTTTTTTTAGAGATAGATAGGGTCTCACTATAGTGACCAAGCTGGTTTCAAAACTCCTGGGCTCAAGTGGGCCTCCTACCTCAGCTTTCCAATGTGCTGGGATTACAGGTGTGAGCCAATGAGCCTCTCCTGTTACCTATTTCATCGATTTTAATCTTCATCGTTATTTTCTTTTTTTCTAAACTATTTGGCTTACTCCATTTGTTTGTATTTAACTGATTAAATTTTATACTTAGGTCATTTATCTTTTTTCTTATCTAAGCAAAATTATTTAAGCCCATTGGCCCATCCCTCAAGTTTTGATATTTATCTTTTTATTACCATTCAGCCCAAATTATCTTCTTCTTTGATATATAAGTTATTTAGAAATAGTGTTTTATAAGTAAATATCCATATGTATATATACCTGGACATAGATATAGATATATATAATTTGCTATTAAAATTTAAGTTAAGAGTGTTTTGTTCAGATAACCCCATCTGTAGAATACTCCCTTTGAATTTTGCTGAAATAATCTCTATAGTCTAATACATTTTCATTGAAAATGCTTCATGTGTGGTTGGGAGAAGAAATATTTCAAAAAATATTGCAACAAATTTTTCAGAATTAAAAAAGATGAGTGATTTCATCACAAAAGCCTCTTGTCAAATGCAGAACATCAGCAGAAACCCACAATGAGATATTTAATAGCGAACTATTGATAATTTAGGAAAAAGGGAGAGTTCTAAAAGCAAACAGAGAAAAAGAACAGAACAATTACCAAAAAAAAAAAAGATAACCAAGTTTACTTCAAAATTCACAACAGAACACTGGGTGTCAGAAAGCAGAGTGATATTTTTCAAGTATTAAAAGAAAAATTTAAATTTGGAATTTTACGTCAAATCAAATTTAGATTTCTAACTATTTTGTTTTTCCTTGTAACTAAATTAGCCCATGAAAATATTAATAAATTTTAATACAGGGAAATATCTCAGATTTTTATGTCTATTTTAACAATACAAATTTTTGTGTTAGCTAAGAACCCAGATCAAACATCCAATTTTGTACATAATTTGCATTGGCCATATACATAGAACATAATACATGAAGCATATGTAGTAATATTTAGAACTATATATAATTTTTATTTTTTAATTTGAAACATTCATTTTAACATTTTGTTCATGACATAGTTTAGTCCGTCTAATTTTACTCTCATTATTTTCACTATAAGGTAATAACATCAGTCAGTTTTCAGATAGAAAAATTCTCTGTCTTACAGGTTTTTAAAAATATTTTTAAATATTTTATTAATTTTTGACTTCTATGAATTTAAATTACTTTGATGGCCTTCTCATTGGAACTCTCTCATACAAATGTTGGAAATACACAATATATGGACTGCATTATAAATAAATTGAGAGCAAGTTTATAATTTAGAGTGAGAGAAAATAACTTGTTTAGAGGATCTCAAAATTTATTGTATTAAAAAAGTTTATTCTTATAACTATGGTCATTCCTTGCTTTGGTAGCAAAATTATATTAAAACTAAATTCATTAAAATCTGAATTTGGGGGCCTTTACTTGGAAGGTTGAGTTATTCCTAATATAATAAGAACCTGTGTATGGAGAATTTTTTTTCTATAACATGTCTTCATATCTTGGATAAATTTTGAAAACATACAAAATCAATTTAATTTCAATTATTGCACATTTTATAAGCTCTTATTTTATATCAGGTTATAAACTTTGTTTTGGGAAGGCACAATGTAAAATATTCCCATCCTAAGAAGAATAAATTTAAAGTCCTTATTTTGTCTATGTGCCAAAAAGTGACACTTTATAATTAGCTGAAACTTAAGCATTTAACTTCTAATTATAAATGCCATTTTAGCATTCTGTTATATCTATAGATAACTGTTCATTTCAGATTTAATGACAGTATCACATCTTCCATATCCTTAATTGCATACCTCAAGTCAATTGCCTTATTAATTTTTTTATCTGTATGAAGTCTGTTCTGTATGTTTTGCCATAATAAAAATCCTTCCATTTGGTTGAATGATTTCAGGATCACCGTCTAATCATTTTCATACAATACAAACACACATTTGCATCCTGAAATTGAGTTTCTGATAGTGCCAAATTAAGGATGAAAGAAGGGCTATGAGAACTATGGGGTCCCTAATTGACTCTCAGTGTCATGATGTTTAGAGAAGACTTTGTAGTAGAAAATACTTCCTAGTCAAATCTTTCCATTACATACATACCTACTACATAATTAAATCCTCCAGAACCATTTTCCCTCAATTAAAGTTGAGGCAGAAAATACATCCATGTTAAATGATCTAGTTATAACAATTTAATGACTAAGATAAATGCACCCATGCAAACTATGTGTTTGCTCTCTCATTCCGGTTCATTATAGACTGGTTCATTATAAGTTGATGATTATAATGGAATGGAAATAAGCCCATTAAGCCAATAACCCACAGGCATATAAAGCGGAGTACAGTTCATTTGCTTACACCAAACTGCAACTTAGTACAAAAAGTCAGGGCCTTCTAAAATAGATATCTTAATATATTAAGGGAGATTATTATTTTCTGGCTCCTTAAAATATAAGAGAAAAAAGACAAAATATTAAAATGAACATAATCGGGAGAACTCTTATTAAAGGTACAAAATTTGGGGATTTTTTTTCCTTCACAGCATTTTTAAAATTATATTTATATTATTTTTTATTTAGAAAATGATATTAAATTCAATTATCACTATCTTACAGTAACATATTAATATATGTAATAACAATGATATCACATTTAACAGATCAGATCACTCAGATTGAGAGATATTAATTAATTTGTCTATAATAAGAGAAAGATTAAAGGAATGAATTGGAGATCACAATTAAGAATGGCAGAGAAAATCCCATTCGTTTCTTTCCTACAGCATTCAGAATTGTACAACTATTATAAGTAGTAATATAAATGCATATGTAAGAATGTATGTAACTTAAAATCTGATGTTCTTTCTTCTGTTTTTACCCCATAAAATGTTGTCCAGGATTTCTTTTAACTACAGGCATACCTTGAAGCTATTGTGGGTGCAGTTCTGACTACCAGAATGAAGCTAATATTTCAGTAAATCAAGTCGCAAAAGTTTTTGACTTCCCAGTGCATATAAAAGTTATGTTTACACAATGCTGTAGTTTTTAAAGTGTGCAACAGCATTATATCTAAAAATGTACATACCTTAAATAAAGAGTACTTTATTGTTAAAAAGTGTTAACAGTCATCTGAGCCTTCAATGAGTTCTAATCTCTTATAATGGAGAGTCTTATTTCAGTATTGATGGCTGCTGAGGGATCAGGGTAGTGGTTGCTGAAGGTTAGAGTTGTGTGGTAATTTGGTAAAGTAAGTAAGATAATGATGAAGTTTGCCACATTGATTGATTATTCCTTCATGAAACATTTCTCTGTACCATACAATGCTATTTGAGAGGATTCCACCAATAGTAGAACTCCTTTCAAAATTGGAGTCAATCTTCTCAAATCCTGCCATTACTTTATCAACTGCTTATGTAATATTCCAAATATTTTGTTGTAATTTCAATGATCTTCACAGCATCTTCACCAGGAGTACATGACATCTCAGGAAGCCGCTTATTTTGTTCATCCATAATAATCAGCTCCTCATCTGTTTAAGTTTGATTATGAGACAGAAGACATTCAGCCACACCTTTAGGTTTCACTTCTAATTCTAGTTCTCTTGCTATTTCCATCACATCTGCAGTTACTTTCTCCAATGAAGTATGGAATCTCTCAAAGTCATCCATGAGAGTTAGAATCAACTTCTTCTCTAAGATTGTTGATGTTGATATTTTGATCTACTACCATGAATTCCAAATGTTCTTATGGCATCTAGAATGGTGAATCTTTTTCAGAAAGTTTTCCCTTCATCTTATTGGATCCGTTAGAGGAATCACTATCTATGACACACACAGCATTACAGTATGCATTCCTTAAATAATAAAACTTAAATGCTAAAATGACCCCTTGATTCTTGGATGCAGAGTTGATGTTGTGTTAGCAGCGGTTAATCTCCGTATACGTCTCCATCAGAGCTCTTAGGTGTTAAGCTGGATCGTCAATGAGAAACAATGCTTTGAAAGGAATCTATTTTCTGAGCAGTTGTTCTCAATGAAGGGTTTCAACTATTCAGTAAACTATGCTATAAATAGATGTGGTGTTACCCAGGCTTTGTTGTTCCATTTATAGACCATAGGCAGAGTAAATTAATCATAATTCTTAAGGGTCTTAGGATTTCAGAAATGGTCAAATGAGTATTGGCTTCAACATAGTCATCAGCTATATCAGCTCCTAGTGAGAGTCAGCCTGTCCTTTGCAGTTATGAAGCCAAGCATCAACTTCTCCTCTTTAGCTATCACAGTTCTACATACCATCTTCTTACATTATAAGCCTGTTTTGTCTACATGGAATATATGTGGTTTGGCATAGCCACCTTCATTAATTATATTAGCTGATCTTCTGGTTGAGGTGTTCCAGCTTCTACAACAGCACTTGCTGCTTCAACTTGCACTTCTATGTTCTTTAGATAGCTTCTTTCCTTAAACCTCACAAACCAACCTCTGTTAGCTTCAAACGTTTCTTCTGAAGCTTCCTCACCTCTCTCAGCCTTCACAGAATTGAAGAGATTTAGGACTTTGTCCTGATTGGGCTTTGGTTTAAGGGAATGTTGTGGGCTGGTTTGATCTTCTATCCAGACCACTTTCTCCATACCAGCAATAAGGCTGCCTTGTTTTCTTATCATTTGTGTGTTCACTGGAGTAGCACTTTTAATTTCCTTCAAGAACTTTTCCTTCGTATTTACATCTTGACAAACCGGTGCAAGACACCTAGCTTTCAGCCTATCTCTACTTTTAAAGTGCCGTCCTCACTAAGTGTAATCATTTCTAGCTTCTGTTTTAAAGTGAAAGACAAGTAGCTCTTCCTTGCACTTGAACACTTACAGGCCATTGTAAAGTTATTAATTGGGCTAATTTCAATATTGTTGTTTCTTAAAATGTAGGGAGGCCCAAGGAGAAAGAGACAGGTGGGGGAAATGGCTGGTCAGTGGAACAGTCAGAACACACACATTTATTGATTAAGTTTGCAGTATTATATGGGCATGGTTTTTGGCACCCCAAAACAATGTTGATAGTAACATCAAATATCACTGATTGCAAATCCACACAACAGGTATGATAATTAAAAAGATTGAAATATCGTGAGAATTACCAAAATGTAACCAGAAGACATTAAGTGTGCACATGCTGTTGGAACAATAGCACTGGTAGACTTGTTTGATGCAACATTTCCACAAATCTTGAATTTGTAAAAAGAAAATGCAGTATCTGTAAAGCTCAAAAAGCAAAGTGCTATAAAATGAGGGATGCCTGATATGCACACACACACACATATATATATATATTCAAATATATGACTATATTATATATACATTCACATGTATATATAAAATATTTATAGTTTGATTTTTGTTATAATTTACTCGTTTTACTTCCACTTCTAAACCCTAGCTCCTGCTTCTGATAAGTTCAAAATGACCAATCTAAAATATTCTCTCTAACATCTAAACCCCTTTCAATTCTAGTGGCTTTAAACAAGTATTTCTTCACTCAGGCTTTTAGTGCTATCCCAGTGGTGCTAGGATCAAATACTAGCATCTAACTGTGGCCATCAAAGCTGTTCACCTTATGGCTCCATTCTTTGTGTAGCCTCTCCACCCTCACTGACAGACAACCTATATCTTTCCTGTTTGTGTTCCAAACCTTTTCATTTGGTCTACATCTTTCCTATTCATGTCTGAGTTTTATCTTAACTCTTCATGTTTATGAAATTACTTTGCTGCCCAGTATGAAATTAGATTCCTTCTTTTTCTTATATCACTTGAAAAATGACGTTGTTTTAGGCACATTTTACATAATATTCACATGATTTTCACGTATTGTAAATTTAATACCAAGCTTTTGTTTTCTGTATTTTTATTTACTCTTGAATTGGTTGTCAACATGAAGGTTTATTCCATGTTATTCATGCTTCTCCCTTCATTTTAAGCTTCCTAATGGTAGGTATTTTGATATCTGTTATCAAAAATTTATTGTACATATGAAATAACATTTGCCATCGGAGCACAAAGTCACAGATATCAAATGCATAATATTATACAGAATAAGAAATAAAGAACAGGGGTGCCATAATTTTATATTGTATTTCGTGAGCTGATAGGGAAATTTTAAATATATGGGAGAATAAGAAATAAGAACAAAATATTTTAATATGTTTTTAAGATAAAGAAATTATCTTTTGATTGACTGTGGTTAAGAACATGTTGAGCATTGTTATTACTGTCAAAATCATTAGGAAATTTCTGTAATGGCAATAGATCACATTTATTCATTGGAACTCAAAATAAAAACACTGTCTAGTATTTTATTTAATAGAAAGTACTTTGTTTTCCAGGTATAAGTTACTTAGCTAATTCTTAGTTCAAAATCAAATTAAAATATTTGCTGAAAAATTGGCAGAAGAAAGAATGGAAATTAAAAAAAAAAAAACATTTTCAGGAATTTGTTTACACATGTTCCTGAGAACTAAAAGTGGCATCCTAGCATTTAGCCATATTTTTCTCTCAAAGATTTTAAAAATTCTCTTAACTCTAACCATATGTGAAATAGATGAGAACATTCTAGTTATGCTACAGTTCTGGCACAAACAGAGATTTTAAAGACAGAATTGGTGTGAAAACAGAGAAGTCACTTTGAAAAGAATGCTTTTTAAAAATATGCCAAATATCAAGGATGGCTTTTATTAATTAAACATTTATTTCTGGCTGTACATAACTCCTCTATTGATATTTTCATGTGGTAGTTTCCTGATACTCTGTGTAGGGGTAAAATGAGACTCTTTGTTACTCTGGATTCAGTCACTCACATTAGTGGGAAGAGGGCTTCAGGAAGGCAGATTGTCCATTTAAGTCTCTCATTGGGCATAGGGGCAAGAAAGAAAATTGTAAGATGAAAATTGAACACAGTAGTAACATTATTTTTTCACATAATGAGAATTTATACCATAGAAGTAAAATATTTACAGATATTATCTGCCTAAATGATAAATGATCTTAGTGTTTTCTCCTGTATTCTAAACCATGGATGACTATATAAAACAAAATAAAATGTATTAATTATAAGGTACCCGGTTTCTGATATCCTTTATGAAGACATAATTTGGGGAAGTAACTATGCAAATACAGCTTTTAAATCCCTGCAGTGGAATCATAAAGTCAATTTAAAAAATAAAAATAAAAGGTAGACCCGGCTGGGAGCAGTGGCTCATGCCTGTAACCCCAGTGCTTTGGGAGGCTGAGGCTGGCGAATCACTTGAGTCCAGGAGTTTGAGACCAGCCTGGCCAACATGGTGAAAACCAGTCTCTATTAAATATACAAAATTAGCCAGGTGTGGTGGCATGGGTCTGTAGTTTCAGCTACTCAAGATGCTGAGGCATGAGAGTCACTTGAACCTGGGAGGCAGAGGGTGCAGTGAGCCGAGATCGAGCCACTGTGAGACTATTTGAGACTCTGTTTCAAAAAATAAAATAATAAAATAAATAAAAATAAAATTAAACATTTAAAAAGTAGACACGATTCTTTTTTAGTACTTTTTAGTACTCCTTTTTATTACTGGGGTTTTGCATGTTTTAATTATTTGGATATTCTACATTTTTATAGTTTTCTCTTTAAAATGGCTAATTATTCAAGTCTTGTTTTTGTTCTGAGTTGATGAAAAACATTAGGAAAGGCAATAACCATATAGACATAACAAATTAGAGACAATATTTTCTCATCACCAATTTTTTATCCCCTCCCTCACCTCTTCCCTCATCAATTTTCTGTGTGTGGTAAGAGGTTAGAAGCATGTGGGAATGTGTTGGTGAAAGCAGACTTTTTGAGAAATCTTATAATTCACTAATAATCGTATGTCTTTCTGGCTCAAAACAATGTATTTCACACCCTGAAAGGCTATATCCTTTGATAAGTAGATACCTATTATAGAATGAAAAAGCTTAAATGTGTGTTTTAAATGTTGCATTTTGATTTAGGGGATGAACCAGAGCAGAAAGAATTGAAGTCTCTGGAAAAACCTGTCTTTTGCTTTAAATATACACAAAAACAAGCCTGAACTAATCAGGAGTGGTTACATCAGCCACTGCCATTATCATGATTAACTATCATTAGAGCCATCACTGAAATGAATGAGCTCCTTGTTAAAAGGGGCACTATTTTCTTTCTGTTAAATGACAAGAAAAAAATCAATTTTTAATGACATGTTTTCCTATTTCTAAGTGCAAACTAGCACATTTACAAAATATTTCATTGCTAAGCTAATTGTTACTACACTAAACAATGTTTCAAGACAGAATGTTTTTATTATTCCCTGCAATTTTTATTTCCTTTCTATTTTTCTCCTCACATACTTCATTGTTTGCTCATTTTGAATCTTCATTGTATGTCATTTATAAATACATCCACCCCATTGATTTCCAAATGCCTTTTTTTCATTTGCTTTTCAGTTGGAATGCATAATGGAAATACATCTTTCATATAAGACAAACATTTCTGATGTTTTGTGAACTCTTTATTAAATCTTCATCTGATCAAAGAGACCATATAGCCTAACAGTGAATTTTCCTTAAAATTTTGTTTGCTATAATAATTTGAGAATGCATTAATGTTACTATTACGCCACGTATTTATATCTTTTCTATATAAAACAGCTCTGTTATATTTGCCTTATCCTGCCTTTGCTTTCTTAAAACCTTTTCAATAGCGAATGATTATTATGTTAACAGATTTACTAAGTGTTAAAGAAAGATGAATATCTAATGATAATCTATCTAGTATCCTTTTTGGAAAGATTGGAATATCAATGCTCCCTTCCCACGCAATCCACCCATTCCCCCAGTCCAGGTCACTACAAGCTAACTACTCAATCCACTGAAGAACAGTGTTGGTTCCCAGCTGGCCATTTTTGTATTTCTAATTTTTTATGCATTTTTTTTAACAATTGGAGTTTGAATTAGCAATCCTCCCTGCTTATGTAAGAATATATTTTATTTATTTTATTCTGTTTTTATTTCAACCTCTCTATTTTATTAAAGTATTCCATTATTTGACTTTTTGCTGTTGTCATTTTATATTTATATTCAAATCCCATTTGATTATCTTAGCATCTTAATTTGGAGAGCGGAGAATTTAATTCCTAGGTTTTAAATGTATTAGGCTTCTTAGTGAAATTTTCTTCATTTGATCTGTGATTTCTCTCTCTCTCTCTGTCTCTTTGTCTTCCTCTTCCTTTCCCCATTTTTATTTCTCGTTAATGGTGTCTGAGATTTCACACTTCCTAAAATGTTGGCAGTTTTCTCTTATCTGGCATTTTTGGTCTCTGTCTAGTATTGCTGGGTCTTATAATGGCATCTCAGAGCATCTTGTAAGTGACTATAACAGGGAAATCAGAGAAGTAATTCAGTCTTGGTTGAAATCCAGGCCACTGATTTGTAACTATGTTCTCTGGCTTTCTTTCATATATAAGGCTTAGCAGCAATGTTCTGTAACAAATTTTTAAATTAATTTACTTACAAAAACAAAGAGGATCCCAAATTAAAACCATAATAAATAGAAGACCTGCTACAACTTTTATTCTATTACTCATATGAGCCAAACTCCCAGTTTCCTTAGCTGCTTTTGAAACCAGAATCAATAAGACATATTTCACCATTCCTGATCCCCATTTGTGTTTTGTTCATTTTTCCCTTCTTTTGTTCTTGTTCAAGAGAAAAGCTACTCCTTTTAATTATATTTTATTGTAATGTGTCTCTCATTGTTTTATTTTTTCTCACATTGCTATGTGTGCAGAGCCAAGGGAAGGCTTCAAAACATCAACTTCAAGACCATCTTGACTGAAATTATATTAATGGCATTTTTTTCTTTTTTTATTATTATACTTTAAGTTCTAGGATACATGTGCAGAACGTGCAGGTTTGTTACATATGTATCCATGTGCCATGGTGGTTTGCTGCACCCATCCACCCGTCATCTACATTAGGTATTTCTCCTAATGTTATCCCTCCCCTAGTCCCGCACCCCTCAACAGGCCCTTGTGTGTGATGTTCCCTTTCCTGTGTCCATGTGTTCTCAGGGTTCAACTCCCACTTATGAGTGAGAACACGCAGTGTTTGGTTTTCTGTATCTGTGTTAGTTTTCTGAGAATGATGGTTTCCAGCTTTACCCATGTTCCTGCAAAGGACATGAACTCATCCTTTTTTATGCCTGCATAATATGGTATGGTGTATATGTGCCACATTTTCTTTATCCAGTCTATCATTGATGGACATTTGGGTTGGTTCCAAGTCTTTGCTATTGTGAACAGTGCTGCAGTAAACATATGTGTGCATGTGTCTATATAGTAGAATCATTTATAATCCTTTGGGTATGTACCTAGAAATGGGATTGCTTGGTCAAATGGCATTTCTAGTTCTAGATCCTTGTGGAATTGCCACATTGTCTTCCACAATGTTTGAACTAATTTACACTCCCACTGACAGTGTAAAAGCATCACTATTTCTCCACATTCTCTCCAGCATCTGTTGTTTCCTGACTTTTTAATGATCGCCATTCTAACTGGCATGAGATGGTATCTCATTGTGGTTTTGATTTGCGTTTCTTTACTGACCAGTGATAATGACCTTTTTTTCATATGTTTCTTGGCCATATAAATGTCTTCTTTTAAGAAGTGTCGGCCGGGCGCGGTGGCTCACGCTTGTAATCCCAGCACTTTGGGAAGCCGAGGCGGGCGGATCACGAGGTCAGGAGATCGAGACCACGGTGAAACCCCGTCTCTACTAAAAAAATACAAAAAATTAGCCGGGCGTGGTGGCGGGCGCCTGTAGTCCCAGCTACACGGAGAGGCTGAGGCAGGAGAATGGCGTGAACCCGGGAGGCGGGAGCTTGCAGTGAGCCGAGATTGTGCCACTGCACTCCAGCCTGGGCGACAGAGCGAGACTCCGTCTCAAAAAAAAAAAAAAAAAAGAAGTGTCTGTTTCACCCATGTTTTGATGGGGTTTTTTGTTTTGTTCTTGTAAATTTGTTTAATGTCCCTGTAGGTTCTGGATATTAGCTCTTTGTAAGATGGATAGATTGCAAACATTCTCTCTCATTCTGTAGGTTGCTTGTTCACACTGATGCTAGTTTCTTTTGCTGTGCAGAAGCTCTTTAGTTTAATTAGATCCCATTTGTCAATTTTGGTTTTGTTGCCATTGTTTTTGGTGTTTTAGTCATGAAATCTTTGGCCTTGCCTATGGCTTGAATAATATTGCCTAGGTTTTCTTCTAGAGTTTTTATGGTTTTAAGACTTACATTTAAGTCTTTATTATATCTTGAGTTAATTTTTGTATAACGTGTAAGGAAGGGGTCCAGTTGTAGTTTTCTGTGTGTGGCTAGCCAGTTTTCCCAACACCACGTATTAAACAGAGAATCCTTTCCCTACTGCTTGTTTTTGTCAGGTTTGTCGAAGATCAGATGGTTGTAGATGGGTGGTGTTATTTCTGAGGACTCTGTTCTGTTCTATTGGTCTATGTATCTGTTTTGGTATCAGCACCATGTTTTTTTGGTTACTGTAGCCTTGTAGTATAATTTGAAGTCAGGTAGCATGATGCCTTCAGCTTTGTTCTTTTTGCGTAGCATTGTCTTGGCTCTGCGGGCTCTTTTTTGGTTCCATATTAAATTTAAAGTAGTTTTTTTCTAATTCTGTGAAGAAAGTCAATGGTAGCTTGATGGGGATAGCACCAAATCTATAAATTACTTTGGGCAGTATGGCCATTTTCACAATATCGATTCTTCCTATCCATGAGCTCTCTTATTTCCTTGAGCAGTGGTTTGTCATTCTCCTAGAAGAGGTCCTTCACATCACTTGTAAGTTGTATTCCCAGGTATTTTATTATCTTCGTAGCAATTGTGAATGGGAGTTCACTCATGATTTGGCTCTCTATCTGTCTATTATTGGTGTACAGAAATGCTTGTGATTTTCAAACATTGATTTTGTATCCTGAGACTTTGCTGAAGTTGCTTATCAGCTTAAGGAGATTTTGGGCTGAGATGATGGGCTTTTCTAAATCTACAATCATATCATCTGCAAACAGAGACAACTTGACTTCCTCTCTCCCTATTTGAATGCCCCTTATTTCTTTCTCTTGCCTGATTGCCCTGGCCAGAACTTCCAACACTATGTTCAACAGGAGTGGTGAGAGAGGGCATCCTTGTCTTGTGCCAGTTTTCAAAGGGAATGCTTTCAGCTTTTGCCCATTCAGTATGATGTTGGCTGTGGATTTGTCATAAATAGCTCTTATTATTTTGAGATATGTTCCATCAATACCCAGTTTATTGAGAGTTTTTAGCATGAAGTGGTGTTTAATTTTTTCGTTGCTGTTGTGTCTCTGCCAGGTTTTGGTATCAGGATGATAGTGGCCTCATAAAATGAGTTAGAGAGGAGTCCCTCTTTTTCTATTATTTGCAATAGTTTCAGAAGGAATGCTACCAGCTCCTCTTTGCACCTCTGTTAGAATTTGGCTGTGAGTCCGTCTGGTCCTGAGTGTTTTTTGGTTTGTAGGCTATTAATTACTGTCTCAATTTCAGAACATGTTATTGGTCGATTCAGGGATTCAACTTCTTCCTTGTTTACTCTTGGGAGGGTGTATGTGTCCAGGAATTTATCCATTTCTTTTAGATTTTCTAGTTTATTTGTGTAGAGATGTTTATAGTATTCTCTGATGGTGGTTTGTATTTCTGTGGGATGAGTGGTGATATCCCTTTATCATTATTTATTGTGTCTACTTGATTCTTCTCTCTTTTTTTCTTTATTATTCTGGCTAGTGGTCTATCTATTTTGTTAATCTTTTCAAAAAACATGCTCCTGGATTCATTGATTTTTTTGAAGGTTTTTTCGTGTCTCTATCTTCTTCAGTTCTGCTCTGATCTTAGTTATTTCTTGTCTTCTGCTAGCTTTTGAATTTGTTTGCTTTTGCTTCCTTAGTTCTTTTAATTGTGATGTTAGGGTATTGATTTTAGATCTTTCCCACTTTCTCCTGTGGGCTTTTAGTGCTATAAATTTCCCTGTAAACACTGCTTTAGCTGCTCCCAGAGATTCTGGTACGTTGTGTCGTTGTTCTCATTGGGTTCAAAAAACTTATTTATTTCTGCCTTAATTTTGTTATTTACCCAGTAGTCATTCAGAAGCAGATTGTTCAGTTTCCATGTAGTTGTGCAGTTCTGAGTGAGTTTCTTAATCCCGAATTCTAATTTGATTGCACTGTGGTCTGAGAGAAAGTTTGTTATGATTTCCATTCTTTTGCATTATCTAAGGTGTGTTTTACTTCCAATTATGTCATCAACTTTAGAATAAGTGTGAAGTGGTGCTAAGAAAATGTATATTCTGTTGATTTGGGGTGAAGAGTTCTGTAGATGTCTATTAGGTCCAGAGCTGAGTTCAAGTCCTGAACATTCTTGTTAATTTTCTGCCTTGCTGATCTTTCTAAAATTGACAGTGGGGTGTTAAAGTTTCTCACTCTTACTGCATGGGAGTCTAAGTCTCTTTGGAGGTCTCTAAGAGCTTGCTTTATGAATCTGGGTGCTCCTGTATTAGGTGCATATATATTTAGGATAGTTAGCTTTTCTTGTTGCATTAATCCCTTTACCATTATGTAGTGGCCTTCTTTGTCTCTTTTGATATTTGTTGGTTTAAAGTCTGTTTTATCAGGGACTAGGATTGCAACCCTTGCTTTTTTGTGCTTTCCATTTGCTTGGTAAATATTCCTCCATCCCTTTATTTTGAGCCTATGTGTGTCTTAACATGGAGATGGGTCTCCTGAATACAGCACACTGATGGGTCTTGACTGTTTATCCAATTTGCCAGTCTGTCTTTTAATTGGGGCATTTAGACCATTTACATTTAAGGTTAACATTCTAATGTGTGAATTTGATTTTGTCATTATGATGCTAGCTGGTTATTTTGCCCATTAGTTGATGCAGCTTCTTCATAGTGTCGATGGTCTTT
The DNA here is from genome assembly GCF_006542625.1 of Nomascus leucogenys. Lineage (NCBI taxonomy): Eukaryota > Metazoa > Chordata > Mammalia > Primates > Hylobatidae > Nomascus > Nomascus leucogenys. The sequence continues at coordinate 55,866,196 of NC_044400.1, forward strand.
ACAATTTGGTATGTTTTTTCAGTGGCTGGTACTGGTTGTTCCTTTCCATATTTAGTGCTTCTTTCAGGAGCTCTTGTAAGGGAGGCCTGGTGGTGACAAAATCTCTCAGCATTTGCTTGTCCATAAAGGATTTCATTTCTCCTTTGCTTCTGAAGCTTAGTTTGGCTGGATATGGAATTCTGGGTTGATAATTCTTTTCTTTAAGAATGTTGAATATTGGCCCCCATTCTCTTCTGGCTTGTTAGGTTTCTGCAGAGAGATCCACTGTTAGTCTGATGGGCTTCCCTTTTTGGGTAACCTGACCTTTCTCTCTGGCTGCCCTTAACATTCTTTCCTTCATTTCAACCTTGGAGAATCTGATGATTATGTGTCTTGGGGTTGCTCTTCTCAAGGAGTATCTTTGTGGTGTTCTCTGTATTTCCTGAATTCGAATGTTGGCCTGGCTTGCTAGGTTGGAGAAGTCCTCTTGGATAATATCCTAAAGAATTTTTTCCAACTTGGTTCCATTCTCCCCATCACTTTCAGCTACACCAGTCAAATGTAGGTTTGGTCTTTTCACATTGTCCCATATTTCCTGGAGGCTTTGTTCATTCCTTTTCATTCATTTTTTTCTCTAATCTTGTCTTCAAACTTTATTTCATTAGGTTGATCTTCAATCTCTGATATCCTTTCTTCTGCTTGATCAGTTCGGCTATTGATATTTGTGTATGCTTCATGAAGTTCTCGTGTTGTGTTTTTCAGCTCCATCAGGTCATTTATGTTCTTCTCTAATCTGGTTATTCTAGTTAGTAATTTCTCTAACCTTTTTTCAAGGTTCTTAGCTTTCTTGCATTGGGTTAGAACATGCTTCTTTAGCTTGGAGGAGTTTGTTATTATCCACATTCTGAAGCCTACTTCTGTCAATTCATCGAATTCATTCTCTGTCCAGTTTTGTTTCCTTGCTGGCAAGGAGTTGTGATCCTTTAGAGGAGAAGAGGCATTCTGGTTTTTGGAATTTTCAGACTTTTTGCCCTGGTGTTTCCTCATCTTTGTGGATTTATCTACCTTTGGTCTTTGATGTTGGTGACCTTCAGATGGGGTTTCTGTGTGGACATCCATTTTGTTGATGTTGATGCTATTCCTTTCTGTTTGTTAGTTTTCCTTTTAACAGTCAGGGCCCTCTGCTGCAGATCTGCTGGAGTTTGCTGGAGGTTCACTCCAGACCCTGTTTGCCTGAGTATCACCAACGGAGGCTGAAGAACAGCAAAGATTGCTGCCTCATCTTTCCTCTGGAAGCTTCATCCCATAGGGACACCCACCAGATGCCAGCTGGAGCTCTCCTGTATGAGATGTCTGTTGACCCCTCCTGGGAAGTGTCTCCCAGTCAGGAGGCATGGGGGTCAGGGACCCACTTGAGGAGGCAGTCTGTCCCTTAGCAGAGTTCGAGTCTTGTGCTGGGATATTCACTGCACTCTTCAGAGCTGGCAGGCAGGAGCATTTAAACCTACTGAAGCTGCACCCATAGCTGCCCCTTCCCCCAGGTGCTCTGTCCCAGGGAGATGGGAGTTTCATCTATAAGCCCCTGACTGGGGCTGCTGCCTTTCTTTCAGAGATGCCCTGCCCAGAGAGCAGTAATCTAGAAAGGCAGTCTGGCTACAGCCTTTTAATGGTATTTCTACCCCATAGTATTAATAACCAGCTATGAGGTTGGGAATAACGTGTTTATATTAATAGTGACCTAATACCTGGGGAGATGCTAGAGGTAGCACTTTTTCTGTTACATTATGGTCCCCAAAATATAGTTTAGTTTCAAAATTAATAGGCCAAATTTATCCTGGAGGAAAAGGAAGAAAAGAATGGAATAGCTAATATTTTTCTAACAGTTTCCCTTTGTTCTATATCTAATAGGTAACCGTCTTTTTCTATTTCAATCCTTGCCAACTTCATTAGAGCAAGGTAATGAGTATGCCAATTGCTACTTTAGATTTGAAGAAATGATGGCTGAAGACACAAGACCCACTCCTTTGTCTTTGTTTCACAAATTATATTGAACATCCATCAAACCAAGCACTTTTGGCCTCTACTAAAATCTGCTGGATTTGAATTGGCCACTAGAAAAGGCTTTGGTTTTAATTATCAAAGATCTTTGCCATTCTATTCCTCAGAGACTTAATTTTCTTACTCTACTGCTGTCATTTTCTAATCACAGTTCTGGCATTGAACCACATTCCGAAAAAAAAAAAAAAAAACAGATTTTTATTCTTCAAAAAGTCAGGAATTGAAACAAAAAAAAAATGCAACTTTCTTTCTCTTACTTTACCATTATGGAAGATCCTTAATTCTTATTTAAAAAAAGTTTATATTCTAATTAAAATATATCTGTCTTTTATCCATCTTATTTACAGCTTTGCTAAATCTCTAGACAGGTGGAATATAGTATGTTGCAGTATACTTCAAATTGGCACAAACTCATTAGGATAACTGGCAGAAAATATTAAATAGCAGGACATTCATACTGTAGACAGATGTAAATCATACTACAGTAGATAAAATAAGCCCCAAATCTTACTGTAATCCATATTTATCTAGGCTGAAGCACTCAGCAAATTTTTATCATGGTCTAAAGATATCTTAAGATCTAGCAACAAAGCAAGGTGAGATTTCTAATTTTGTATCCTTTGTATGAAATAAACATAGGAATCTTGTACCTCAATGCTTTTTATTAGCTTGGTGCAAAAGTCATTGTGATTTTTGCGGTTGCTTTTAATGTCAAAAAACGCAATGATTTTTGAACCAATCTAATAGTAACAATGCCAATCCATAACTATTCAACCTGTGACAGAGAATGAGCTTTTGTCACATTTCGGTAAACAGAGACATTTCACTCTATCAGAGGTCTTTTCAGGACAAAAGAGAGGTGAAGATGATGAATAGTAGTGTCCTCCCAGAACGGAGTGCATGTGAACCAGCCACATAATGAAGAATAGCCAGAGAAACGTAAGTGTGAAAGAACAAGAGTTGGGCCTTCCTGGGAGATGTCCAGCATCCCATTACACATCAACCCTACTAGAATGCAAAGAAAGATTATTCTATTAGATAACTGGTAGAAATTTCTAGCCCTGAGGTTATTGCCCACTGCAACACAATTCAATGTCTAACTTTGAATCTACAATGCAAATTCCAGAAATAAAAATAACTCTTCCCTGTTTCTTTAATTGGCCAATCCGATACATCCCAAACCACACTTGGCTAATAGGAGGTGATAAATACATACTAGTTAAATGGTGGAATCAATCAATAGAATATCAAGCTATTTTAACCTTTTCTTTTTTTTTTACTTCTATATTAGTTAGGATTCTCCAATGAGATAGAACCAATAGGATAGATAGATGATAGATAGATTAGATAGATAGATAGATAGATAGATAGATAGATAGATAGATAGATGAGAAGGAATATTTTTAGGAGAAATTGGCTCACACATTTATGGAAGCAAAGCCCCAAGACCGGCTGTCTGCAATCTAGAGCCCTTAGGATGCTGGCAGCATAACTCAGTCCAAGTTTGAAGGCCTTAGAACCAAGGAAGCTAATGATGTAACTCTCACTTTGAGGCTAAAAGCCCAAGAACCTGGGAGGCCACTGGTGCAAATCTTGAAATCCAAAGGCCAGAGAGTCTTGAGTTCTGATAAAGTCAGGAAAAGAAGGGTATACACCAGCCTCCAGAGAGAAAGAACAATTCCCTTTTTCTCTGTTTCTGTTCTATCAGGGCTCAAAGCTGATTGGGTTGTTCCCACCAACATTAAAGGTAGATCTTCCCTGCCTAGTCCACTCAGACTTATATACTACTCCTGTAAACACTCTCATTTAGGTATTCTTTAATCCACTCAAACTGACACCTAAAATTAAGCATCACACCCTAATTTAGGTATTCTTTAATCCAGTCAAATTGACACCTAAAATTAAGCATCACAACATCTTAATTCACTGTTGGCATTCTTGCTTAGTAATATAAAGCAACAGTATAAACCCACATAAGATACTGTCTTATTTTAATATATTGCTTTTAGCAATACAGTATAACTTGCTTTCCAAAACAATAATGGCCAGTTTTTTTTTTTTAATTGCTGTTGTTGTTGTTGTTTGGCTTTTCAATAATCTTCTTAAAGTTAAAAAGTACTCATCTCTGTCTTTGTTGAACAGTACCTGATAAGTTTTCAATAAATATGATTTGTACAAATTAATTAATCCAGGGCATATGTAGTCACCAAAACCTCAAAAATACCATTTACAAATATTTGTTTTGTAGTTTATTTTATCTTGTGTTGAAAACTTCCATCTTCAATTATTTTGCATGGTAGTTAAAAGAAGGAAGTTTATCCTTTTTAAACTTATAAACTTACAAACTCTAAAACCATATTCATTTCTTTAAATCTTCTTGCTGCTAAATAAACACATGAAAAAAGAAAAATAATGACTAATCTGACAACTTTCCATATCAGGATATCTGATTGACTCTATAGCTCTATCAACATTACTGTGGTATATAGTTTATGGAATGATTCTTATTATAATTGCTTATTTATTAAAATTTATGAAAGGAAATAATGACATATCTACTCAAACTCAAACTTCCTGGTAGTGACTTTTCAGTGAGACTCTGGCCATACACAGAAGTCCACAAGGTCTTTTGATATTCTAAGGTTGTGAAAACTATATTATTGTCAGTTAATTGCTAAATATTTACAACATCTAGAAATTAGATTGCTATCAGAATTGCTAAAATGTGTAACTAGATTAATATGCTATTTTTTACTTTATAGGGCATTATACTGCTTTATAAAACCATTCCACACAACAGTGTTACATTTTTAAGAATAATTTATTTTACAAAATTTTGGATGTGTACAGCCTTACTTTGTTTTAACACTATATTACTATAAACTTTAACACTATATTACTATAAACTTTCAATGTAATAAAACAAATTCACCCATATGGAAATTCTCAAATCAGAGCATTCAAGTATTTGTGGAAATCACTTAGGCGTGTGGCAATGGACAGATGCAGAAAAGGGAATAAAAGAGTGGGTGTGTACTGCACAAACTCAAAATTAGTGCCTCTTTGGGAGGCCAAGGCGGGTGGATCACAAGGTCAGGAGATCCAGACCATCCTGGCTAACACAGAGAAACCACGTCTCTACTAAAAATACAAAAAAATTAGCCTGGCGTAGGGGCGGGCGCCTTTAGTCCCAGCTCCTCGGGAGGCTGAGGCAGGAGAATGGCGTGAACCCCGGAGGCAGAGCTTGCAGTTAGCTGAGATTGCGCCGCTGCACTCCAGCCTGGGGGACAGAGTGAGACTCCTCCTCAAAAAAAAGAAAAAAAAAATTAATGCCTCTTCAAAGAGAGTGTGTTGGCCCTCCCCTGCACACTAACCAACAAAATAAGAAAGAATTCCTTAAACACAGGCACAGAAAAATAAAAATTTGTGTGAGCAATTTTAGTTAAATCTTTATCAAATTCATGTGACAAAATAAAACTTCAAAGTCTTCAGCTAGTCAGATTGGAAAGGAACAAATTGCACTGGAAAAGTATTAAGTGGATTACTGAAGTGGTGGTAACTATTCATTCGTTGTATATTCTATTAGGTGAGTCCATTTACCTGGATATACAGGTTATGGTTTGAATTAAGAGGCTAAGGTAATATATGCCAAGATATTTTACTTTTCTGAAACTTTTCAGCATTCTAATATATTCTTTTGAAGAATATTGGAACCATTTTGGGGTTATAAGACATTTAAAATAAAAACATACACATGGGAACTCATCTTACCTTAAATTTAAATGGAAATGCTTGTTTTAATCATCTTTTATGGCAATGTTAATTTGAGATAATACATGCTTAGGTTAAAATGTTTTACTATTGCTCAAATATTACCCACTTATATATGGAAGCACTATGATTTTTAATTTTTTTAATAGGAATTCATAATTCCTCAGGTTATTTTAATATTAGCGATCTTTAGATTTAGAATACATGTTCAATATTTATTTTTGCATGCATATTAGCATGACACTTGGCCAGGCTGCTATTTAGCCAGGATACTTCTGTGGGGATGTGTCAGTTTATTATGGCTGGTACATATTCTGATTGGTTTGGGCCTGGCTGCTGTTTTTCGATATTTGAAATTACTTCTTCACCAAACCATATTAAAGGGATGTAGGATGTCCATATGTGCTCAGTAAGGAGGTTAATATAAAAGTCAATGAAGGTTTGAAAAACTGTATACATGCCAAAATCCAAGATAAGGCATTATATATTTGGTTTGTGGAAGCATGTCATACCCACAAGCTATCTTTTAATTTTGGTATTTACTCCTGTCCTTTTCATTTAAAATAAAATATAATTTGACAGCTGTGTCTAAATAACTTGATTCACTGAAGTATACCTTTTTCAATCATTTATCTTGTCTCCTGTTCTCTATTATGTTGATGGAAAGGCTACTTTTAGATACTATATCTTCTTTAATAATCAAATATCAATTTTGCGGATTATACTGTAAACTGTGTGTATTAATCATGGAGGCTTCATTAATTTCATTAAGCATTAGCAAAAGTAGTGCCTTTTACAGTAGTCTACATGGGAAATAGTAGTTTGTTTCATTTGTTTTAGTATTTCTCTTGAAATACATAAGAAGTAGCAAATCTTAAGCGTGCAGCTCAATTAATTTTTACAAAGTAAATATTCCCAAAAAACAATCACTCAGATTAAAATATGAAACATGTCTGGCACTCTAGAAACACCCCTCTGTCTCATTTACACTTCCTGTCTCATAACTACTGTGGCCCTCTCTATTTCGTGACTAAATAAGCATCTTTTGCTTTTGTTAATGTATTTGACCCTTGCCTTCAGTTCCTGAAGCATCTTCAGAACAGATTCAGAGCAATAAAAGAGAATGACCGTCTTTGGTTATAATATTGGGGTGCTTTAGACCCAGAAGCAGGCCTCAGAAAACAGACTCTCTTTCTCTTTCAACTTCACCTGCTCTCCTTTTACTTGCTCCTTTTTCTTCCCAAGGCAGCATTCTAATCTTTCCTTGCCTTTCTGTCTTGGAGCTGGCCATAAAGAAATTATTTGATTTACGTTCTTTGATTGTGAGTCATAAGACCCTCCCTTCAGAAAGGGTCTCGCCCCATAGTGAAATGGCCTCATTGTCTGGACTAACACCCGAGTTCGTTGTCTCATAGCCGCAGAAAACTAGGACATGAACACACAAAGAGTGAGGTTGAGAGCAGAAGTTTAATAGGTAAAAGAATGAGAAGAGCTCTCTGCTGCAGAGAAGTGTCCCAGAAAAATGGATTGCTGGATCCCTGGTGAAATGCAAGGATTTTATAGATGCCTGGTGAGGATGCGGCATCTGATTTACATAGGTCACAAAAGATTGGTTGGACCAGGTGTTCCATTTGCATAGGGTGTGGAAAACTGGTTAGGACTGGCTATGTCATTTGTATGGGGTGCAAATTTCTTGCAGCACCCATCCTAATCTTTTATTATGTAGGAGTGTCCTCTACCAGAGCTGGGCCATGTTGCCCATTCCTTTGCTGTACAACTGGTAATAACAACAAAATAAAGGGAAGCAGGAGGCAGAGGTTGCAGTGAGCCGAGATGGCACCACTGCACTCCAGCCTGGGTGACAGAACGAGACTCCGTTTCAAAAAAAAAAAAAAAAAAGAAGATAGTGCCTCCATATTGGATATGCCTGGCCCCCACATAGCCCTTTTCTATTGACCCAGTTTCCGGCATTCCCAGTGCAAGCTTCCAGCTTGCTTATCTATGTTTGCAACTCAGTTTTTCAGGCTGCTCTTTCTTAGAAAAGAAATGATTTGGGGAACTGCTTTTTGTTAGAAGGGAAGTTCTGCTGAGAACTCTGTTGCCCTCACTACCTGCCTAAATAATTTCTTTAGCTCCTGTATCAATACCTGGGAGGAAAGAATGCTGTACAGAGAGGCCAAGAAGAATCTGGTCCGGCCTTGCTGGCTTTCCCCACTCAGTCGATTAGCATTAGATGATATCCTGTTTTTTCCAGTCACATTTCTTTTTTTTTTTTTGAGACGGAGTCTTGCTCTGTTGCCCAGGCTGGAGTGCAGTGGCACAATCTCGGCTCACTGCAAGCTCCGCCTCCCGGGTTCACGCCCTTCTCCTGCCTCAGCCTTCCGAGTAGCTGGGACTAGAGGCACCCACCACCAGGCCGGCTAATTTTTTGTGTTTTTGGTAGAGACGGGGTTTCATGTATCACTGTTAGTCCCTCCATACTACCTGAAATGTAAGATACTCTAACATGAAATATGACACCAGAAAGATGTAAATCATGTTTTAAATCAACTCTTAAAATAGAGCTCTACTTTATTTTAAAAGAATTTCATATTTTTAGAAAAATTTCAAACGCAATACAGACATTCCCTACATTTTCTTCACACAGATTCCCAATATGCTAGTATTTCACTATGTTTGCTTTATCATTTCTTATAGATATTATTTTTAACTATTTGAGAGTAAGTTACATATTCGATGCTAATTTACATCTAAATACTTAAATCTATAGTCCTTAAAAACAAGGGCAATTTCTTACATAGCCACAATCCAGTTGTAACTATTAGGAAATCAGCAAAAAAACAGGCACTATTTTCTAATCTATTGGTCTTATTAACTTTTTTTTCCAATTGTTCTAATATTTGTCTTTTAAATAATTTTATTTTCTGGTTTAACATCCAATCAAGGATCACATGTTGCATTTACTTGACACATTGCTTTAGTCACCTATAATTTGTAGTATTTCCTCAGTATTTGTTTGTCTTCAGTTACCCTGATATTAGTGTTTTTGTTTGTTTGTTTGTTTTGTTTTGTTTTGTTTTGTTTTGTTTCAGACAGAGTCTTGCTCCGTCGCCCAGACTAGAGTACAGTGGTGTGATCTCAGCTCACTGCAACCTCCACCTCCTGGGTTCAGGTGCTTCTCCTGCCTCAGCCTCCCGAGTAGCTGGGATTACAGGCACACGTCACCATGTCCTGCTAATTTTTGTATTTTTTTAGTAGAGATGGGGTTTCACCATATTGGCCAGACTGGTTTTGAACTCCTGACCTTGTTTCCCACCTGCCTTGGCCTCTCAAAGTGCTGGGATTATAGGCATGAGCCATTGAGCTCAGCCACCTTGATTTTTTTGAAGAGCACAGACCACTTATTTTTTGGAATGTCCTTCAGTTGGAAAAACCTAATAATTGCTTCTAATGAGAAATATATTATACATTTCTTGCAGCAATTCTACAAAAGTAATGCTAATTTTTTCAGTGTGTCATAACAGGAGTAATATGCCATCCCTTAATCCCTTTCCGGGGATTATTAATGTCTATTGTTTGGTTAAAATTTTATCTGTCTATTGATTTTACTTTAAAGTTACTATTTTATCTTTTATAATTAACAAGCACTTCAGAGGATGATACTTTTGATACTAGGTAAATATCAAATCACTCCTAAAACTTTTACTTAATGGTTTTCATGTTTAATGAATTTTGCCTGAATTATCATTTTGATGGTTAACAAATAGTGATTTTTCTCTATTTATAATTTATTTTACATTTCTTAGCATTTTACTCTAAGGATGATTGATTCTTTGATTTGTAAAGTTATTTATTTGTTTATGTCAACATGGACTTGTGGATTGTTGTGAGATTTTATGGGCTGTAATCTAATACTGTGATTGTTTTCATACTCTGGTCCCTGTTAGTCTGTTTTGACATTGTTGAGTTTGGTTTGCTAAAATTGTGTTTAGTGTTTTTACCTTCAACTGAGAAGTGATATTATTGTGTCAAGGTAATTACCTTTTTTGGTATTATTTTTATCAAGTTTAGATGATAAGTTTGTACTTGTTTTATAAAAATAATTTTGGCAGTTTTTCCCTCAGTTTTCTGTTTTTGTGTTTGTTAGAGTTATCTAGAGAAACAGAACTCGTGTGTGTGTGTGTGTGTGTGTGCATGCACGTTAAATGTATTGTGAGAAATTGGCTCACATAATATTTACGGCGGCTAAAACGTCCCATGATACATGGAGTAAGTTTGTAAGATAGACACCCAGGAGAGACAATATTATAGATCCAGTCCAAAGGCCAGCGGGCTCAAGGCCCAAGAAAAGCCACATGTTTCAGCAGGAAAAAGGTCAATGTCCCAGCTTGAAGGCAGGCAGGCAGGAAAAATTATTTTATTGTAGGGAGGGTCAGTCCTTGCATTCTATCCAGGCCTCAATTTATTGGATGAGCCCTATCCACACTAGGGAAAGAAATCTGGTTTACTAAGTGTATCGATTTAAATGATAATTTTAACTACAGACAGTCTCACAGAAACACCCAGAATAATATTTGAACAAATATATGGATAATAATTGGCTCAAGTCAATTTGACCCATAAAGTTAACCATCACCATTTTGTAAAAGCTTCAAGATTCTTTGAATCCCATTTTGAAATCATCTGTTCTTGTTATTGTTGTTTTTAATGAAGTAGTTTCTTAAAAATATTATCTATTTCCACTACAGATATTATTCTGTTTGAACTTTGTATTTCTAATAAGATAATTTTAATATTCCTAGAATATTACCTATTTTATGCAGGGTTTATGATATCTGAAGAATAATTTTTTATTTCACTCAAGAATATTGTTTCAATAGTTACTTCCTCTTCTCATACCTTATTTTGTTAATTGTACTTTTCTGTTCTCCTTTTCATTAACTACACAAGGCACATATCTACTTGATTTAATCACTATTTTAAAACTGCAGAATATTAATCCATTAAATAGGTCTTATAATGTCTGTGTTCCTTACATAATTGAATTCTATCTTATATTTATATATTTTTCCACTTTCTTGATTTGTTATTGTTTTTGTTCTTTTCTTAGCTTATTGAGCTGAGAATTTATTTCAAATATTTTTACTTTTATTTTTATAAAACTGTTTACAAATAAATTTAGACCTATCACTGTTCTAGGTAATTCAGTTATATACTAAAATATTTGGTGTAGCTTGTCATTATTTTGGAAAGTTGGTAATTTTCGTTGTCTTTTTTCCTTTGTTCAACAGGTTTTTAGTAATTTTTAAGCATTTTATTTTCTCTATTTTAATTTTTTGGTTGTTTCCTTGCATTTCTACCACATTTCTTGTGAAGTGTTTATTTTAATCAATAATTTCTTGGGCAACTGGTACCCAACTCTTTGTTTTTAATATGATTTTCTCTTGCTCTTCTATTTCTTTCATGAATTCAATTAATTCTAATTTTACTTCCTTTTTTTGGTCAATTTTTGTTTCTAGTTATTTTGAAATATTTGTTTTTTAAATGATTTCATATCTATAAATTCTTTTGTAAGTGTAATTTGGAAGTGAAATACACTCCTCTGTCAGTTTAGCAGGTCAGGTGTTTTTACTAAATGACTAGGGGCAAAGGGAGATATGGATGGTAGAGGAGGTCATAGTGAATATGTTCTAATATTTTACATTGGTCCCTCTCTTTTCATTGCAGAATTTGTAATTCCCTCTGTCTTTTTCACTCTCTTGACACAGTGCAATGTTTATGGTTTTACATTGTTTTTCAGTTATACTGAAGATATATCTTTAGGTTCATGTTTTTTTTGTGGTTGTTGTTTATAATTTCTTTAGAAGATGCTTTTGTGAAATTCTGCTTAAACAGCAACCATTCCCCTCAGTCATCTCTGAAAGCTCACAGCATACAGTTTATTTTGTCTTCTTAAAATTATAATCTTATAATAAAAACCCACTTTTTTGAAAAAAAAAGCATTTGAAAAAATGTAACTCTATTATATCACCATGCTACATTTCACGTCTTGACTTGCATCAATGAAAATATTGAGAATGAAATAAAGATAATAAAAATGCATAAAATATTTGCAGAAGGTCCACACAGTCTTTATATTAAGAAGTAAATAAATCATGAACATTATCAGCTGTCCATACATAATGTTGAAATCATTCTATGATTGCATAAAAACTAATGAGAGATTTGAATATTCAAATTTAAAAATATTTTTGAAACATATCTCCATTTTTACATATACATATACCGTTCTATGTAAAATAACAAGGCATTTTGAGGAGTTGGTTTGTACCCAGAAGAAGTTCTTTGAGAATTTCGGATTTTTAACAGGCATGTAAAAATTATGGAAGAATGAATGTATTGCCTAAGATAAGTATAAAAATTTCAAAGAAATCTATACAAAAAACAAGCAAAAAACTGAAAATGATTTATAAAAATGTAGGAATGGTGAAATGACAATTTGTCTCATTTTTAAAGTAAAAACAAAGACATGGTAAATTGACATTTGCTTTAGAGAAGAGAGAAGAATATCAATGGGCACATTCATTTAATTTTTTAAATTTTTACTTCACCTATACTGTGTTTCAAACATTACAGTAGGCAATTGGACTGCAGTTTTTATTCTCAAAATTTGAAGATCGTCATGAAGTCTATCAAAATTTATTACTTATTGTGAATACTTGTTAAGTTAATTTGAAGGCACTGATAATGGGTTAGATATGAAAGGGCAGTGAATTGAAAACGTAGTACTCTGTTTTGCATTCCCTGAGAAGAAATGTGGTTATTGCTGTTATACATACATATATATATATATATATTTTTTTTTTTTTGTTATTTTCCTGCTTTTAACATCTATTTCAAGGGAGTGTTTTCTGTTGTTTTCCTTTTTATCTTACATAGAGGAGATTTTTAAAAAGAGAAAAATAGCATCTTTAATATATATATTATTTTATTTAATTTCTCAGATATACATAAAGAAATTTCCGTGTAAATCTTTATATATTACTCTATTTATGGCACTACATCTATACATAATAAGACTATCTCAAAAATTAATAAAATTAAAAAATAAATTATAATTATGTTTACCATACCTAATTTAAGTATAAAAAGACAAAATATGTAACTTTTATAAATTTACCATAGAAACATTAAATTTTGTAAAACCTCAAGATTTATATTTCTATAGGCAATTTGAAATTATTAATGGAATTTTTCAACTTACCTATTATTCTGTTTCATTATGAAAATAGTGAATATCTATAGACGAATTGATTTCTGAAGACTATTATAATTGAAATTCAGCAGGTTTTCCTTACCATTTTTTGTGTAAAAGCTGAAGGCTGAAAAAAGAACTGCTTATCAGATTAACAAAGAAGTTCAGCATTCAAGGGAGGAATTTGCATTTTTTGAAGAGTCACTTTTTGATATACCCTCTGCCATGTTACAGGAGTGAAATGCCTATGGGGAATTAAATATTCATGGATTATAACTTGCCATATACTTGTTACTTGATTTTGCAAAAGGATAGTTAAACTAATTCCCCCCTTCTTTAGTAATTATGGTCTCTTGCTATCCATTTTAACAGTGTTTCCTGATTCAACTGTATAATCTGCTACCATACATTTTCTTACTCAGATATCTTCTTTTCCTTAACATCATGAGAAAATTATGTTAGGATATTAAGTATTTTGATATTTTTCTATAGAGACTATTTGGAGATTTTTTTAAAGAGAAAATAATCTTTCTGGGGGGTTGTAATGCAGCTCTGACTGAAGGTGGAACATGGAAGAAAGTCTGCTGGCATTTCTTTGACCTCTACGATCAGAACAGCTGCCTAAAGGGCGCTGAGTTTTTCTTTTTCATGCATTTTTATAATTGCATATGACTTTCATACAAAGTATAACTATGCTCAAAGGCCATGCTTCATTTGAGGAAGATTATAGACTTGTACTTCTGAATACACAGAAGCTGAGTTCATAAATGCACTTCAGCAAATTCTTTTTAAGTGGGGCATTTTTGATGTGGTCCCTAAGGGTATTGGAATCTTCTACCAGGTAAAAATGTATGTCAAGAGGCTCCATAATAAGCCTACTCTTGCAGTTGTTAAAATTTGAATGAGAGTTGAAATGAGGTGAACATAGTAATAGAGAAATAGAAAAGTTGGAAAAGAGCTAGCTTCCCTGGAGATTCCATATTGACTTTCCATATGACTTAAAAAATCTGATGGGTCTGCAATTATAAGAAAGGGCCCTTAGGGACAAAACTCCCCGGTCCTAGCAGGGTTTGTGTTTTGATGGATTTAACTGGGACAGTTTCTAAATACTATGTGAAACCAGGTTGAAACTAATGGGTATTAGCTATACTTATTTTAGATTTAATACACTGTTGTGCTTTTGGGGAGGGTGGGAGGAAGAAAGGCTTGTTGTAAAAAACGTTATAGCAATGTTATTTTATATATCACAGAGTTATAGTTTTATCAGTTGCATTTTTGAATTTTTTGTCATGATATAAAGAAAATCAATAATGAAGGGAGATAAGCAATGTTAATCAAATTCCTGTACAGTTGATATCAAGCATTTAAATATGTCTTTGCTTTTATTAGAGGATTTTATATAGCTCATTTAACTCAAAGCAGAAATAAAATAAAAATAGAGCTCTTCACTCAAATCATGTGTAAGAATTAAATAGCATCTTTAAACAATAAAGTCAGAATAATGGATAACATTAAAGTCGACTCTGCTTATTGAAAAATAAATAATTTACAGCAATATCAACTTGCTTCCACTCTGCTACATGTTGTATCTGTCTAAATTATAGACAAAATGTACAATTGATCGATTCATTCAATTTTTTTGTTTTAGCTCATAAATACTTTTGACATGAATTTTATCTATGCTATCGATAAGACAGGATAGATAGATATAAATGTAGCTATATATATGTGTGTGCATGTATGTGTGTACATACACACATATACACAGATATATATCAGTTTTTCCTGGAGTATTTACTTACAAATTTTTAAAATATTTCATATATTCTTAATTCTCGTGATATCCTTGTATAAGTCACAGCCTGCTTCCACTTTCATTATTCATCACTGAGACATTATTTTGTCACGGAATTGTGTGTATGTTCAATTAGATATCACTTTTCTCCATCTAAGAACAATAGTCACTAGAGAGCTGTTTTAATTTGAAGTCAGATTTTGGCTCCATTGCCGCAGAGGCAGGCAGCTTCCTAGAAGTACAGCCTGCTTTTTTAAACCTTTATTTAGATCTGCCCTCTTTGGTGCTCAAAAACAAGGAGAATAAGAGTGCTTCTGCGATTTATGTGTGTTCCTATCCTCACTGCTCCAAATAAAGCAGTTTAGGTTTTGAATCTCAGGCTGTACTACTGACAATGAAGAAGTTTGTTTCTAGATATATCTGAGGACAAACTCTGCCATCTTCTAGACACTGTCTCACATAACAGTTCTTTCAGATTTCAATCATTTTTTTATTTTAATTTTCTAAAATTTCATTTCTCCTAAATATGGTATTTAGAATTTTAAGTCACTTCTAATTTTATCAAAATAAACTAATTATTTTCCTCTTTTTTTGTTATTGTATGTTTTTCAGACAAATGGTGAAGTGTCTACCGCATACAATTAATTCTCAAATGGCAATGGATAATTTATATATTTTAAATAGTAGAGTTGAATTAATTTATTTTTTTGAAAAAATATCTGTGATAAAGTTTTACACAAAAACTTTTTATCACAAGTGTCATATTTCCTGACAATAATTTATTTTAACATTAGTAATAAAAATTTAAGAAGACAAATTTTTGTAATGACAAAAAAATTAAATAAAAATTGAATCAAGGAAAAGATACATTTATTTTATACTAGGTAAACAGTTTTGTGGAAGGGATGCACACATATAAAAATTAAATTAATAAAAATATGATTTGGAGGTTGAAGAAAGCATTATAAATTAAATTATTCTTGGAACAAAAATAATTTGTTTAATTTTGAGTGAAGAAACTAGAATTAGTGTCCACAAAATTTTGACATTTTAACTTGTTTAAAATGATGATTGGATTTCCAATGCTGAGAAAATATACAAGGGACTAGAACATGACATTTTGTTTGATTTCTCTCTTTTTCAAAAAAATGAGGCCAGATTAAAAGTAAAACAGCATTTCTAATCTCTAAGTAAATTTGTTTGAAACTATATTACTGCATTTTTGAAATGTCTGGCTAAGTTTCTACTGAACCATACAAGCTGTATTTGTGGCCTTTGCAGGCTATCTGTGGACATTTGTAGTCCTTTTAGACAGCTCAGGACCCATCCTCCTCATCATGTCTTTCTTTCTTATTGAATAATTGCCCGAGTTTTCTATTGATCACATAACATGTAGCCACAAACTTTGTAGATGAAAACAACACAAATTTATTGTCACGTAATTCTTCAGGTCAGAATTCCAGGTAGAGCATTGCTCAGCTCAGTCTCCGTACAGTCTCGGGAGGCCGAAATTAAGGTGTTGGCCCAGCTGTTTCTTTCCCTAAGCTCTAGGGAAAAATCTGCTTCCAAACTCATTTTTGGTTTTAGTTGAATTCAGTTTTGTTTTGTTTTTTTTTTTGAGACAGAGTCTCGCTCTGTCACCCATGCTGGAGTGCAGTGGGGCAATCTGGGCTCACTGCAAGCTCCGCTTCCTGGGGAATTCAGTTTGTTTTAGTTAAGGGACCCAGGTCCCTAATTTCTTGCTGTCTGTCAGCAACTGGTCAATTTTTGCTGTTAAAGACTGCCCCGTTATTTCTGAGGGTTCTGTTC
This sequence comes from Nomascus leucogenys, assembly GCF_006542625.1. Lineage (NCBI taxonomy): Eukaryota > Metazoa > Chordata > Mammalia > Primates > Hylobatidae > Nomascus > Nomascus leucogenys. The sequence goes on from NC_044400.1 coordinate 55,882,863, forward strand.
TGTTCCATTGGTCTATATCTCTGTTTTGGTACCAGTACCATGCTGTTTTGGTTACTGTAGCCTTGTAGTATAATTTGAAGTCAGGTAGCGTGATGCCTCCAGCTTTGTTCTTTTGTCTTAGGATTGACTTGGCGATGCGGGCTCTTTTTTGGTTCCATATGAACTTTAAAGTAGTTTTTTCCAATTCTGTGAAGAAAGTCATTGGTAGCTTGATGGGGATGGCATTGAATCTATAAATTACCTTGGGCAGTATGGCCATTTTCATGATATTGATTCTTCCAACCCATGAGCGTGGAATGTTCTTCCATTTGTTTGTATCCTCTTCTATTTCATTGAGCAGTGGTTTGTAGTTCTCCTTGAAGAGGTCCTTCAAGTCCCTTGTAAGTTTGATTCCTAGGTATTTTATTCTCTTTGAAGCAATTGTGAATGGGAGTTCACTCATGATTTGGCTCTCTGTTTGTCTGTTATTGGTGTATAAGAATGCTTCTGATTTTTGTACATGGATTTTGTATCCTGAGACTTTGCTGAAGTTGCTTATCAGCTTAAGGAGATTTGGGGCTGAGACAATGGGGTTTTCTAGATATACAATCATGTCATCTGCAAACAGGGACAATTTGACTTCCTCTTTTCCTAATCGAATACCATTTATTTCCCTCTCCTGCCTAATTGCCCTGGCCAGAATATCCAACACTATGTTGAATAGGAGTGGTGAGAGAAGGCATCCCTGTCTTGTGCCAGTTTTCAAAGGGATTGCTTCCAGTTTTTGCCCATTCAGTATGATATTGGCTGTGGGTTCATCATAGATAGCTCTTATTATTTTGAGATACGTCCCATCGATACCTAATTTATTGAGAGTTTTTACCATGAAGCATTGTTGAATTTTGTCAAAGGCCTTTTCTGCATCTATTGAGATAATCATGTGGTTTTTGTCTTTGGTTCTGTTTATATGCTGGATTACATTTATTGATTTGTGTATGTTGAACCAGCCTTGCATCCCAGGGATGAAGCCCACTTGATCATAGTGGATAAGCTTTTTGATGTGCTGCTGGATTCGGTTTGCCAGTATTTTATTGAGGATTTTTGCATCAATGCTCATCAAGGATATTGGTCTAAAATTCTCTTTTTTGGTTGTGTCTCTGCCAGCCTTTGGTATCAGGATGATGCTGGCCTTCTAAAATGAGTTAGGGAGGATTCCCTCTTTTTCTATTGGTTGGAATAGTTTCAGAAGGAATGGTACCAGTTCCTCCTTGTACCTCTGGTAGAATTCAGCTGTGAATCCGTCTGATCCTGGACTCTTTTTGGTTGGTAAGCTATTGATTATTGCCCCAATTTCAGAGCCTGTTATTGGTGTATTCAGAGATTCAACTTCTTCCTGGTTTAGTCTTGGGAGGGTGTATGTGTCGAGGAATTTATCCATTTCTTCTAGATTTTCTAGTGTATTTGCGTAGAGGTGTTTGTTGTATTCCCTGATGGTAGTTTGTATTTCTGTGGGATTGGTGGTGATATACCCTTTATCATTTTTTTATTGCATCTATTTGATTCTTCTCTCTTTTCTTCTTTATTAGTCTTGCTAGCGGTCTATCAATTTTGTTGATCTTTTTGAAAAACCAGTTCCTGGATTCATTAATTTTTTGAAGGGTTTTTTGTGTCTCTATTTCCTTCAGTTCTGCTCTGATTTTAGTTATTTCTGGCCTTCTGCTAGCTTTTGAATGTGTTTGCTCTTGCTTTTCTCGTTCTTTTAATTGTGATGTTAGGGTGTCAATTTTGGATCTTTCCTGCTTTCTCTTGTGGGCATTTAGTGCTATAAATTTCCCTCTACACACTTCTTTGAATGTGTCCCAGAGATTCTGGTATGTTGTGTCTTTGCTCTCATTAGTTTCAAAGAACATCTTTATTTCTACCTTCATTTCGTTATGTACCCAGTAGTCATTCAGGAGCAGGTTGTTCAGTTTCCATGTAGTTGAGCTGTTTTGAGTGAGTTTCTTAATCATGAATTCTAGTTTGATTGCACTGTGGTCTGAGAGACAGTTTGTTATAATTTCTGTTCTTTTACATTTGCTGAGGAGAGCTTTACTTCCAATTATGTGGTCAATTTTGGAATAGGTGTGGTGTGGTGCTGAAAAAAATGTATATTCTGTTGATTTAATGCCACATATCTACAACTATCTGATCTTTGACAAACCTGACAAAAACAAGCAATGGGGAAAGGATTCCCTATTTAATAAATGATGCTGGGAAAACTGGCTAGCCATATGTAGAAAGCTGAAACTGGATCCCTTCCTTACACCTTATACAAAAATTAATTCAAGATGGATTAAAGACTTACATGTTAGACCTAAAACCATAAAAACCCTAGAAGAAAACCTAGGCATTACCATTCAGGACATAGGCATGGGCAAGGACTTCATGTCTAAAACACAAAAAGCAATAGCAACAAAATCCAAAATTGACAAATGGGATCTAATTAAACTAAAGAGCTTCTGCACAGCAAAAGAAACTACCATCAGAGTGAACAGGCAACCTACAAAATGGGAGAAAATTTTCGCAACCTACTCATCTGAAAAAGGGCTAATATCCAGAATCTACAATGAACTCAAACAAATTTACAAGAAAAAAACAAACAACCCCATCAAAAAGTGGGCAAAGGACATGAACAGACACTTCTCCAAAGAAGACATTTATGCAGCCAAAAAACACATGCAAAAATGCTCATCATCACTGGCCATCAGAGAAATGCAAATCAAAACCACAATGAGATACCATCTCACACCAGTTAGAATGGCGATCATCAGAAAGTCAGGAAACAACAGGTGCTGGAGAGGATGTGGAGAAATAGGAACACTTTTACACTGTTGGTGGGACTGTAAACTAGTTCAACTATTGTGGAAGTCAGTGTGGCGATTCCTCAGGGATCTAGAACTAGAAATACCATTTGACCCAGCCATCCCATTACTGGGTATATACCCAAAGGACTATAAATCATGCTGCTATAAAGACACATGCACACGTATGTTTATTGCGGCACTATTCACAATAGCAAAGACTTGGAAGCAACCCAAATGTCCAACAACCATAGACTGGATTAAGAAAATGTGGCACATATACACCATGGAATACTATGCAGCCACAAAAATGATGAGTTCATGTCATTTGTAGGGACATGGATGAAACTGGAAACCATCATTCTCAGTGAACTATCACAAGGACAAAAAACCCAAACACCACATGTTCTCACTCATAGGTGGGAACTGAACAATGAGAACACATGGACAGAGGGAGGGGAACATCACACTCTGGGGACTGTTGTGGGGTGGGGGGGAGTGGGGAGGGATAGTATTAGGAGATATACCTAATGTTAAATGATGAGTTAATGGGTGCAGCACACCAACATGACACATGTATACATATGTAACAAACCTACACATTGTGCACATGTACCCTAAAACTTAAAGTATAATAATAATAAAATAAAGAAGAAAAAAAAAGAAAAAACACTGCCCCAATTCCTTCCACCCTTTTCCGTGTGGCAAAGGTGGGTGGAGTCTTTCTCAGCCTTTGAATCTCTCTGACATTTTCTGCTGCCACAATTTTTTTTTTTTTTTCTGAACTTTAAGTGGAGAAAATTATTGGCTTTTAAGAGCTCTTGAAAATAGAATGCACCCAACTGGAAAATCCAGGATAATTTCTCTATTTTAAGGTCTGTAATTTTAAATATATCTGTGAAGCTCCTTCTGCCTTGCAATATAACACATTCATAGGTTCGAGGGACATCTCAGGGGGTGGCAGGGCAGAGAGAGTGTTTGCCTACCACAATATTATTTTTATGAATTTATACAACTTTTACTCTCAAGTTTTATCATCCAGTATCATAAGGCACAGGTTTTTACTTTCATATCCCAAGTTCACAACTTCTATCACTAGAAAGTGATTGGACAATTACAGCAAGAAGATAAACTTGCAATGAAATAAATTACACAATTGCTTATTCAAAAACATTGTATAAACGGTATAAAAATATTTAGATCAGTATTTTAATTAAATGCATTCCCTTATTTCTTTATCCTTGCCCCAAACTCTCACAGCGCCTTTCTTTCTTGCTCGTGTATAGACACACTGGTTTTTATGTCAAGTGTTTATGTCCTTAAAGAAGAATTTTCTTGGAGACTACATATGAGCATTGAACAATTCTTTCCAAACATGCTATGTTAAGAAGTTGAATTAACTGATTGGCTACCTGGCTGCTTGCCTAAAATTTTCACTACTCAATTTAATGGCCACATTCACTTTATCTTATGAAATCTGTCCAATGTCATAAATCCATATAATTTATATAAGTAATTATTTCTAAATATTTTATGGAAAGCGTAGCCTTTCAAGACTGTGGGTTCAACAAATTTTCTGCCTCCATTTTCGACATTCGTATTCAGTTAAAGATACGGTGGCACAGAATAAGAAGCTGCTCAGCAGGCCTACTTTGACTTCTTCTGGGGTATGGCTGGACTAAATTGCCCCCATTTCTCTTGCAGTTACATTTAGCAATTTGTGCCTGAGTACTTACAAATTATTGTAGATCCACATTCAAAACTTAATCCTCTGCTCTTTCCCTTACAGGATATTATTGCAAACCAGCTTGATGGAAGTCGAAGTTACATCACACAAATGGAGGAACCGCCACAAAGAAGTTCCCTGGTGCTTTTATTCACTTCTAGCAGGGAGTCATCCACTCACAGACTCTACCTCGTCTGGTTTCCACTTTATATGAGCAAGATATGTTGTATCAAGCCACTGAGAGTTTATCGTTTATCTTTTTTGTCAAGTATCATTGCAATAATTAGTGCAGATAATGTGAAAAAGGAAGTTTAATCTTGCCCAATTAATGAAATATGTCTCAATGGCAGCCTGTAGGTTAAAACTTAGGCTCTGCAATATATGAGACTCCATTAGATTGGTGTCTATTATGTTGAGCTGTAGCCAAATCAAATGTATGAGAGCAGTGGCTTCTTATAGGGCTCTCTTAGCATGAGTAGAACCTTCTTTTCCTATAGCAAGTTTGGCATTTCCACCAGGAATCACAACCATGTGCTACATTTGAGTCAGTTTTACTGAGGTCCTAAAGTTCTTTTTGCCTTTCTCTTGAAGTGTGTCTCTTGGGGAAATAGATACTCCCTCCAATAATTCAAAGCACTAACTGAGATCTTGAAAAATGCGGACTGAACTGATCTGATATAAACCCTTCTATTCCAAGTCCTATCTATTCCATAAGAGGGTTTAAATCGGAAAAATAAAATAGCCTGAGCAGAACACACTGATCACCATTCATATGAAAAAGCAATTTGGGTAATTAATACTTTTCCAAAATGGATTATAAACAAAAACTGTAATGCTTCTTGATTCAAAAATTTAAAACAAGGAAAATAGAAAGTCAAATAATTTTAATGCTGTACTGCTAACAAACAGGGGAAGATATACAGTGCAATTTAAAACAGGGGAGAAGAGAGCAATTATGGAAAAAATTGATACAAGTGGGAGAGAAGAGAGAAAATAAGATTCAAGGAAATGGAGGCTGAAGGGTGTAGTAGGAGATGCAACCTCAGTGAAGAGAATAAAATAATGAGCAAGGAGAAAAAGCAGAGTGGACAATGAAGGCATGGAATTGATATCTGAGCTAGAAAATAACCAACAGAATAGAGAAAGCAAGCTCATTAGACTTGAGAATGGCATATCCTAGAGAGAAATGCTTCTTGTCACAGCTGATGCTTATTGGTATCTCAGACTTCAGAGTAATTTATCACAGATGATTGTTGACTTGTAAACAACCAAGATCAGACAAATTTTGGTCCACAAACCCGTAAACCTTCAACTACTTTTTTTTTTTTCATTAAAAAATCTACAGAATGTCCAGACTGAGAAGAATGGGCTAAGCTAGTTACTGACTAGAGTAGAAATTGTTCTTAATATTTGCTCATAATCAGAAACACATTTCTTTAGCTTTATTCTCTAGCCTGGGAATCATTAAGCTTGTTTCAGAAATATTGCTTAGTTTAAAATCAGTCAGAGATGGCATAAACTGGAGGTACGAGAGGATATTGGGAAATCCTTCTTACACATTTTCCATAAAACAATCAGAAAAATAAATAACCTATATTTTATGAAATTATATTACAATTTCACATGCTTTTTGTAAAATTGTGTATAATGCTCTTTAATGGTAATTCCCGTGAGCTTCTTCGGAGGAAGGGATTTTTTAATTGTACGGTCAACTTTTATTTTAGATTCAGGGGTTATGTGTGCAGGTTTGTTACGTGGGTATACTACATGATGTTGAGGTTTAGGATATGATTGATCCCATCATCCAGGTAGTAAGTGTAGTAAGTACTCAGTAGTTCATTTTTTAACCCTTGTCTTCTTCCCTCCCTCTCCCCTCTGCTAGCCCACAGTGTCTATTGTTACCGTTTTTATGTCCATGAGTACTCAATGTTTAGCTCCCTCACTTACAGGTGAGAGCATGTAGCATTTGGTTTTCTGTTCCTGCATTAATTTGCTTAGGATAATGGCCTTCAGCTCCATGTTGCTGCAAACGATGTAGTTTTATTCTTTTTTGTGTGTGTGGCTCCATAGTATTCCATAGTGTGTATCCATCACTTTTTCTTCATCCAGTTTACCACTGATAGCACCTAGGGTGATACCATGTCTTTACTGTTATGAACAGTGTTGCAATGAACATACAAGTGTGGGTGTCTCTTTGGTAGATAAATATGTTTTCTTTTGGATATAAATCCAATAATGTCATTGATAGGTCAAATGATAGTCCTGTATGAAGTTATTTGAGAAATCTCTGAATTGCTTTCCACAGTTATTGAACTAATTTACATTTGCAACAGCAGTGTATAAGCGTTCCCTTTTCTCTGGAGCCTGACCAGTATCTGATAGTCATTCTGACTGGTATGAGATGGTGATATGGTTTGGCTCTGTGTCCCCACCCAAATCTCACCTTGAATTGTAATGCCCATAATCCCCATGTGCCAAGGGCAAGAACAGGTGGAGGTAATTGGATTATGGGTGTGGTCCCCCCATGCTGTTCTCATGAAAATAAGTGAGTCTCACGAGATCTGATGGTTTTATAAGCATCTGACATTTTCCATGCTTTCACTTGCTCTGTCCTCTCACCCAGTGAGGAAGGTCCCTGCTTCTCCTTTGCCTTGGGTCCATGATTGTAAGTTTCTTGAGGTCTCCCAAGCAATGTGCAACTGTGAGTCAATTAAATCTATCGGGTATTTTTTCATAGCAGTGTGAGAACAAACTAATACAGATAGTAGCTCATTGTGGTTTTGATTTGCATTTCTATGATATTGAGTATTTTTCATATTTTTGCTGACCACTTGTATGTCTTCTTTTGAGAAGTGTCTGTTCACGTCTTTTGCCCTCTTTTTAATGGGGTTATTTATGTTTTTCTTGTTGAATTGTTTACATTCCTTATAGATTCTGGATATTAGATCTCCTTCGTATGCATAGTTTGCATCCATTTTCTGACATTCTGGAGGTTGTCTGTTTATTCTGTTGATAGTTTTTTTTTTGCTGTGCAGAAGCTCTTTAGTTTAATTAGTTCCCACTTGTCAAGTTTTATTTTCATTGCAATTGCTTTTGAGGACTTAGTCACAAATTATTTCCCAAAGCCAGTGTACAGAATAATGTTTCCCAGGTTATCTTCTAGGATTCTTATAGTTTGAGGTCTTACATTTAAATATTTAATCCATATTGAGTTAATGTTTGTGTATGATGAAAGATAGAGGACCAGTGTCATTCCTCTGCATATAGCCAGCTAGCTATCTCAGCACCATTTATTGAATAAGGAGTCTTTTTCCCATGGCTTATTTTTGTCAACGTTGTTGAAGGTCAGATGACTTTAGGTGTGCAACTTTTTATCTGGTAATCTATTATGTTCTATTGGTTTATGTGTCTGTTTTTTCACCCATACCATGATGTTTTGGTATAGCTTTATAGTTTAAAGTCAGGTAATGTGATGTCTTCAGCTTCATTCTTTTTGCTTAGGGTTCCTCTAGCTATTTGGGCTTTTTTGGTTCCATATTAAATTTTAGAATACTTTTTTTTCTAATTCTGTTAAAAATGACATTGATAGTTGGATATGAATGGGGTTGAATCTGTCTATCACTTTGGGAAGTATGGCCATTTTAATGGCATTGATTCTTCCAAGCTGTGATCATGGAATGTTTTTCTATTTGTTTGTGTTTGTATGATTTCTTTCAGCAGCATTTTATAGTTCTCCTTGCTGAGATATTTCAAATCCTTGATTAGATGTATTCCTAGATATGTTATTCCTTTTGTGGCAATTGTAAATGGGATTTCATTCTTGATTTGACTCTCAGATTGAACATTATTTTGTATAGAAATCTACTGACTTTTGTACATTTTTTTAATCCTGAAACTTTACTGAAGTCATTTATCAGCTTTTGTTATCTTGCCTGATTAATCTGGCTAGGACTTCCTGTACTGCATTGAATAACAGCGGTGAGAGTGGGCGTCCTTGTCTTGTTTCATTTCCAAGGGGAATGTTTCCAGCTTTTGCCTATTTGTTATGATGTTGGCTGTGGGCGTGTCATTAATGGCTTTTATTATTTTAAAACATGTCAGGAAGGGATTATTTTAGCCAGAGTAAAATTAATATTTTACTTTCTTATATTAAGAAAATAAGAAAGAATTTACTACCGAATTTACTATTCGGTAAGTGGAAGTGAATCATCATAAAGGTCTTCATTCTCATTGTCATCATGTATAGTAGGCTGAAAAGGAGGAGAAAGAGCAGAGGTTGGTCTTGCTGTCTCAGGAGTGGCAGAGACAGAAGAAAATCTGTATTGTTCAAACCTGTATTGTTCACAGGTCAAATGTACTAATATTTCCACATTTATTTATTCCTTTTCCATAACATGCAAAATCTCTTTAGTCAGAGTTGTAAAACTTTCTGCTTTACGTTCAAATTTCATACATGCAGAATTGACACCAATTTTTTCATCATTCTCAACAGCCCAATTCTCTAAATATTTTTAAAAATTTATTTGAAATTTATGCTCAGCATCAGTTGTTAACTTTCTTTTTCTTTTTTAAACACAGGCAATTTGAACTGAGATGCAAAGACTGAGAGCAAAACATAAATATCCAATTATATGCAAACATGCCATTCTGATGTATGCTCAGTTTACCTTGACATAAATACAAACATCTTACCAAATTGCATATCTTGCTCCAACTGAAAGTATAGATCAATATTTCTTAAAAGGGAGTGTTTAAAAATAATAAATAATTTACCATTAAAATAAGTTCAGAATTAATTCAAAATAATATTTTATGATAAATAACATGAATGTGTAAACACAAATTCATGCACTAAAATGATATATCTATAGGTCAAGTTGTTTTACTTTGTGTTGTTATTTATAAAGAGGTTGCATAATTCTTCAAATTGTGGTTGGAGTTCTGTCTTTTCTTAATAATTGCCTATTTATATACTTTGGATATAGATCTACTAAAATTCCCAGATGATTTATTTGGACCGAAAGTGAATCTAGTCACTAGTCTGTTTTAGTTACATAAATTCTGTTCAGGTTCAGATATTGAAAATGTAGTTTGTCATTTTCAATATCTGATCCTGAACACAAGTTAAAATATCTAATATTTTAATATTATTTATATTTTGGCTAAAGCAAAAATATATAACTTTTTCCCATTATAATTTTTTGCTTTTTGGTTTGGGGGTGGGGGGCTTTGTTAACAAAACACACAAATATACTCATCTTACCTAAGACCAAAGAGATATGTATTTGCTTTTCTTCTATTCACTGTATAAATTTATCTCTAATAAATATTTTTAATTTGGGAAAGCAATTTACATGTGTATTCTGTAAAGTGAAAGATCATTTTTTCCATGCAACAAGCCAATATTCTCAAGACATTAAAAAAGTTTAGATATTTTATCAAATTTTTCTGTCTCCTCTAGGCCCTCATTTTTTTAGTGTTAGGTTTTGCACAATATCAGCTTTTCTTTTACTTCTGAGACAGCTGTAAGATGGTGAGAGGTTGGGAATCCGCAAGCCATGCTCATTCTTTCTCTAATATTATCCAGAAACAGTAATCTCCATGTCTTAGTATTAAAATTAAGTAAAGGAAAACTGTCTTCTTTCATAACATTTTACTCAATTGTCAGACTGTGTTTTGTCTTAAAATTGATTATTTAGGTATTTATAATATATTTTAATAAGAAGTATGAGTAGAATGGTGCTTTTTTCCCTGCTTTGTGGTTTAGTAAATATTTTCTAGGCTGCAAATATGTGGAACAATTTGACCCCTGGCTGGTTAAAAAATTTCAAAAAGGGTTAAAAGCTTCAATGCTGTAAAAGTAGCTGATTCTTTGAATTTCTCCCTTATAATTTAAGTTCTAATTTAAAGGAATCCAGAAAAGCAACAGCAATATATAACATATTCTAAACCTTTAGTTATAAACTTTTATTCCCTGGAAATCTAGACTCTGGTGGAAAAAAAAAAACGCAAATCAGCACTACATCAGTTTTATACAATTTCATAAATTATACCTATATATGTATGTATGCATGTATCTATGATCTCTATCTATCATCTATCTATCTATCTATCTATCTATCTATCTATCTATCTATCTAATGTTTTCTCACTCTCAAACTTTAGCCTGCCCTTTTTTAACCGTGTAGTAGTTCAGTCGGTCCTTGAGCAAAGGATTCTTTGGGATTCAACATCTGTTCTCCATAAACTAGACTGATTACAAAGTCAAATGTCTACTTTTGGGGAAGATTTTAATCATTTTAAAACCCGGCAAATATTTATTATGCTCTGTGAACTAAAATGTATTTGGCAGGCACCAGAAACGAAAACACTAAGCATTTCTAAAAAATCCAAAATATTTTATTAAGGGTAAATAATATAATAAGCAAAAAGCAAACTCAATAATAAAAAATCATTAACTGTTCTTGACATTACAGCAGTGTATTAGACGCTGGATATTGGTATGTATGCAATTAAGAAGTAGTCACTATACTTAACAAATTTAGCTGTATTAGAATATAAGTGAGCAAGTAATGCAGCCTCCACACTCTTGCCAAAGCCAACTTCCTCAACCTCGATCAATCTTGACCTGTTATAGTTGAAGAGTTTTAGTGGTTTCCCACAGATTTCAGGCTAAAGTGGAAGATCATCAATATGTTATATAAATCTTTACCATCTAGACTCTAACTACATTTAATCCATAACTTACTTATTTGTCATCTTCCATGAACAGCCTACGGCTTCTCCAAAAGAAAGAACATACAGTTTCTTGAACACATTATTTTGTATATGTCTCTCTGTCTTTGGTTCATTAAAAACAAAAATGACATATTTTAAGAAGATATGTAATACATACTTTAAGAAGATACGTAATACAGGGAGTTAGATATATATAAACTAATGAATGTTTTGGGATAACAGCAGCTTTTCCTATAATTATAAAGTGCAGGGATTGCATGAAACTGCTACAAATTACTTTAATCACTCTAAGCAATAATCTAAGGGATTCCTATGAGAATGTCTGAAGGTCACTGCAAAATTTTATATCTGCCTTCTGCCACAGCCCACATGCATTAATATTTATTTATTTTATATTGTTTATTTTATTTTATTATTTTATTTTTTGAGACAAGCTCTGGCTTTCTCACCCAAGCTGGAATTTAGTGGCACGATTACAGCTCACTGCACCCTCAACCTCCTGGGCTCAAGCCATCTTCCTGCCTTAGCCTCCCAAGTAGCTGGGACTACAGGCACATGCCGCCACCAGGCCCGGCTGATTTTTTTTTTTTAATTTATTTGTAAAGACAAGTTCTCGTGATGTTATGCAGACTGGCCAAATGCCTTTATTTTTTAAGGAGTAATAATTCTAGTCAAATTCGTCAAATTTTCCTAGGTGTCTCTTATTGAAGCTATCAAAATGAACCCCATTTGCCATAGAGTCTTGGAAATGTATTTTTCATGCTTTTAGGCCTTGAAAACAGAAAATAGTGTGGAAGAATTATAAATGGGGCTAAGATACGTAAACAGGCAACATTTTTATACATTTTATTTCCTTCGTTTAAAGACTCTTTATTGCTGCTTTTCATAATTTGCAATTAACTTCATATAATGCTCTTATATGAAGAGCATTTAAGTTGTTCATTCATTTGTGGCCATTCCTTTGTGTACATAATCTTAAACAACTTATGACTTTATTCTCAGAAGTCAGCTATTTTCTCACCTGTGCCACACACGTATGCAACTTTATTATAGCAATAGGCTTTACATATATACACACTTGGTCCTGGAGTATGAATTTGTGTGGATCTGAATTCATCTTTGTATCAAGAAACTTATCTACTCACTTGCCTGGAATAGTCTTCCTATCAATATTTTGGAAATAAACAAACTTGGATATAATTTAAAATTAAGTACTTAGTAAAATGCATTATGAAATAGAGAGGATGTAATGATGATGCTAGGGAACATTAATGAAAACACCACAAAGGAAGAAGATTTTTAAGCCAAACACTGAGGAATGTATGTGACTCTAACATGTACATCTGAGAAAGCCTGGGCTTCCAAGCAACAGTATCAGACATTGTCAGGTGAGAAGACAGAGCAATAAATTAAAAATTGGGTGAAGACTCTACTGCCTTTCACAATCTTGAAAGAATTAGGTTATAAATTGGGTTTAAAATTTGAATGGACAGTTTGCCAAAGACAATCTCGTGCTTCAGTGGAGTTGTAGAGATAAAACGTATCATCTTTCTGCCTTCAGTATATGCTCTGGACCTGGCATTAGGCACTATTCAGTAGAATTAGTATTTTACGTTAATTCGTGTATTCGTTATCTTTTTTTTATTTGTACTACGCTTTATTCTAAAAAGAATTTTGGTAGTGTTCTTGGTTTCATAAATTTTACTTTTATGTAATTGACACAAAATTGTCTATATTGCATTAGTCTTTTTCATAATTAAAGTGGATCCTACATTACTGTAACCTATTGAACTCTTTAGAATGATAAAATGTATTCTTCCATGTAGCCCATCTTCTATAAAGCTTATTTTTTTACATAAATTAATGGAATGCAAGCATTTAATTTATAGTCCAATTTGTCATAATACTTATTTTTGAGAGCTCCAGTTATTAAGAACACTTAAGAATTTAATAATACTTTGTCATGTTTCACTGTGCTATATTGACATTGACAGTTTTATTTTTGTTTTTTAAAGTAAATCTAAGCAAGAGTCACTTTTAAGGTTTTCTAGCTCACAAAGAAGCAGAGTGAAAGTGTGCTTAAGAAATATTAATGCAGGGAGATCACGGGTCTCTTAAATTAATCATCAGTGAATGAATTTATCATAGTTAAAAGAGGTCAAGAGAATCAGAGGGAAATTAAAAAAAATCAAAGCTGAAATAAAAGCTGTTGATTTCTTCCTCTTGAAAAATTGCAGTTACATTTTTGTCACAATCTATTATTTTTAAGGGCAGAAATCAGCCATATTAGCATTAGTTGAATAATATATTATAAATTTGACATGGATAGGGATTTTTATGAATAAACAGGTAGACTAAATATATTAAATAGGGTTTCTTTTTTTTCTTTCTTTCTTGTTATGCTTTCAGCCTTTCTTTCTTTACCTGAACCTACTGTATTCAATAAATATGTAAAATAGCTGGGCATGGTGGCTCATGCCTGTAATCCCAGCGCTTTGGGAGACTGAGGTGGGTGGGTCACCAGATATCATGAGTTTGAGACCATCCTGACCAACACAGTGAAACCCCGTCTCTACTAAAAATACAAAAATTAGCTGGGCATGGCGGTAGGCGCCTGTAATATCAGCTACTTGGGAAGCTGAGGCAGGAAAATCACTTGAACCTGGGAGACAGAGGTCGAAGTGAGCCGAGATAGAGCCATTGCAATCCAGCATGGGTGACAAGAGTGAAACCTTGTCTAAAAAAAAAAAAAAAAGAGATAAAGTATATGAATATACTTTGAAGAAACAAAGTTTCTTCAGGGTAAATTTGTTCTCTAAAGTACTTTGACCTCCCTGGGAATACAGCATGGTTGCTACTAAGTATTACTAAGTAGTACTACTAAGTATTAAAGCTACTCATGACTTCTACTTTGGTGCTACATTTTCTCCCTAGGAAATCTCATCCTCCTCCCAGAGCTTCTTTATTTATTTATTTATTTATTTTTTTGAGACCGAGTTTCACTCCATTGCCCAGGCTGGAGTGCAATGGCGTGTTCTTGGCTCACTGAAACCTCTGCCTCCCGGGGTCAAGCAATTCCCCTTCCTCAGCCTCCTGAGTAGCTGGGATTACAGATGCGCACCACCATGCCCGGCTAATTTTTGTATTTTAGTACAGACGGGGTTTCACCATGTTGGCCAGGCTGGTCTCAAACTCCTGACCTCAGGTAATCCACCCGCCTTGGCCTCCCAAAGTGCTGGGATTACAGGCGTGAGCCACCTCGCCCAGTCCCTCCTCCCAGAGCTTCTATGAGTTTCTACAGACAGCTCTCTGTGAACTGTATATTGCAGCCATAAACCTTTCTATAATACCAAACTCCAGCACTTATATCCAACTGTTTACAAGACATATTCATTCATTTCAACGTCTCAGAGAAACTTCAAATTTAACATCCATATATTTAAACAATTATCCTGATCTTCTAATCAAAAAAAGGTATTTCAATGTTGGAATATCAGTTAAATAGCACTATGTAACTAACCACTTTAAAGTTAGAGTCTCATGGGTCTATTGATCCGCTGGACAGTTCTGCCTACTCCCTCACCTCCCGCCTCCAAATGTGCAATAATTGCTGGGCATTCAGTTTAACCCTCCACCCACATTTGTTCTCACCATTGACAAAATGGGCATTATTTTTTAAATGGATCAAAGCAATTAACCTCAACATAATCTCCAGAGTCCGTTCTTTGACTGTCTCCAATTATTCTCTACTGCCACAGATAACTTTAACATTTTAATACTATTTATGTCGCTACCCTACTTAAAGTCTTTGCAGTCATTCTAATACTTTCAGTATAAATTTAAAAATGCTTAAAGATAAATAGTCTTGATTATCCTAAAGTGTTGGGAATATTTCTTGCCACTCTTACGCTTTTACTATTGATTTCAGTAAATACGGTTTCACATGTTCTGCTTTCTCTGACAGTGGCGCTTTATACTAATTCCATTTAATCTTTTTCTCCATTCTTATGCAATGTAGTAACTTTTCGAATTTTACCATAAGCACAATTTTCACAATTTCTTTTTAACCATTATTTTCACATACTCATACCAGCTACAGAAGAATTAAATCCTCTTGAGACTGTTTCTGCACTCCCAAAATGTTCTATAGTTCCATTTTATTGTACTAATTATAAATGTAATGTTGAATTTCATGGCTGTATTGACTTCTAGTCCATTAATGCTCAATAAAGCTTTCCGCAATGAAGGAAATATTCAATGATCTGAGTTGTCCAGTGCAGCAGTCACTAGTCATGTCACTATTAAATCATTGATGTAGTCGTATAGCATGACCAAGAAAGTGAATTATGGGTCTTATTTTATTTTAATTTGTTTAATTTTAAATTGCCACACGAGCTAGTGGTCTAAGGTATAGCAAACTGTAGATTACAGTTTTTTTTTTTTGAGGGTAGAATTAAAATAAGATTGTAATGCTGTATCGCCACAGTCTATCAGAGCACCTAGTTAATATTTATTGAATGTACAAATGTGTAGCCCTCCTTTATGCCCTTAAACTTCTGAGAGGGCATGCCTATACAGTCTGCGTAGAAAGAGTAAGGCCTTTTCTGAAGCTTGTTAGGAATACATCTGTAAATCATTCAAGCAGACTTTCTCATCAGGTGGAATCTGTCTCATTTGGATCCTCATATTTCTACTTCCCTCTCCTTCTCTATGTACTTTATACAGCCTTCTACCCCATACCCCACTCTACCCTGAATCATTGATCTGTATTGTTCATAACTAGATTGTCAGGGCTGGTAACATCCTTTTCTTGTCTGCATCTCGGAGAGTTCTTTTGAATCCTTACAGGTATTATTGGTACTATTGACAGGGTTTGTAGCATTAAGGTATTTTATGCTAAAACCAGGATCTTCCAGAAATTAAGGGCATATAGCAGGCGTTAAATGAAAAACAAAGACAAAGGATAGATATTCATCCTGACTTTTTCACATTGTATATCATAGCATCATGGAACATTCGAATTCAGAATGGTATAAAGATTGATATTTTATTAATAGCATTAAATTACTTTTTCAAACCGAGTATATATGTAGCCCTTAAATACGTAATAGATATGAACAGAGCTAGTCAGATAGGTACTGGGGGGTCTCTAGTGACCTGATCATTTCCACCATCACCCAAATAAACCATGTGACTTCAGAACTTTGGGTTTTGTGGAGCACGATCTGAAAACACTAATCTAAGTAACCTCCCATGTTTTATAAGTTAAAAATAGAGGTAAGAGATCAAAGGATTTGCCCAAATCAGCATTTTAATACCAGATCTAAGATTAGCTGACTTCCAATTCTTGTGATCCCTAAATATTCTCTTTTGTTTGACATGATTTATTTTCTTTCATGTCTAATACTTTTCACGTTAAAAATAGCTTACTTATGTCCATTTTTCTTTACAAAATATCCAGGAAAATAAAGAAATATTTGATTTAGTGCTTCCATATTTGAACTTTTTAAATAAAAGGTAAGTTTATTTTATTTTTGTAGGTTGGAAGTTTCGTTCTAGTTAATTTTCTCTCCAAGTATTATGTTTTTTTTAAACATTTTACTTATTATATTTGTTTGGTGACTGGTTTTTTATATACATTTGTACCCACCCAAAATGTATACTTTGGATAAGTAAGTCTATTTTTCTCTTGATGTCTGTGGATCTCTGCCTTCTAAAAGAGGCTCAGGTTCATGGGTATTAATCAATAAATAAAAATTAGGTGAGGTTGAATTGAAAACATATTCTTAGATATAAGGACATGAATAAAAATTAAGACTTGGTTTATAATCGCGACAGGAAAGAGATGACAAAATAACTTCTAGTTTGCAAAATAAAAGGGTGGTAGACATCTAATCTTCGTGACTACTTTAAAATTGTCAAGACTGGTAGATTTATCTTTTGTTCAAAAATAATTAATAAATTAGAAGAGCTAAAGTTATAGTCATTCTTTGAGCCATGACATGTCTCCTGTAAGAGCATTCTGAGCAATGAAAAATAGAAAACTATATTATTTACTAATCTAAAGGGAGAAAGGGAAATATATATTTTTATTGAATAGGAAGAGAGACTTGAATTTTACGTTAAGAGTTATATTCTAAAGACTAGTTAGCAGACACAATTTTATTGTTTTGTATCTCTCAAGGACTTGAGTGTGACAGTAAAGTATAGAATGAAAAGAAAGATCAAGGCCGGGTGCAGTGGCTTACACCTGTAATCCCAGCACTTTGGGAGGCCAAGGCGGGCAGATCACGAGGTTACGAGATCAAGACCATCCTGGCCAACATGGTGAAACCCCGTCTCTACTAAAAATACAAAAATTAGCTGGGCATGGTGGCATGCACCTGTAGTCCCAGCTACTCGGGAGGCTGAGGCAGGAGAATTGCTTGAACCTGGGAGGCAGAGGTTGCAGTAGAGCCGAGATTGTGCCACCGCACTCCAGCTTGGAGACAGAGTGAGACTCTGTCTCAAAAAACAAAAACAAAAACAAAACAAAAACAATAAAAACAAATACAAAACCAAAACAAACAAAGATCAAGATTCCAAGTGTTATTCGAATGGACTGGATATGAAGCATAGAGAACAAAGTAAATTATTAATTACAGAATATGTATATTATTATAAAAAATAAAACAATCATAGTAGTACATCTCTTATAACTAGAAGGAGAGAATACTTTATTTTCATTCTTTATCTTATGCTATAGGGCCTCATGAATCCCTATCTAGTACAGAAAAAGCCTCCCTTTATACTAGCTGAAGGTTTGTGAACAATGCTACCAAATCTGGCAATAGTTTTCTTCCCCTTTTATTTTAATTTAGATTTTCTCATCTTGTTTCAGAACAAAATAGTATCTCATGAAATTTTTCAATTACACTGCGCAAATCATACTTCCAGAAACATGGAGGAGTAAAACTGGAATGAAATTTACAGCGCTTAAAGGCCATTGTTGGTACATTTGAGAACTCTAACGTATATACAAGGAAATATGGAACTTCTGGAAGCATGTACGAGGGAAATAAAATTTTCATCTGTGCATAGATCAGTCATTTTGTAAGGCAATGGAGGTAAGCTTTCACCCTCATCAATTCTGTTTATTCAAGGAATTACATATAAGCATATTTATTGATTTCTCCCCAAGATTATTTTGAATGTTAGAAATTCAGTATCCACAATCGATAGAAGAGTAATTGATTACTCTGAAATATACAATATTCTACATTTCAAATCTGTTATTGTAAGTATTTGTGGCTTACAGCTTTAGTAACATTATAATTATCAAATTTATCAAAAATTTGAGGATATAATGCTTTCATTGTTTTAGCATTGTTTTATGATATATATTATATATTATATATATAATATATATAATATATATTATATATATATATATCATTTGCCTGGCTGCATATCCAAACTAAGATTGAATTATCATAAAACAATGCTAAAACAATGAATATATATAAAATATATATATATTATATATATATATATAAAATAGCCCGTATTCACACTGTTACATCTTATTACTAAAGTTTACAAACTTTTTTTCCTCTGGCGGGAGAGGATTGATCAAGAGTTAATAATATAAAACACATTCTGTAACATAATCTTACCATTCTCCATAAGCTTCAATGCAAGATAAAGAGATTATAAATAACACTGCTGCACTTAAAATGTGACAGCTACAACCAACTAATTCCTTTTAGTTTACTGTTTTCTAATATCTGTAATGCTCACAGCTATGATTCTGCTTTCTTTCTGCTTTTCCTGTACCTTGTGAAATGGCCATTTATGATAACAGCAAATGGATCCTGGAAGAATGCATGTTTGATAGAGTATGACCAGAGCTTTTCAGGGGTGTAGAGGAATTATGAAGAGGACTTCATCTGATGGAATGTGATATTCATAGACAAGGTGATTAGCCACAGATGGTCGTACAGGTAAACAACACAAGAAAGGTTGAGAAACCATCAAAACACGTCTTTGTGCTGTGATAAAGGAAGAGATACGGGAAGAAAAAGTCTAGGAGAAGACATACATATATCTAGGATGACTCCAGTTGTCATTAGGAACACTTATTGTAAGTTACAATGAGACTTACAATTTAATTCAAACAACTGGAATTGAAGAAAGTGATAAAAGCACCAATAGTAGAAAGAATAGATACTTGAAATCACCATCCAAACAGAGACACAGATCCAACTTACCTAAAACAATGTGTAGGCCAGTCTCAGTGGCTCGCACCTGTAATTCCAGCTCTCTCTGAGTCTGAGATGGGCAGATTGCTTGAGTTCAAGTGTTCAAGACAAGTCTGGGCAACATGGCGAGACCCCATCTCTACCAAAAATACAACAATTAGCCAGGC
This sequence comes from Nomascus leucogenys, assembly GCF_006542625.1. Classification (NCBI taxonomy): domain Eukaryota; kingdom Metazoa; phylum Chordata; class Mammalia; order Primates; family Hylobatidae; genus Nomascus; species Nomascus leucogenys. Next base: position 55,902,556 of record NC_044400.1, read on the forward strand.
ATGGTGGCGCATACCTGTAGTCCCAGCTACTTGGGAGGCTGAGGTGGGGAGGATCGATTGAGTTTAGGAGGTTGAGCCTGCCGTGAGTAATGATTGTGCCACTGCACTGAAGCCTGGTGACAGAGCAAGACCCTTCCTCAAAAAAAAAAAAAAAGACAAAAGAGAAAGAAAGAAAGAAAGAAAGAGAGAGAGAGAGAGAGAAAGAAAGAAAGAAAGAAAGAAAGAAAGAAAGAAAGAAAGAAGAGAAAGAAAGAAAGGAAAGAAAGAAAGAAAAGAAGAAAGTAATTTGACAGCAACATTGTCCCATAAAAGTAACACCTTGACTTACCAAGACACTCAAAGGGACTTAGACCCATTGTCAATAAGTCCCTTAATTATCCCTCTGTTCCCAATTACAGTAAACCCACCAACTTTCTCATTTTATGCTTGTACTCATTCCTGAATGTGGCTCATTAATTATAAGTGCCTAGGTGCTTCTCTCTCATGCATACTTCCAGCAGCAGTGGTGTTTAAAAATCACCCTCCAGTAGGGGTAATTCTGAATTCCACATCTCCTGAAAACCAAAAGTTAGCAAAGCACATGTTTCCTTTACTCATTCATTGCCACGAATATAGTCACAGTGTACATAGTTTCCTCCCAAATTTCCAGTCACATATACAAGCTTCTGATATTAGCTGTTATAAAATAATGGAACCAAGTTACATATATTAACGTTTTTGCTACTTTGATCATCCCATTAGGCTTAAAATATTTATTGGTCCAACCAATTGCATAACATTGCTTTCCATTAGGGAATATTCTCACACTTTGTTGGATTATTTAAAAAAACACCATAAAACGTGATTGCAGAATGCATTTATTTTCACTGGAAGTAGATCTATTTATCTATATCCCCCACACGCTGAGGGATGACTCTTCCAGTAACCAAAGAAAAATGAGAATGATAATTTTCTGTTTTCTTCAGAGTATGTTTAGATGAGGAGGAAATAAGAATGAGAATATGAATATGTGTGGGTTTGTGGGTGGTGAGCAAGTATTTGCTTATTAAGTAAACCAACAATGCATGACAAAAAATTCTCAAAGATTAGAAGAAATGCATTTAAGAAATCTGTGCTGTGCTCAGGAGTTGTTTTATGATATTGTATTCACTTTATCTCATTTGTAGAATGAAGAAAAACTTTGATTCAGCCACTTTTCAATGGTTCATACAAACATTATTCATTGCATTGGAGTGGATAATAATTATCATTAGTCCTTCATAGTTAAGGTAAAACATAATTTCTTCCGTTGTTGAAAAAAAGGTAAGGTGACTTTGTTGTTGTAACAAAAGTGTCAGCTTTTAAAATCTGATGCATTCTTCAAAGACATTTCCTAGTTCTGTCTTCTGAGACTGTTTCCTCCAGCACAAAAATCTGTCCCTCAATACACGTTAGTAAACATGGAGCCATTAATAAATTAAAACAAGAAAGATAAATTTTCAACAAAAATTATTTGTAAATATAATTTATTTGTTTAACAGGATGAAAAATGTCTCTGATAACTGTGGAACGTAACCTAGTGGTTTGAATAATGTGTTATGTTAATAAGAATGTGGACATTATTATAGTTTTATGGGTAAATATTCATAAAGTATATACTTTATTTTAAGAAAGTAATTAAAATATCTGCATTCAATAATAAAAAAAATTTTATCAGTGCAAATGATTAATGTTATGGAAACTTCCCTCTTAAAATCAACTGAACTTGAATTTGATTGTCTGGCATTATAATATTTTAAGTTTATAAAATGATCCATGAAAATGAGAGTGTCTTTGAGCAGCATGAGAAGGCACATATTTGAATAGCTGCACAGTATCATCTTCATGACCAATATGGGTTGACTTAAATACTTTCCTTAATAAATTTGCATACCATCTCATATTATCTACTTCTAATTCATTTATGCCATGTTGTTATAGCAGATGTATAGGAAGCAAAAAAGTGTATGTGTGTATATATTTCATGACAATATATACAAACTGCACATCGGATTTTTAACATAGTAATATTTTCAATGATTTATTTTAAAGAAATTCATCATGTAGAGAATGTGAATATACCATATTTAATATCCAATTTTAATTTTAGTTTTCTCTTGAACATGTTTTATTCACAATTTCTGTTAACTCAGAAACTAAGTCAACAACCTAGGACTCTCAAATAACCCTTGAGTTATAACAAAGCTGTGCTTAAAGAATATTTGAATAAATCTTAAATATGAAGAGATGATTCTCAGTTAATAAATGAAAATAATATGCTGTTTTTCAGTAGTATGGAATTGCCAAACAGAAACAAAATATTCAAATAATTATTTGGGTTTAAAAAAAGGCTTTAACATTATTTTAATCAGCAAGTATTCACTGACCACTTAATTAAAACTAGGCAAGTACAATCTTAGAAATCATATATTATTATCATACAATTAATTTATTCATATTGCCTGAGAAAATATATATTTGGAAAAGGTAAGTTATTTGTTTTATGGCTAATATTAAGCTAGATTGTATCACTCTAAGCCATATTCACCTGACCTTTGTTGATTTAATAAGTAGATTCATGCTTTTAGCCTCATAAACTTTGGATTTAGTCTATGTAATATGGATATACTTTATAAATAGGGCAAAGCATGACTTTCCACGTTAACCAAATTGGCCTCATACCTCTTGAAATGAGGACATCAGATGGGGCTTTATTTGAAACGTTAATTTGTGGCCACATTTGGCTGTAAGGGTGGTAAGCCAAAAGGAATTGCTGAGACTAAAACATGTAACAGGACATCCCTTTGGCAAAGCTTCCATCAGCCTACTGTGATCTTCAGTCTTCAAAGTGGTCACCTATTCAGATAGCAAAGACAGAGTCCATTTGTTGCCTAGGTGAAATATGCTTGCAAATCTGCATTTATGGGGTATTGAAAATCCTCAGAGAGTAAATTACTCTGGTTCTTAAACCCTTGGATGTCACAGTAATTGGTGCTATCTCCTATTCGTGATGAAAGTAGCACCTTCTGGCAGAAAGCAAACAGGGCATCCATCATCTTGTTTTTTCAAATAAGTTTATCATCATTAGTTGTATTACTAAAGAATATTAGAGCTAATATTTGGGAAAAATTTCAATGGGTTTGTTTCTCTCGGCAAAGTCAAAATCCTATAGAGAATGTTATATCCTATTTACCTAATTATCAAACAGTATTTGTAACTGAATATATTTTACTCTTACTTCTTCTTGTAAAGCTCTATTATTGTTATACCTTTACACGTTTCTTTTTTTTTTAACCTTTACACGTTTGAAATTTTAAACAGATAGGAGCTGTTGTCACTACAAGCTTTTATGTATGTCAACGTGTAACTATGCAATCTGTAAAACTGAAGTAAAGGTCTATACTTATATTTTCATTTTCCTCTTTTTCAAAGATCAGGTTAAAGCAGGTTAATGACAAATTTTTAAGTAGTCAGGACTAGAAGGAAAACATGTGTGTATATATCACATATGTCTCCATTCCTTACTGTCATATTTGAGCATACTAATACAAATCGTTGAAATATAAAAATACTTCAAATTTTTAGTAATAATGAAGGTATAATATCACATTTATGATGTTTCAAATTACCCTCAGAAAAGTCATTACTTTCTATTCATCTGGCACCTTAGTACTAAGGATACTTATTGAATTCTGAAAATAATATCTGAAGTTGCTCTCACTAAGTAAAATCTCAATGATTTTAAAACAACTTATTATAATAGCTAGAGACTAAAGAGATTGCTTTTTAAATATATACATGATGAAAAATGAACTTATTGAAAAGAAAATAATTAAAAAACATGTTTCCAAAGATGAATGGGGAAAAGTCACACTAAAGTGTGGAAACGCCACATTAAGTGACTTTTCTCAGTTATTTAAAACTTTGAAGTTGTTGCTTACAACTATAAAGAGATTACTAATTTGAATAAGTTGCAGATCTGAAGAGAGCTCTGTATGAGTTTAAAATCTGGAATTTAAAGATGAAAGCTCTCACTATCACATGACCAGAATATAGGAAGTAAAATCTGAGACAGATTAACACCATCGACGTATCAGAAAGCTGTGCAGTGTTGTAGCCATTTTAACGGCGGTCAATACCAACAATGATATAAGCAGACAGGAAATACAGTGCAAATCTAGAACGCCGACTTTAATAACAGATCGTAAAGAGCATATATGTGCATTTCAAAACATAAACATGTAACAATGGCCATAATTAAACTAGGAAAATATTCTACGTCATCAAAATGATGATCATCATTAATATTTACTGATTGTTCTAATGCTGTCAATGGATGTCCTAAAAAAAAATACAGGCATTATCCCATCTTATTCTCATGGAGGAACCAATAAAACAGGTGACATTATTACACAGATGGTTCTGAATTTACCATGGTCCAACTTATGATTTTTCCAATCTTACAGTGGTATGTTAAGTGATATGCATTCAGTAGAAAGCTGTATGATAGTCTCTCCAGATGCTGAACAGGGGCAGAGCCACAGCTCCCAGTCAGCCACTCAATCATGTGAGTAAACAACAGATGCTCTACAGTGTGCTGTGTTGTTAGGTGATTTTGCCCAACTGTAGGCTAATGTAAGTAGGTGAAGTTAAGCTATAGTATTTGGTAGATTCAGTGTCTTAAATACAACTTCAGTAGGACATTTTCGACTTGTGGTGAGTTCATCAGGACTGAATACCACTGTAAATCCAAGAACATATGTATTATTATCCACATTTTTACTTGTAATATAAAGCTTCCTTAGTTTATGTTTTCTTGTTAAATGACTGTATGATGGGAGAATTACTATACATACATTGCAACTACAGCTTTGAAGCAAATAAGAATTCACAAACGTAGTAAGTAGAAATATGTATTCACACAACCGATTTACTGTTGCTAATCCTGATTTGTCCAGATTCTTGCTAACTAAATGAAACATACATAAAACTCATTTTTAAAACTATGGATACTTCTTTTTATCTTTCACCAGAGGACATGATTATCAACTGGCAATAAAATTAAACATAAAAATCATTGCAAGAATGAATTAGGGCAAGCCCTAAGTGATATTACTAAGAAGAAGGCAATTGTCTCTAATATACTTTTCTTTCCTTTAAGTGTTCTTTCTTTGTATTTCTCATAATGTAATTCAATTCACAGTGCCTGGGGACTTTTGCTTCATTACTCTTCCTGAACCACCCTTTTGAGGATTGCTAATATGTCTGTGTATGAGGCTTCTATTGCTATGTAAATTATTATTATAAATGCAGCATCTTAAAATAGTGCACATTATTTATCTTGCAGTTTCCATGTGACAGGAGTTTGGGTACAGCTTGACAGGATCCCTGCTTAGGTTTTATAGGTTGAAATCACAGTGTTAGTAGGCTGCATTCTCATTTTGAGCTTGATATCATTTCTCAAGCTCATTCACATTCTTGGAAAATTTTAGTTCCTGTGGTTGATGGACTGATATCCCTGCTTGCTTGCTGGCTGCTGGCTTAGGGCCTTTCTTGGATCGTAAAGCCTGCCCTTAGGTTCTAGCCACATGAAGTTTTAGAACATGGCAGCTTGCTTACTCAAAGCCAGCAAGAGAATCTTTCTTCAATCCACTAAAACTGAATGCTATATAACATAAACAGGAGAGTGACTACCCAATCACATTTTCCATATTTCCTGACCTAATCTAGGGAGCAATTCTCTCATCATATTCACAAGTCTCATTAAAGGGGATAGGATTATTGGACCATCTATATCATTAGGCAGAATTTGAGGGCCATCAAATAATTCTGTGTACCACGCTCTGCTATCACTATCACAGTTAGTATTGCATTGCCACATCACCTATTCTTAGAAACCTTATTGCCGAGAGAATTATTAACACATTTTAAAAGATTAACATAATGGGCCATATCAGAAGAGTGAATTAGAGGAAGACATTTAACAAAGACTTTCAAGTAGCAAAATGACTTGTATAATAAAATCTAAGAAGACAGGTTTTTATAACAACTTAAGATTCTTTGGTTGTGGCGAGTAGAGTTTTTAAAAATGTATGATTTTATTCACTTTCTTCATGTTTTCATCATTTTTATCATTTAATTCATATTGACAAATTGCTACTAATATTTTAGAATTATAATTTTTGTATAATTTTAAGGGTTACAAGTGCAATATTGTTACATGAATATACTGTTTAATGGTGAAGTCTGTGTTTTTAATGTATTTGTCACTCGAATAACTTAAATTGTACTCATTAAGAATTTTTTTAAATCATTCATCCCTTTTCCACCCTACCCTCATCCTTCTGGGTATCCAGTGTCTATCATTCTACATCTCTGTCCATGTGCATGCTTTATTTAGCTATATTTAATTATAAGTGATAATATGTGGTGTTTGACTTTCTGTTTCTGAGTTGTTTCAGTTAAGATAATGGCCATTAATGCCATCCCTATTGCTGCAAAACACATGATTTTATTTTATTTTTTATAGCTGAATAGTATCTCATGGTGTTTGCATATCACATTTTCTTTATCCAATCACGTGTTGATGGATACTTAGGTTTATTCCATATCTTTGCTATTGTAAATAATGCTGTGATAAACATACAAACTTAGGTATCTTTTTGGTATAATAATTCCTCTTCCTTCAGACAGATACCTAGTAATATTATTTCTGGATCAAACGGAAATTCCATTTTTAGTCTTTTGAGAAATATCTATACAGTTTTTGGTAGACATTGCAGTAATTTACATTTCCATTAACAAAGGTATGAGCATTCCCTTTTCTCCACATTTTCACCAACATCCGCTATGTTTTGTCTTTTTAATAATAGTCTTTATGACTGCTATAAGATGATAGCTCATTGTTCTTATTTGCATATCTTTGACAATTACTGATGTTGAACATTTTTTTCATATGCTTGTTGGTCATTTATATGTTTTCTTTTAAAAAATGTCTTCTACTATAAAGATATATGCTCGAGTATGTTCACTGCAGCACTATTCACAATAGCAAAGACATGGAATCAACCCAAATGCCCATCAATGATAGACTGGATAAAGAAAATGTGGTACATATACACCATGGAATACTATGCAGCCATAAAAAAGAATGAGATTATGTCCTTTGCAGGGACATGGATGAAGCTGGAAGCCATTATCCTCAAAAAACTAATGCAGGAACAGAGAACTGAACACCACATGTTCTCAATTATAAGTGGAAGCTGAACAATGAGAACACAGGGACACAGGGACACAGGGAGGGAAACAACACACACCGGGGTCTGTCTTAGGAGGGTGTAGGGGAGAGCATTTGGGAAAAGAGCTAATGTATGCTGGGCTTAATACCTAGGTGATGGGTTGACAAGTGCAACAAACCACCATGGCACATGTTTACCCATGCAACAAAACTGCACATCCTGCACATGTACCCCAGAACTTAAAAAAATAATAATTTAAAAAATGTCTATTCATGTCCTTTGCCCACTTTTTATTTGGAGTTAAGATAGACACTCAATACATTGTAAAAATTATATAGAGAAAGCTATTATTATGATGCACGAAAAACAAAACAATCAAAAACCAAAATTAGCTAACATCTAAGGTGAAGTTTATGAAATAAGTTTAAAAATCTTAAGTTGTATCAATTGGCCACCTTTGCAACAAAAAAAGGATTATCAATATCATATTCTGACTTTTGAAGCCATACTAGTCATTGAAAGAAGAGGTGAAGCTACATTTGAGTGTCCGTCTAGCTGACTTAATGAGTGTCCAGTTAGATGGCCTTGAGACAGTTCAAAGCACAAATTTCTTATCTTATTCAAGCCAAAAAAGATACCTTTCACTAAATAAAATATGAGAAGAGTTCAACCCAATATGTTTATTCAGAACCCCAAGATGGAAAAAATGTCAGTGGAGAATACCATTGCTGGCTAAGAGAACACTGATCATCATAATCAATTATAAAGCTTTATAGCTGACCCTACTGGCAATTGCCTGATATTTGAAAGAAATATATTTTTCCTTAGGTAAATATTATATATCCACAGAAAAAACGTTATTGGAAGGTCTCTGCAATTAATCCCTAAAGCTCTTCTACCTCAAATAAATGAGTCTGAATATGTTTCCCAGTACCGGGATCCACTGCATTTCCAAAAATGCTCAAACCTATACCTCTGTCATTTCTCCACTGTTTAAATAATTATCTAGTGAGTAATCACCATCCACAAACAACTTTTTAAAAGAAAAATGGTGTTATCCATAAAATGAATAATTTAAATTTTAGGATGCTTCAAAATTTTCAATTTCTAGATTTCCCTTATCTTGGAATGTTTTCTTAGCATAAAATCCCCAAATATGTACTACAGTGTCAAATAATAATATCAGCCTCATGCCCAATGTTGCATTTTACTTTTAATGAATGTCTCCAAAAGTTTGATTAATACCAGCAATATGTGCTTCTTGAAATCCTATTAATATTGGGTATTTTTGAAGTTCCTAACTTGATTTTTATTGTAACAGCAATAAAAGATAGAAAAAAAATACAAATAGCAAAAGCATATGACATTTGAATGCCAAGGTATGCCCCCAATATACAGTGGGAGAAACAAATATGACACTAGTATGTATGTATATGTACCCTTTTGATTATAAGCACAATAGTACATCCTAGCTGAGAGAAGAAATGGATAAATTCTTTAAAGGTGCTCTAGAGTGCATCATTATATTTTATACTAGTCTGCACTTGCTGCACTGTAATTAGTATACTGTATTTAGTTTGGGGTATGACATTTCATCAAGACTTTTATTCTTCAGGGTGTTCTCAGTAGCAAACAGAGAAAAGGCTGAGGAGACTCACACTGTGGAATTACAGAAAAATGTATAGTACTGGGAATATATAACTTAGACAGTGAAGACTCAGAGGACATGATAATTGACTGTCAATATTTGAAGGGCTGTAGTGTGGGAGATGGAAGGGACTTGTTCTATATTACCCCAGGGAGCAGAAGGAAACACTAGAAGGAATACTATAGGCAAAAAGCTATGATATAAGAATAGTGAGGGCCTTTCTATTGATTAGAGCTAGCTACCAAAAAAAATATGCTTTCCTGGAAAAGGATGTATTTTTTTGCCCTTGAAAGCTCTCAAACATTTCTTTACATTTTCATCCAGTAAATACTGCATCAGATGTCTACTCTGTAAGACTATTAGTAAATTAGTAAATTACTATTAGTAAGTTAGATGGTTGACTAGACACAATGACTTAAAATTTCTACAGGACTCTTAATTTGTAATGTTACCTAATATCTTCAAATACATGAAGAATCTATTAGAAAAGATAAATGAGAATGTGTGGCTTCAGACTGCAGGACAAAAGTAAAGTGTAGGTTTGTGTTTGTTTCTGCTTAACTCCTTTGTCGGATTTTGACTATTACCAAATGGAATCAACAATTTTAAAAGATAGGTAACTAAGTTTCTTAAAATGTTCATAAGGTAGTGACTTCCCCATCATTGGAAATGTTCAGTGTGGATGCCCACTCACCAGATGTGTATTACAAATGTTTATACATCAAATAATAGCCAGAATAAATGATCTCTGTATTTCTCAACATCAGAATCTATGACTTACTAGAATCTAAGCTCCCTGTGAGTGGGGAATTTGTGTTCATTGCAGTAACCCCAGAAACTTGTGCCTTATAGCACAAGTTATGGAAAGGGTACCAGATCTCACATTTGCCCTTCCTTAGATTTGTTTAGTTGTGTTTCTCTTTTTCCCTTTTTTCTTTATGTTTAATGTTACTGATGACCTTTTAAGTGTATCTCTTACTAGTATCCACATCCCTAGATGCCACAAAGAAAAGTTTCAATCTTTGTCGGAAGATGTCTCCTTGATGTTCATCAGCTCATTTGTGACGGGGCCATATCACAATGGTGCTCCTCCTCTTGCCAGGCCTAGTTGCACTATTGTGGGGATGTTGCTTTATGGCAGTGCCAGATGGTGCCTTACCACATTACTCAGCACTTCTCTATTTCTCTACTGTGCATGACTCAGGAGCAGCCCTCTCGATGCATATCAATACACATGCATTGATCACTGATAATATTTTTGTGGGCCTGGCACAGTGGCTCATACCTATAATCCCAGCACTTTGGGAGGCCCAAGTGGGCGGATCACCTGAGGTCAGGAATTCAAGACCAGCCTGGCCAACATGGTGAAACCCCATCTCTACTAAATAATACAAAATTAGCTGGGCATGGTGGTGGGCGCCTGTAATCCCAGCTACCTGGGAGGCTGAGGCAGGAAGAATTGCTTGAACCTGGGAGACAGAGGTTCCAGTGAGCTGACATTGCATCACTGCACTCCAGCCTCGGATACAGAGCGAGACTCTGTCTCAAAAAAAAAGAAAAAAAAAATGTGGCAGAGTGCTGGTTGTTTCCCAGTGTTCATTCCCTTTTTCTAGAATAATAAGTGCCAGATGTTTAACTAAAGAAATGGTGACCTAGAATGAAGACTACATTTTAAACCCCCCAGCAGGAGAGTTTAGCCAGTTAAATATGACCAAATATTTGTAAGTGGAAAAGTTGTGTACATATTTCTGGAAGACTCTGGAGGTGATGGGTGTGCTTCAAATTCTCCTTCTTGAACCACAAGGTCCTCTGCTATAACTACAAAGTGAAATGCATGGGTTAAAGATGGTAAATTAAGATAATAAAAGGATCTTGAGTTCCTGCAGAGAATGGAGGAATTACTATAGATTTGAATTCACTATGTTTACATAGAAGCAAGTAAAGTTTGTCTTACTTAAGCTACTCTTACATTTACATTTCTTTCACTCAGAGCCAAACCTAACACTAAAACATACTTAATAATTTAAGAAGAACGTTTCACCAATCTGCCGTGTGAACCTCAAAACAAGTCTACAAGTTAGATAAACTGTCTGATAAACACAGTGACTTTTATCTTCTAGATTCAACTTTTTCTGGTAAAGAATTCATAGTAATGATGTAGGATGCAGATCTGTAGGCGTGTGATGTAGGGTTTATACACACACACACACACACACACACGTATATATATATATATTTTTCTGAAACACAATGCTTCTCCCTAGTGTTATTACCTCATCAACTGAGGCATAGCCAACATACATCCATACTATTCGGAAAAGCTTCCCTTGTTTTAGGGGGACATCTTCAAAAGGAGGTATGCATGCTGCTTACAACTTTATACCTTTAACTCACTGTTTTTTTTTTTTTTTGAGATGGAGTCTGGCTCTGTCGCCCAGGCTGGAGTGCAGTGGCACATTCTCGGCTCACTGCAAGCTCCACCTCCTGGGTTCATGCCATTTTCCTGCCTCAGCCTCCAGAGTAGCTGGGACTACAGGCGCCCACCACCACACCCGGTTAATTTTTTGTATTTTTAGTAGAGACGGGGTTTCACCGTGTTAGCCAGGATGGTCTTGATCTCCTGACCTTGTGATCCGCCCGCCTCGGCCTCCCAAAGTGCTGGGATTACAGGTGTGAGCCACCGCGCCCTGCCTAACTCACTGTTCTTAAAACCCTTGCTCAGAAGCACACACTTATTTGATTAACTGCTTTTCTTGGGATGAATTATCTGCTGCCATAATTTGCATAACTCCATATAAATACAGAAATGTTGAGATAGGGTATATTAGGGTTCTAGTGACTATATTGAATAGGAATAGCACATTTGGAACTGATTCTTTAGAGATATCAGCCATACAAAGAAAAGATTGCAATCCAGTCACGTCCTGGGGCAGGCTATATGCTGACTACAGGTGGAAGTATACAGCAATCCACTGAATTTTGAGAGTTTCAATTTATATGAGTGTAAGAAGTATTATGTCTAGTCTCTGTGTATTTTTTCCATTAGGAATGTGAGGTATAGTCCAAATGATATCAATTACTTTGTGTTTCAGATGATATTACCTTTTGCTACTATACTTAAATATTTCTTAGTTAAGTCTAACTGTAGTATCACCATATATTTACCATTGAAGGTAAATCCCAATAGTATCATATTAATTTCATCGCTCACCCCAAAATTCAGAACTGTATCATAGTACATTTTACTAACAATACTGTTGTCGACACTGACTGAAAGAGGCTGATTATTTTATATGACTTCTTGTGTTTAGTTTGTTTTGGAAATTTTTTTTGTTTTCCATCCTGCATTGATATCAATACCTATTCAATCAATGATGAAAACCAAATGCTGTTTTCATTGCCTATTGATTACCATCATTATTTTCCCCAAGAAGAGATCAAATGGCTCTCATAATCCCTTTTCTATTTATAGAAATTTAGGCTGAATTATGTGCTATCGTCTCCTAAATATAGCACTCTGCTCTGAGTCTGCATTATTAATGTACTTAAAAATAAGAATAATATTGTTTAACTAAATTGTATCAAGTTTTTTCTCCATTCAAAAGTTTTAAAAACTTGCATTCTATTTCTAGTTTATGAGTGGTTTCCTTTAAAAAGTTACAGCATTTTATTTGAGTCTATACTTTATTATTTCTATGCAGATCTAAACAGCAGCTCTGTTTCTCTCTCTATATATGTATATTATAACTAATAGAAAGGTATAGAGTTGTAATATCAAATTATTAAGCAACTTCTTGTGTTATTTTCTATTGTTATTTCTCTGTGTTCTGAGAATAAACCCCAAAATACAAATATAAATATAAATATTTGTATTTTGAATCTTTAGAAGCCAAGAACATACGAGTGCATGAGTCCTTTTGGTAGAACGATTTATTTTGGGGGGGTATATAATTAGTAATAGGATTGTTGGGTTGAATGGTAGTTCAACTCTTAGTTCTTTGAGGAATCTCCAAACTGCCCTCCACAGAGGCTAAGCCAACTTACACTCCCACCAACGGTGTATCAGTGTTGCATTTTCTCTGCAGCCTCACCAATATCTGTTATCTTTGTGTGTGACTTTAACAAAAGGCATTCTGACTGATGTGAGATGGTATCTATTGTGGTTTTGATTTGCATTTCTCTGATGATTAGTGATGATGAGCTTTTTTAAAATATGTTTATTGGCCTCTTGTATGTCTTCTACTGAGAAGCATTCATGTCCATTGCTCACTTTTTAATGGGGGCTATTATCTTTTTGCTTATTAGTTTATTTAAGTTCTTGTAGATTCTGGATATTAGACCTTTGTTGGATGCGAAGTTTGTGAAATTTTCTCCAACCCATAGGTGCATTGCAGCACTATTCACAATAGCTAAACCTTGAAATCAACCTAGGTTCCTATAATGGGTGGATTGGATTTAAAAAAGTGGGACATATACACCATAGAATATTGTGCAGCCATAAAAAGGAAGGAAGTCATATCTTTTGGAGCAACATGGATGCAGCTGGAGTCCATTATTTTAAGTGAACTAATCCAGAAACAGAAAATCAAATACTGCATGCCCTCAGTGATATGTGGGAATGAAACATTGGATATACGTGGACATAAAGATGGGAAAAATAGACATTGGGGACCACTGGAGGGAGGAAAGAATGAGGGGTAAAAGGATTGAAAAACTACCAACTGGTTACTATACTCACTACATGGGTGATAAGCTCAATTACACCCTAAATCTTAGCATCACACGATATACCTTTGTAATAATCTTACATATATATACCCCGTAATTCTACAACAAAATTTGAAAAAAGTAAAAAATTAAAAGCCAAGAACAGATGTTTTTCAAGATCCATCTGCCAATTACATAAGTGATCACATACCACATGAAAAATGTCAATATTTTGCAAAAATTGAAATTATATGGAGTGTATTCTCAGAATAAAGGGAAATAACAATAGAAAATAATACAAGAATTGCTTGATAATTTGAGCACTACGGACTTAGACTCCAACTACTAAATAAACATTGTGTCAAAGAGGAAATCAAAACTGAGGTTAGAGTTCTTTATAGAAAGGTAGGTCCATGTGCACACTATATAAACAATTCATGGCATGTGACCAAAGAGTTCTGAGGGGAAAATTGATGGGGTATACGTTCACAATCAAAGGAAATAGATTCTAAAATTATATACTAAAAAAGAATATGACAGTAATATATATCAGCATTCATGTTTTATATAAATATATACATGTTTCTGTGCAAACTTTATGCCAATTCCTTTGAAACTATAAATTAATGAATTTCTACGTTCCCAAAAAATTGAAGAAAGTATTCAAAATAAATTTGAAAAAAATTTATCAAATATTGAAAAACAATAGAAGCTAGAAAAGAAGTACAAACCAACTATGAATAGCAGATATTAAAAACATATATACTTTTCATATATGTATGTATCAAATAGAATATATATTTTTTAAATATGTGTATATGCTTAAATAAATACGCAATAATATAATATCTACATAGTATTTAATATTTATATTTAGTCATTTGTATTTTAATGTTCACAAGTATCAACCTTTTCTACAGAGCATGTAGAACACATAATTAAATGAATAACTTTTAAATATATTGAAAAGGGCTTTATCCAATGAAAGCACGAGGAACAGACAGTTTATATACCTGTTCCATCGTAGCTAATAGTAAGAGATAATTCTCATATTATTTAAATTCCCCCAAAGTCATAAGGAACTTATGAAATTATGCTCAATTTATTTTATTTGATACAAATTTTTTTTTTTTTTTTTTTTTTTTTTTTTTTTTTTAAATTTTGTCACCATATTGCATCTCCCCCCCCCCCCCCCCCCCCCCCTCCCCCCCCCCCCCCCCCCCCTAATTTTGTATTTTATAATTTCATGTCTCGATCTATATGATCGACTTCCAAATTATTACAAGACACCCCCCACAATAGTATACTTTGTATCAATCTCAAATATGAATAAGACACACAAATTCTACTTAAAATTACTCTTTCTCGTTTCTGAATTTATTTCTTATTTGGAATAAGAAGAAGTGTGAGATGAGAACATCAAATACTATGAGCTCGTCAATCATCTTCATTATCATCCTCATGAAAGTAACTTCTGTATAGCTCTCACTCCATGCCAGGCACTGTTGTATGGCTTTATATGCATTATCTCACTTAATCTTTATATGAATCCTATGAGATAAGTAATCCCCATTTCTAAATTAGATAGTGAGGCTTAATAAGATTCCACAACTTTTCCAAGGTCACAAAACTTTTAAGAAGCTAACCCAGGTTGCAAAGCCTGTTAATAACTATGAAAGAGGAACTTCTAAATTCACTTTGATTATGGCAAGAAAAAAAAATACCCAGAACAATAGCCACAACAAAATGAAATGCAAATTTCATGATAGGAGTAACTCCGAATTCTCTGTCTCTCTCTCTCTCTCTTTTTTTTTTTTTTGTGATGGAGTCTCACTCTGTTGCCTAGGCTGGAGTACAATGGAGCAATCTCAGCTCACTGCAGCCTCTGCCTCCCGGGATCCAGCAATTCTCCTGCCTCAGCTTCCTGGGTAGGTGGGATTACAGCTGAGCACCACCACACCCGGCTAATTTTTGCATTTTTAGTAGAGACAGGGTTTCACCATGTTGGCCAGGCTGGTCTCAAACTCATGACCTCAGGTGATGCGCCTGCCTTGGCCTCCCAAAGTGCTGGGATGACAGGCGTAAGCCACCATGCCTGGCCCGAATTCTCTTAATATGACGATTATTTATCAGAAATAGCACAAAGCTCATGAATAGAAAAATATAAAAAGCCCTAATATCATCAATAATATAAACATGTTTGCTATAAACACATTGATTTGTTTATTTTTTTTCTGGAATTTTACCCAATGATATTAAGAAGGAATAAAAAGAGAGCTGTTGATTTTGTTTAGAAACAGGATATCTCTTCATTATTATCAAGTTATATATTTATTACTATGAATGCTCAAGTTATTCAATGATGATAAAATCAACAATAAGATTACTATATTGTTTAAAGGATACATTTACAACATTTGGCCTGATAATAAAGGTTAACATTCATGGAGGTAATACTGTGTATCAGACACTACTCTGATAAGTTTGCCTGTATTAAGTCATTTAATTTTCACAAATACTGTGTACAATGTCAACAGTTATGAATTCTGCTTACAACTAGTAAGTGAATAACAATTTTTTTCAGAAAAGATATTGTTTTATGGAATATAAGTTAAGTCAGGCTAAGGGTACCTTTGGGTTTGTCTGGTGGGTCCATGAACTTATGGATGGACCAAGCTTCAATTTTTCTATATCCTTAGCATGGGTCTTCCATTACAGCATTGGCACAGGAGTCCTGATATAATTCCTACATCCTTCGTGGGGAAAGGAGGAAAAGTGTAAAGATGTTTCTGCCAGCAGAATAGGACTCTTTGCAAAAGTATTACTCAGATAATTTGATGCATATCTCTTTGATTAAGCCAATCAGAAATGAGGCTAGAAAATGTGGACTTTCATTCCACACTTTGTGCACAACCAAAAATGTTTCAACCCAAGAAACAAAACAAGGGAAGTAACTTGTCTAATAATGCCCAAACAGAAAGAAGGAAAGATTTGTTTTAAATTTAGAAAGTCTGATGCAAGAAGTTCTCTTGACCACAGTAATGTATTTTCAAAAACAAAAGGATATGCATAAATCAAAGATTTTTTAAAATTAAAGATATATTGTATAAAAACTGTTCGTTACAGCAACCAAAGTATGAATAAATGAACACTTATTTAAAAATAGGTATGACCAAATAATTCAAATTATAGAATTTTATTAAATTATTTGAGAGTATTGAGTAAATGGAAAGAAGTATCATGTTCCTGAATAAACAATTAAATGTTGTGAAGAGGTCAATTTTTGTCAGATTGATTTATACATTTTAATTAGAAAAGTAGAATTTGGGGAAGATCTAGTCTAGGAAGCACAAGAACCAACAAAACCAAACCAAAACAAAGAAAAAATAGCAGCATATTTTTTTGTCCCTCAATTTTAGAATTAAAGTATTAAGGTCATGATACTTATGTAATAGACTAATTGATAGCCCAGAGTAAATGTTCCAGAGAGACATGGCAGCAAACTGGGAAATTTAGCACGTGATAAAATCATTAGTGAATATCATTGATCTTTAAATATAATGTTGCATACTAGATAGAGAAATGGTAATTTATCCATAGTAGGAATTCATCAAGAAAAATAATGTCATTACAATTATTGTATGTAATATATATGTAACCTAAGATTAATGTAACTAGGTAATCCTAGACTGGTACATGTGCTTATTCACTCATTTAGTCAATAAACATCTATTTAGTACCTACCATGTTTGCTATGCTAGGAGCATATTTTCTCCAGGGAATTGTTACTTGAGGAAAGAAAGGCCTTCTAATCACATGTGATACATAGCTACAGAGCACAGTAAGAGTAAAAAGTTAAACTTAACACTGAAACTTTTTATTCTATTAGTACATAAAATGCATAGTTAGTTCCCTTGCTAAAATTCTCTTCTTTGTCAACTTTGTCTAGTAGCATAGTCACATAACTAGGAGATATCCAAGATTTAGCTTTCTCTTCACACGTGGAATGAAAGAACTGGAAAGAGATTTTACACACATGTGAGATTAAAGAACAGGAAAGAGATTTTATGCAAAAGCAAATTGATGGGATTTTCTTTTAAAACAATTGTTTACAAAGAGGAGTAAGTAGTGCAATCAAGCAGAATTTTGCCTTCTAACAAAGCAATTGATTTTTCATTAAAATCATTGTGAAAAAGAAAATTGCCTTAACCAAATCTTTTAGTCTAATGTAAACCTACAACTATAATTACTGAAAGAGAGAAAAAGCAAGTCATAATGTCACTTTAATTTCTTTGCTCAGCTGTGTCTGGTTCAGATCTTCTGATATTTACATTAAATCCTTAAAAATTATTATTGAGGACAAAGCATCCTTTGAAGCTATCAGATCCTCCTGTACCAAGACACATACGCAGTCAATCATTATTTGTTATTTTCTTCTCATGATGATTCTGGTAATAATGATATAATTTTTGCACAAAGCATGTCATAATTTTGCTGATAGATCATCATATTTGTACAGTATGCCAAATGGCAATACTCAGATATCTTACATTTTACTTTTTATATTTTTTTAGCTTTTGGATAAAACTGTTTTTAATGTAATAAATGCAAATCGAGCTCTTAAGTTATTTCATTATGAATTGATAATGTGTGACAATGATATTTAAGTTACTGTGTATTGGCTATTATAGTAGCATTGTGTTTTACATGAATATTTTGATACTCAGAAAAATTTGTTTTTTTATTATGTAGATAGAGAAAATACTAGAAACTAAATCCAAGAATATATGTTGCTTCTATGATTGTATTTCTAAGCCTATTGAAATTTATATAGTTTTTCCTTCATTCAGTTCATTAGCATAGTACGATCATTTTAATTAAATTAATATTTACGTATAACAAGAGTTACACAAAACAAGAGTTACATGGAATTAAATGAAGATTTTTAACTCTGAGTTTAATGACTTTTAACAAATATGCACACCCAGATGAGCAAGACCTCAATCTATGTTTAAATTTTTATCACTTTAGAAAGTTATTTCATGCTCCTGTCCAAACTCTTTCCTTCATACAAATATTTTTCTAATTTATGCCACCATAATTTACTTTTACCTACTTATAATTCATAAAATGAAATCACATAGTATGTGCTCTTTTGTGTTTGACTTTTTTTCTCAATCTAGTGTTTTTGGTATTCATCAGAATTATTTCAAAGATTATTTGTGCATTAATTTTTGCTGAGCAGTATCCCTTTTTTGATTATAGTTTGGGCCTATTATGAATAAATCTGCTATAATTAATTACACAAAAGTCTTTTTGTGGACATAAGTTTTGATTTCTGTTGGATAAGTAACTAAATGTAGAATTGCTAGATAAAAGAAGGTTAACTTCATAAGGAATAACGTAAACTTTTCTAAAATGTTACATAATATGATACTTCACTAGCAATATGCCATTATTTCTATTGTTCAATTTCCTCACTGACATTTGAAATATTCACTCTTTTTTATTTTAGGCTCTTGGTTTGTTAAAGGGTTGTCACACTGTGATTTTAATATGCATTTTTCTTGTGATTCCTGATAATGAGCATCTTTTAAGGCAATTCTTGGCCATTTTTTATCTTCTATTGTGAATATATTTTTAAAGACTTTCTCCTTTTTCTTTTAGGCTGGGTTGTTTGTCTTTTTATTATTGATTTGTAAGAGTTATTTACATGTTCTGGTTACAAGTTGTATTTTCTCCAAATCTGTAATTTAGATTATCATTTTCTTAATAATTTTCTTTGAAGATCAAAGTTTCTTATGTTGATAAAGTTTGAATTTATCATTTTTATACTTAATGTTTTATTCAATTTGAAACACCGTAGATTAATTCAAAATCATGACAACTTACTTCTATTTTTTCTCTATCTGTATTATTAGGTTGGTGTAAAAGTAATTGTGGTTTCAGACCGTGAATTTTAAATCATTATAACTAGGCTCAAAAACATCTTTATTAATCAAATTATGAACCATGGCAATTAACACATTTTTGCCAACAAGAAATAAGTTTGTTTATTCCTGTAGCATAAAAATCCGTGCCTTGGAATTCAACCAACTGTAGGAAAGCATTTTGTGCACCTTGCTGTTTGTGGAAGTGTTTTCCCTGCAAAAAAAAATGGCGAGATGCTAGAAGTGGTAGTTGGCGACAGGTCAGGTAATGCGGCAGATGAGGCAAAACTTCTAGCCCAATTCGTTCAACTTTTGAATTGTTGATTGTGTGACGTGTGGTCAGGCGTTGTCGTGGAGAAGAATTGAGCCCTTTTCTATTGACCAATGCCGGCTGTAGGCGTTGCAGTTTTCATTGCATTTCATTCATTTGCTGAGCATACGTCAGATGTAATGCTTTCGCTGGGATTCAGAAAGCTTCAGAGGAAGAGACTGGCAGCAGACCACCCAACAGTGACCATGACCATTTTTTTGTGCAAGTTTGGCTTTGGGAAATGACTTGAAACTTCTTCTCAGTCCAACCACTGACCTGGTTGTCGTTGGTTGTCTTTTAAAATCCACTTTTTGTCGCACATCACAATACGATCGAGAAATGATTCATTGTTGTTGTGTAGAATAACAGAAGACAACACTTCAAAATGATGATTTTTTTGATTTTCGCCCAGCTCAGGAGGCACCCATTTATTGAGCTTTCTCACCTTTCCAATTTGCTTCGAATGCCGAATGACCGAAGAATGGTCAATGTTTGGTTCTTGGCAACTTCCAGTGTAGTTGTATGAGGATCAGCTTTGATGATTGCTCTCAACTGATCACTGTCAACTTCTGACAACTGGCCACTACACTCATCTTCAAATCTCTCATCTCCTTTGCAAAACTTCTTGAACCACCACAGCATTGTACATGTACATTTGTTAGCAGTTCCCGAGCCAAATGTATTGCTGATTTTACTAGTTGTCTCTGCTGCTTTGAGATCTATTTTGAACTCAAATTAAAAAAATGGCTTGAATTTGCTTTTTGTCTAACATGATTCCATAGTCTAAAATAAACATAATATAAACAGCAAGTAATAAGTCATTTGCAAAAAACATAAAATGAGAAATGCCCCTTAAAATAATGTATAACAGGCTGGTATGGTGGCTTATACCTGTAATCCTAGCACTTTGGGAGGCAGAGGCAGGCAGATCACTTAAGGTTAGGAGTTTGAGACCAGCCTGGCCAACATGACGAAACCTTGTCTCTACTAGTAATACAAAAATTAGCAGTATGGTGGTGCACAGGCCTGTAATCCCAGCTATTCAGGAGGCTGAGGCAGGACAATCACTAGAACCTCGGAGATGGAAGTTGCGGTGAGCCAAGATTATACCACTGCACTCCAGCCTCGGTGACAGAGGAGACTCTGACTCAAAAAATAAAAATTAAAAATAAAATAAATGATGTATGACATAATTGCATTTATTTAAGAATGTATTCCAATATCAAACACAAATTCCAACAATGCAAAAACCGCAAATTATGTTTGCACACACTTCATATAATTTTAGCCCTAATAGTTAAGTCCATGACCTGTCTTGAATTAATTTTTGTGTATGTTGTGACGTAGTGGTAAAAATTTTTCTTTTGTTGTTGTTCCCTATATATTCTGTTGTTTCTATATCAATTATTTAAGAGATTTTTTTTTCCTTGTAATTCTCTCAGTTCTTTGGTCAAAAAGCAATTGACTACAAAAATATTACTTATGTTTGTTTTAGACTATAATATTTAAATAAATAAATGAAAAAAATTAAATAAGGGCTCTTATTAAATTATGTTTACTAGTATTTTAAGTACTTGCACTAAGCCTTGTAACCTGTAAACTTGAGATACTACTCAGTCTGAAATGAATTTACTGAGGGAAGTAGTTAGTAGTGCTAATTCATAAAAATGCCTATTATTCTTTATCTTGATTAGAAAAGCATAATGGACTTCCTTTGAATTCTTACAGCTCTAATAATTGCCCCCTCAATTATATACATATTACCAAGAGACCAAATATGGAGACTACAGTTCTTACCTATATACAGGTTGAATACTGTTAAGACATAAGGCAAATATTGAAATCCAAGTTGAAAAATACTTTTAGAAAGTTACAGATAAGTAAAGACATAATAATATCATATACAAATAAAAACAAATAATACAAAATTACATTTTTTCCTGAGTTTATTGAAAATTTCAGTTTCAATTCAGTGCTCCTCATTTTTTGTAATAAAATCAACATTTAATGTATATGGTTTGTACCACCTTTAGAACCATGTAACATTTGGGAAATTTTTTTCATACTCAAGAAAAACCAGTCAAAAATTTTGTGTGTAGAATTTGGCCAGGTGTCATTTAAGAAAAACTCAAAAACTTTTAATTGCTGTGTTCAAATTTCAGATGCCACATTAGTGTCAATGTAATGGGAAGTAGAGCTGGTGAGCCTCTTAACTAAGCAAGGGCACGAAATTCATCCAGGGGATGTGACAGATGAGTGCTTAGCAAATGTTACACCAGCCAGGATATTTTAGCACATGACATCGTATTGTCTGACTAATTATGGGATAGCTCAAAGTAGAGGTTTGTGCTGGTAATCAGGAACCAGAGTCAGTGGAAAGCTAATTGTAGGGTCAGATTGAACATTTGGAGGTGGTAGCTGTGTCCTGATTTATTAACTCAGATGAGAACACAGTAAAAAAGGATCAATCATGCTACTGAGCAGATAAACTACATCCTTGATTTTGCAAAGGGAGAAAAGAACATGGTCTTTGTGTATAAGTGGACAAAGTTTTTAATTGTTGTGTTGAATCAAACACAAAATAGTTACTTCCATTTTGTATTTTAAAGAAAAAGATCATATAATAAACAGTTATGTTCTTTTCAAAAGGTGTATGTATGTATTGTATGCTAAAAAATAAAACTGAAAGAGTAAGTGAATTTTGACAAAAGTATTGAGAAGAATATGAAAATTTTATTACCGTAAACTAGATTAAACAATATTTCTTTCTTAAAAATTTATTTATTTATTTTTTATTTTTTATTTGATTTTATTTTTTTTGGGGCAGAGTCTCGCTCTGTCGCCCAGGCTGGAGTGCAGTGGTGCTATCTCGGCTCACTGCGAGCTCCGCCTCCAGGGTTCATGCCATTCTCCTACCTCAGCCTTCCCAGTAACTGAGACTACAGGCGCCCGCCACCCCCCCCAGCTAATTTGTGTGGTTTTCTTTTTCTTTTGTTTTGTTTGTGTTTTTGTATTTTTAGTAGAGACGGGGTTTCACCATGTTAGCCAGGATGGTCTCCATCTCCTTACCTCGTGATCCGCCCTCCTCAGCCTCCTAAAGGATTAAACAATATTTCTTAATGACATTTTCATCTTGGCACTAGAGCTATGTGGGGATGCTTGGTTCACAGATGGGAAAGACAACTTCTTGTTACCATGTACAAGGAGACTATACATATCCCATGATTCTTTTGAATGACATTATATAAAATATTAACCAAAAGTGTAGCACAGTCCAAAGTTTGCCAACTGTTTACCAACGCAAAGAATGAGAGCATTAATAAAGTAATTGAAGGAATAGAGAAGGCAATGTTAGAATGCCTACACTTCCAGCCTGTATTCTGAAAGTGAAAGAACTAAAAGTATTTCTAAGAAAAAGGAAGAAAGATGAAAATGAGTTTCTAAAGAGTGAGAATGGTGTTTTCAGATATTTAAGAAATTATCACAGAACATCATCATTAAATTAATTCTGCAGTTATTCAAGAAGATGAAATAAAAATGACTAGAAAAATTATATGGATAAAGTTTGGAATCTCTATCATGCAAATAGAGATTTCTAAAATCTATCATGTAAAATAAGAGATTATCCTTCTGTGGATGATAAAGTCCTCACCCATTGAAGAAAATCAAATCGAGTTTTTATAAATATAATGTAGGAATATTGATATTTGAATCAGATACCTTCTCTGTTATTCAGAAGCCCAGTAGTTGTCACCTACAGCTGACATGGAATGAAGTAGGAGGGAAGCTGGCTAGCAGAGCTCTGCATCCTCATACTCATTCAAATTTTGTTTTTGTCCTCTCCAAATAGTACTTTGCCAACTGGTTTCCATTTTCTATACTAGATTACACATATTTACTTTAGTTGTAATGTATATCTACACCTAAAAATTGTATTAAAAACTAAAAAACAGGACAATGTCCACAATGTAATCACACTCTGAAAATTTATCAAGTTATCATTGCAGCCAAGGTTGGAAACACTGTGGAGGCAACCGAAAAAAGGGTTCTAGCTAAAACCCACCCGGGTTGGCTCCGAGAATCTGCTTATGGACCTCGAGAGTGAATCATGAGACAAAAGAGGAGCTGGGAACTGAGCTTCCTCTGGTAAATCTTTTGTACCCTAAGCACATTCACTCCAGAGTATCTATCCTTCCTATTTTCACACACTTTCTCTAGGTGTATTACAAGAAAAAAACTTAAATAAAAAACAGAATCATCCAGGTAGTTTGATTGCCAGGTTCTTCAGTTTACGGGTATATTTCGGTTGGCAAACCACTACATAAATCTGTATTGTCATATAATGGCTAAATTATTTGGCCTCGTGTTCATCCTTCTTCTACCTCGGAAATTTGTATAAAGTTTTCATTAATATTCAGGTATGTTACACAAACTTTGGAAGCTTCTGTGTGATGTGTAGGAAATGTCTGCTTACTAAATATAGTTAGAGAAGTAGCTGGAAATCTGGAACTCTTTTATCACTTTCAACGAACTGGTGATGAGTTTGTTGGAAGTAATGATCAGGAAAGTTCTTCAAAATATCCTTTCAAATATACCGACAGCGTCATACTTTACTGTTAATACTGTATTATGCACCCCCTTCTCCAAATCCTTACGTTGTAGCCCTAACTCCCAATGCTACTGTATTTGTTGACAGGTTAAATAAGGTCCTCAGAATGGGGCCCTAATGCAATATTAAAACTGATCTTCTCATAGGAAATGAAGAAATACCAGGGATGTGCATCACAGAGAAAAGGCCATGCGAAGATGCAACTAAATGGTGTCCATCTGCAAATTAAAGAGACAGGTCTTAGGAAAAACTAAACCTACCAAGTTGATCTTGCACTTCCAGCCTTGAGAACTAGGAGAAAATATATATCTGTTGTTTAAGCCGCCTAGTCAGTGGTACTTTGTTACAGCAGCCCTAGCAAACTAATAAATCTACACAGAACAAAGTAATATTTTATTCCAACATAACATAAAAAACCTTGTATATAAGTTTTCCTCCTGGATTGAGAAACTAGAAAATGAAGAAGGCATAGGGGTAAGTCCTAGACTCTGTTCTCGGTGATATAGAGAACTTGATTCTGAGCTGTATGCATTGGTATCACTGTAGGTCAAGCATATGTGGAGGAGTTTGAACACGTTAAACTATAACATCTAATGCATTTGCTGAAGATATTAGTGAACTTATAAAAATTCATAATTTGGACAACGTACAGTTGACTCTACTAATAACACTTAACACAATTCATTCTGTACTAGGTGTCAAAAAGTTTACCATAAATGTTCAGAAGTGATTTGTTTTCGTTCCTTTTTTTTTTTCTTTTTGAGATGGAGTCTCACTCTGTCACCCAGGCTGGAGTGCAGTGACACAATCTTGGCTCACTGCAACCTTTGCCTCTCAGGTTCAAGTGACTCTTCTGCCTCAGCCTCCCAAGTAGCTGGGACTACAGGCACACGCTACTATGCCCAGCTAATTTGTGTATTTTTAGTAGAGATGTGGTTTCACTTTTTTTGGCTAGATTGGTCTTGAACTCCTGACCTCAGGTGATCTGCCCGCCTCGGCCTCCCAAAGTGCTGGGATTACAGGCATGGGCCACAGCGCCGGACCAATGTTCTTAAGTCAAAACAGCAATTGATGAATGCATATTGTGCTTCCATATATGTGCTTATATATATTATTTATATATTGTATATATGCATATATATTATGTTTCTATGTACATATCCAATAGCAATATTTTATATATATATATGAAACTTGTTGAAATAGTATATACCTATTACATTTAAGGTACATTTATTTATTACAAATTAACATTATCCTATAGTTAGCACCAAAAGTACTGTCTAGATAAGATATAAAATCCAGTGTCTACTTAAACTCTCTAATTGTTCAATTACTCTGTATCTAAGCAAAAATAAGATTAGTCAGGTTAATATTTTATTTTTCCTTATACTTATGATTTTCTGTATTGACTATACCTGAAATATGCTTAAGTTTTTCTTGGTATATTTTTACTATACATGTATCTATATGCAAAATATACATTCTCTATATGTTCATGTGAAACATTGGTTGATCCTAAACTGATGCCAAATAATGAATGAGGATGTGCTCTGTTATCTGCTGAATGAATGGTCACCAAAAATATATTCCATAACACAGTCTAAATATATTTTTACAGTTGTAATAATAAAGGCATGCAGAGTAAAACTCTAGACTTTTCCTTTGGTAACACACCTTCTCCAAGATAGTAGATAGTATCACAGTAAGGAAGTTGTCTCTCTAGTAATGAAAGGGCGTTAACCATGTGAGAGTATCAACTACCCTTCTCTCATTCTACTTTTCTCAGCATCCTTGTCTCTTGCAGATGTGACCAGGCACAGCTAAAGCATGCTGAGCTGCAGGGAGAGAACCATAAAGATCCCCAAGTACACAGCCACTACTAGTGGGTCTCTAGGCGTCTACACATCTCTAGAGCAATGACGTCTCAAATGTTCTGTCTGTCCGATAAGCAGGTGGCTCATACCAGATGGCAGGATGCATTATGGACATTTTGCCAACTATATTTCTAGCCAGTGGCACCCTGGAGTATCTCTGGAATATGTGTAGGAGATTTTAAAATCCTCTGGAGTATCTAAAACACATTTTGATGATAAATAGAAGCTATAGGGCATGTGAGTTGTCCTGATCACATATTTTTTTCCAAACAAAACTTTTGGTTATATATTTCTGAAGAACTTCAGAAGCCCTAGACTCCTTAAAGTCCTCGGAGAGTGTCTTTCAGTGAATCATGCTTTTACAGCCAAATGAGACAAACAGGAAATCCCTCCACAAAACTTACTGCACTATAACTCCCATGTGAATTTCCTATTTTATGTAGTGCCCTAATTTGTTCTTTCCCATACAAACACTGGATAGACTCTTTCAGAAAGCTCACTCCTAATCCACAGTTACAGAGTTTTCATGAGATCCTTGTCTTACCTGAAGAAAATATATAAATTAACGTTAAAAATGTTTAAAAATCTAAATAATTCTGCTAATAATTTACCACCTGAGTGGTAATAATTACCACTCTGCAATAATTCAGAGTGCAGTAAATTTGTGAATGAAAACCAGTATGAATATTTTAAACATTAGACAGAATTAGACTTATATTTCTTAGTAGTCCTCACTAGATTATATTCCAATGCGTTGTATATTGTTTGTTTCTTTGTTTGTTTAGACAGCGTCTCACTCTGTCACCCAGGCTGGACTACAGTGGCATAATCTCAGCTCACTGCAGTCTCTGCCTCCCCATTTCAAGCCGTTCTCATGCCTCAGCCTCCTGAGTAGTTGGGCTACAGGTGTGCACCACCATGCTTGACTATTTTTAAATTTTGGGGGGAATTTTAGTAGAGATGGAGTTTTGCCATGTTGGCCAGGCTGATCTCAAACTCCTGACCTCAAGTGATCCACCCACCTTGGCTTCCCAAAGTGCTGGGATTACAGGCCTGAGCCACCATGCCCAGCCCATTCAGAGACATTTTCTTATCCCTTGAAATGTTTTAATATTAAAAGAAAGAGCTATTTTATCTCAAAAATATGACTTTCAGTTGTCTGTTTGTATAGCCTGGATTTTTTTGAGATAAATGAAACTTTCTCATTTGTTAAAAAAAAACTAAATAAAAATAAAACTAAATAAAAATATGAATGTATTGAGTAGTATACACTGTACTGAATTTATAATTATAAAAAAACAAGGGAGAAAGAAACACATAAACTGAAAAAGATTAGGGAAGACTGCAATAATTGATGGTAAAGGAAGGGAAGATGAATTCCTGAAATTAGAAAAAAAATGTAAATATGTTAAAAAATGTGATTTAAAAATGTTTTAACATACAATAACATAGATGTGCATGCCATTCAGTCACAAACATCGATATACAAGTAAACTTTATGTGAGACCTATACTGAAAATCAATGTAAAATATGTTAAGGAAAAGAAACCAGAAGACGCCTATACCTTTTAAATAAAAATCAACATCAACCTCAAAGTATGTTTTATTTTCTGTAATTGATATTGTCTTTACTCACCAAATGATTATGTTGAAAATATAAGCTCTCACATAGGTACTGTATTGACCAAACTACGTCCTCGAGAGAAATTTAGCAGCAGCTAGCAAAGATGAGTTACAACAGAAATCTAGTTAACAGGATAAGGGTTACTTGTGTTGGTGTCTACAGTTAGTCCTGGAGCTGCGTTTCTAAGAACTCCACACATGTGAAAATGGAGACAAATATTAGAGTGATGTGTCAACAAGACAATGAACATGAGGCTTACTGACACCACCAGAAGCTTGGAGAGAGGCATAGGAAATATTTTCTTCAGAGGTTCCAGAAGAAACCAACACTGCTGCCACTTCGATTTCAGGCTTCTGGCCTCCAGGACTGTAAGAGAAGTTTCTGTTTTGAGCCACTCAGTTTGTGGTGCTTTGTTATATCAGCCCTAGTAACTTAATAAATATAATACCTAGACCCAGATTGGTTCTACTTAAAACCTAACAGATGGGGTGAAGGATGGTGTGGTCTTGTCTAAATATACAATTTTACATATTATATTTGATCTGAAGCTGATAGTCTAAGTGGCAATCCATTTTTTAAAAATACAACTTTCTTCCGTTCAGATAAAAAAATTCATAGAATGAAATTATAGAATTAGTGTTAAAGCTGTATAGATTTGTTCAGAAGAAGCCATCACCCCTTATGAAACATGAGCAGGGTGATATGGCTTGGCTCTGCGTCCCCACCCAAATCTCATCACAAATTGTAATCCCCACTTGTGGAGGGAGGGACCTGGTGGGAAGTGATTGGATCATGGGAATGGTTCTCCCATGCTGTTCTTGTGATAGAGAGGAAGTCCTCATGAGATCTGATGGTTTTAGAAATGGCAGTTTCGACAACGGAGAGGATGTGGAGAAATAGGAATGATTTTACACTGTTGGTGGGAGTATAAATTAGTTCAACCATTGTGGAAGACAGTGTGGAGATTCCTCAAGGATCTAGAACTAGAAATAGCATTTGACCCAGCAATCCCATTACTGGGTATATGCCCAAAGGATTATAAATCATTCTACTATAAAGACACATGCACATATATATTTATTGTGGCACTGTTCACAATAGCAAAGACTTGGAACCAACCCAAATGCTCATCAATGAAAGACTGGATAAAGAAAATGTGGCACATATACACCATGGAATACTATGCAGCCATAAAAAGGATGAGTTCATGTCCTTTGCAGGGACATGGATGAAGCTGGAAACCATCATTCTCAGCAAACTATCACAAGAACAGGATACCAAATACCGCATGTTCTCACTCATTAAGTGGGAGTTGAACAATGAGAACACATGGACACAGGAGGGGAACATCACACCCTGGGGCCTGTCGGGGGGTGGGGGGCTAGGGGACGGATAGCATTAGGAGAAATACCTAATGTAGATATCTGGTTGATGGATGCAGCAAACCACCATGCATGTGTATACCTATGTAACAAAACTGCATGTAGTGCACATGTACCCCACAACTTAAAGTATAATTAAAAAAAAAAGAAGAAAGAAAAAAATGGCAATTTCTCCTGCACTCTGTCTCTTCTGCCACCTTCTGAAGAAGGTGCTTGCTTTCCTTTCACCTTTCACCATTATTGTAAGTTTCCTGAGGCCTCTCCAGCCATGCAGAACTGTGAGTCTATTTAACCTCTTTTGTTCATAAATTACCCAGTCTCCAGTAGTATCTTTATAGCAGCGTGAGAAGGAGAAATACACAAGGGTTATATATTCATTGATGTGGAATCATAGTTGTATTACTCAGGGTTCCCTAGAAAGACAGAGCTAATAGTGTGTGTGTGTGTGTGTGTGTGTGTATAAAATATTAGTTTATTAAGTATTAACTTACATGATCAGAAGGTCCCACAATAGGCTGTCTGCAAACTTAAAGAGCAAAGAGAGCCAGTCTGAGTCACAAAACTGAAGAACTTGGAGTCTGATGTTCGAGGGCAGGAAGTATCCAGCACAGGAGAAGATGTGGGCTGGAAGCTAGGCCAGTGTCGCCTTTTCACATTTTTCTGCCTGCTTTATATTCACTGGCAGCTAATTAGATTGTTCTCACCAGATTAAGAGTGGGTCTGCCTTCCCCAGCCCACTGACTCAAATGTTAATCTCCTTTGGCAATGTCCTCACAGACACACTGAGGATCAATATTTTGCATCCCTCAATCCAATCAAGTTGATACCCAGTATAAACCATCACAATAGCTTTCATGCTAAATCCTAGTTTCTACTTTATGCCGCCAAACTGACTTCACTTGAGAATTTAATTGCCACCAGTAGATTTAAGAATAAAGACTTAGGGTGACAAGGGTTGGAGAATGGCATAAAAAAAAAAGAATGAAAAAAATGTTAAAATGTTAAAAACACCACTCAGGAACATGCTCAGGTAAGACAGGTCCTCTGGAGTTCTGTGAGACTTTTCAGTATAAAAGAACTTGGTCCCGAGGGGAAGGCTTTCATTTCTACCTTTCTACTTTACTATCGAATTTCAATGTTGTTAGAGGTCTTTCTGTTATTATGTGTAATATCAATAGGAATTATCTGAAGAACGAAATCAGGAGCCATTTTTTTGTTACTTCCAAATTAGTTACATTAAACCTAACAATGAGATGATCTTTAGAAAGAAATGAATACAGAGAATGAACCAATACCATGGAAAGAGGAAGAGCAACACTGCTTTTGGCTCATTCCTATTCACTGCCTATCCCAGATAGTATCTATAAATTCAAAAAAGAAATTCTTCCCAGCATTTATTCCTGTTTCTGATAGAAAAGGACACCACATGTAAGGTTCAGTGCGGAGTATGCCTAGCAGTAAGATTCGTACAGGCTGGGGCACAGATTCCAAAAAGAGCTCTGCATCTGTTTACTGATACTAGCGTTGTCATTGTGAATAAGAATTTCTGGAGTTGGTATATGAGTCTGTATTCTTAGAACTTTTTTTGTAATTGAGATTAACAGCCTGCTTAGCTAACCATGCTTCCAGTGATCCCCATTACTTCCTGTCCTCATTCTACATTCTGATGAGGCAGCTATTCAAACAAATGCATAATCATACTGTTAAATGTTGAATAAATGATGTAAAGAAAAAATAATAAAAAGTAATACATTAATAATTATTGAATTAACTGTAAAATTAATGCATGGAACACACCACTTAATTTTGGATAATGGTTTCACTTATTAAAACTTCACAGAGTTTTCAGTACATGTGCCACACACTGCTACGTGCTTAATATATATTAATCTATTTAATATTCAGAACAGTCTTATGAAGTAACTATTACTATTAGTTTTACTTAGTATGAGGCTATGTAGCTTATAAACAGGAGAATATGGATTTGGCCCCAAACTCAGTATTTTCTTTGAACTTTGCTATAACAGTTCTATTAAGTGTTATGCAATTAATAATCAACAAAGTTAAAATTGAACACTTTTCCTCTTAAAATTAGGTATTCTAATACATTTTTTATCATATTGACCACTTTTCCAGTACGATACATAGATAGCAAAAGAACCTTCCAATAGAAAGTAAAAATGAATCTCAGCTCTGAACTAAGAAGAGAAATTCATTTGCATGGAAATTTACATAATGATGACAAAATCCCTCTTCCCTAACTTGTTTTATTAATAACATGGTGTGTCGATAGAATTATTTTTGAAACCCATAGTTACATGTAGCTAGTTTAATGAAAGATATCAGTCTGAAACCTCATGGAAACTGTAACTGTACCCTAATGTTTTGCTTTTTTAACTAAAATAAGTGTTATGCTCATTCCAAAAATGGATCCAATTTGACATGGGTCCTCTCCTCTCCTTCACAATTGATTTATATTTTATAACCAGGGAATTCTGCCCTGACTATAAAATAGGAAACATAGTATTTAATACTGCATATTAATGGGTATAATTGAAATTTCTATAAATGTTTTCCATAGTATTGTTTTAATTACTTCATTATACTCAATATTGTAAGAGGAAATCAAATGATAAGAAAATAAATTAATGTCACAGAATTACAAAAGAGAAATGCTAGCAAGATATTTTTCCAGTGCTATTACCCCATAGAGACCAATTTTGTATACTTTTAAATCTCCACATTCTTGTACAATGTTAAATCTCAGAATAAGTTTTGAATCACTGCAAGCCCTCCTATTTCTTTTGACTTTCAAACATTGCTAATACCTGAATAACACATAAAGATATTTTCTGATACAGATTAGAAGTGTGGGTTATATTTTTATTGTAACTTTAGGAAATGCAGTATTACTTAGCAATATGCTGATTACTTATACAGATTATTTTGTCAGTTATACATCTACTTTTTCCCAGCCAGAGCAATAAATAAAATTTTGTTTCTTTTAAGATGGACTTCATAAAAGTCAAATGAAAAATTTTTTTTTAGAAAAGAGAAAAGTTTCAGGAGACAGGACACTCGACTTCAAAAATTAATTTGGAGACAATCATTAATAATGCAAACCTAGCAATACATATCCCCTTAAATCTGGTTACCATATATTTGCTTCTATAATACCAGCTTTCTATTTGCTTCTGTGATTTTTGACCTTGGCATGCAATTATGCCCCTATTTCTGCAATCCAAGGTTTCTCTCAAAGGTTGACCAAATAAAGAGATAAAAAATGTGAATGGAAGAAAAAGTAAAACAGCAGTAAAAATATTCAAAGACTAAATTAAAAGAGACAGAAAATCTTTTCAACACAATAAAAATGAAATCATAGTAGGAAGTAGTCACTTTGCTTGTATCACTTTGGCATCCATAGTGACAGGTGTCTTTGTTCCTAAAACAGTTTATTACTCTCATAGTGTACTGGTTTCTGTCAGAAAAAAAAAAAAAAATCCATGCCTCATTACTTTCAATCTCATTTGTTGCTCCATGTCATGCATTTAAGAAAATGAAAGCACATTAAAATGCTCATATATCAACATAAACAGTTATGGAATTTCTAGCTGGATTGTACCTAAGGTATTGCAATTTATTAAATCAGTTGGGAAAAGCAAATTTATTTTGTAATGCAATGAAAAATATTAAGCATATTTTCTGCACTTATATCTTATGTTACCTTACAATGCACACAGGTGCTTAATGGAATTATTTTTGACAAACAATATAAATAATGTAAAGTAAAATAATGAAGAGCACATTATTAACAAAATTATCTAATTTGGTAATGACATTTCAAATAGTCATATGGTTTTGTAATGTTGGAAGTTACCGGAACACCAAATTTGCTTTGTAAATTCATAATGTTTGGTCTTTTTAATTTTCTTTTCTGTACATGTTTGAATTACATCAGGCACTGTATTTGGATGATATATTTTAGAGGCTAAGGACACTCATAAGTAATATGCATGTCTTCACCCAAGTTCAAAACTATTTAAATGATTTATTAGATAGATGGGTATTAAATATTGGCATAAATATATATAAGGTTAATTTGAGGATGGTGTCTTGATCTTCAGCTGCATCTGGGCTCCTGATACCTATCTTCTAATTTGAGCTTTCTCCTACAAACCTGGATACTTCCCTTTTCAGAGATACAACCCGTTCTTATAAGCATTCTCTGTAGAGAGACTGGCTCAAAAGAGAAGCCAAAAAGATAGAACAACAAAGCCGGGCACAGTGGCTCACGCCTGTAATCCCAGCACTTTGGGAGGCTGAGGCTGGTGGGTCACGAGGTCAAGAGATCGAGACCATCCTGGCCAACGTGGTGAAACCCCATCTCTAATAAAAATACAAAATTACCTGGGTGTGGTGGCAGGCGCCTGTAGTCCTAGCTCCTTGGGAGGCTGAGGCGGGAGAATCGCTTGAACCTGGGAGTCGGAGATTGCCGTGAGCTGGAGCCACTGCACTGCAGCCTGGCAACAGAGCAAGACTCCGTCTCAAAAAAAAAAAAAAAAAAAAGAACAACAAATGCCCAATTCATTATTAAGAGACACAGCCACTGTAGAGTAAAACCATCTGCCATTAACCTCTCCTGCTTTTCACTCTCGTAAATTTCAAGCCTAACAAATAAACCTTTGATGAGCAAGATGTGGCTGACCTTAGGGCCAGAGATGCGAAGTTTATCAGAATTGTCAGAAATCACGGGCTAGCCTTCCAATGGCAAACACTAATGTGATCTACTTCATGTATTCTCCTAGGAACACTGTCCGTATATGCTCATATCTAATGAATTGGCTGATGAGGAAATAAGGATACTTTTTCTTTGTTACTTTGCGTTTGGTTAGCCTCTGTCCCCTGTCTAAGCCAGGGACTTAAAGTAGAACCTGAAAGTTCTCCTTTTTGGATGAAATCTTTGAGACACTCTAGTGTAAGCTGCAGTGACCTGAGAAACAAATAATGCGATCAGTGAGGGATAATTTCCTCAGTTGTGGACAAAATACAGTATAGTTTAGTACACTGACGATTCCACGAACACGACCTCATTGACACGTTGAAGATTCAGGCCGTATGACTATGATATAATTGTGACATATTAACCTCAGCCAGGGCATTTATGCTCTCTCCATAAGCTCTAGCCACAGCAGAAGTGGTGTGGCAGCAGCAGAAAGCAGCAATCAGTAAACAAATATCAACGCAAAGGCCTGCAAGGAAACTTAAAATCTGTGAGCTCATTCCAAACACCTACAGCTTTCAGTGCCTTTTTGAGAGAGAAAAGAAGCTGCAGGGGTAGATGGGAGCAACATGGAAAAAGTGATGTATATGTGTCCACTACAGCAGTGGTCAGCAAACTACTGCCCAGGACTAAATCTGGCCTTTCATCTGTTTTTGTGAAAAAAGTTAACTTAGAAGCAATCATGCCTATTTGTTTAGGTGCCGTATTTCCTTTGGATGCTTTTACACTACAACAGCAGAGATGCTTATTTGTGACACAGACTGTATGGCTAGTCAAGAAGAAAATATTTGCTATCTGGCATTTTACAGAAAACATTTGATGATCCCTGGTATAGATGGACATAGCTGCAAAGAATGGGGCGATACTATGAATTGACTTATCTCTGAGCACGTTAGAGATCTGCCCAACTCGAGCACACAAAAAAGGTTTTATTTTCGAAAAGTTTATAAGCGTGTTTGAAAAGTGGATAATTACGGAGGAATATATCAGAATGATCCATACATCCAGCAATGACTTTAATTCAGAAACCTCTCCAGAATAAAGCCAGTCTGCAAATACGTACTAAGTATCTCTTCAGCTCCAGACTTTGTCCTAGTTACAAGTGTTATGCTAGTGAATAAGTCAAGTACTATTGCAATGTGAATGTAGCTTTTATCCAGGGAAAACAGAGAAAAATAAACACATCAATAATTTATATTCATAGGTCCAAAGCAGAAAATATAGCAGGACTAGGAATAACCTGAGAAAGAGTAATATATTGGGCATATTACATTCATCACACAACATAGGACCATGCCCACTGAGCCCAGCTGAACACTTGCCAGCCCTCAGAGATACAGGTGAAATGAACACGCTAATTTTTTTCTTTTTTTTTTTTTTTGAGATGGAATCTCACTCTGTCGCCCAGGCTGGAGGACAGTGGCGGGATCTCGGCTCACTGCAACCTCCATCTCCTGGATTCAAGCAGTTCTCCTGCCTCAGCCTCCCAAGTAGCTGGGACTATAGGCACACGCCGCCATGTCAGCTAATTTTTTGTATTTTAGTAGAGACAGGGCTTCACTATGTTGCCGAGGCTGGTCTCGAACCCCTGAGCTCAGGCAATCCGCCTGCCTTGGCCTTCCAAAGTGCTAGGATTACAGGCGTGAGCCACCGTGCCCGGCTGAACATGCTAATTTTTGTATACCACTGTGTTTTGCAGTGGTTGGTTAATCTCAATTATTGTGACAAATACGCATCACATTTAAATCAAAACATAAAATCTTTTTATGTTTACATAGGTTTATGTCATCTATTTTGGGTCATCTTTTTCTCATCAAATATCAGTTTACTTTTTCTTCACTATGCTTCAGCTACACTGATATGCTTCCTACTCCTTCACTATGCGAAGCACTTTTTTGACTCAAAGCTCTAATTAACTTAGCGTGGAATGCTTTTTCTTCATGTATCTTTTTGACCTTTTACATTTAATTCATATATGACAATGCATGTCACTGCATCAGAGAGAAGTTCCCTGACCACATCATCTAAAAGAGGACACTGCTTACTACTGAGCTCTTTAGTATATTAATTTTTCTTAGTTGTTCTTAATACCTGATACTATGTTATGCATTTTACTGTTCACTTACTCATTGTCTCCTCACCTAGAATTTTAACACCATGAGGATAAGGACTTTAACTGTTTTATTTGTTTGATTTTCTACTCTATCTCTGGGATACAGAATAATATCTGAAAATATTGTGGTTATATAATAACACTAGTCAAATGAATAAATAATTGAATTTAGTAGGATCACTAGTGGACTTCAGAGTCTCTTACTCTGTCATCCTATTTTAATACACATGTATAATTTTCATACATTTTCTTCAAAACTTATAAAAGTTTGATGAATTATGAGCTTGTTTTCGCTGTCTTATACTTAAAGGGAACAGTTTAGGGCTGTGCTTAAGGTCGAAGAGAAGCATTTAAAATGCCCATATAAATTATATTTGAAAGTGTTTAGGGAGAACCTAGAATATCTGCAATTATACAGGAGTTTATTTGCTATTAAGGAGTGACTCTGAAACACTAATAAACATAAACATATATATAATTATAAGAATTGCCTGTTGTTCAAAATATAAAAAATAATTACATTAGAAAACAATATTATATAATCTGAGAAAGGGTGGTCTTCGAAAATGCCTTCAATCTTCATGTTCATATTCCGTAAAGAAGTACTACATTTGTGAGACTGACAGGTGTTTTAAGAAGACAGGTACAGATGAACACCCAAGGAAATAGTGGGAAAAAAATAATGTTAAAAGAGATATAAAGATTTTTGGAAAAGGCTGAAAAATGAGGAGAGATTATATATATTTTTAAATCCTAAGTGTTGCTTAGATATGTTTTTTTAGTAAATAGAAGTAAACCAAAACTATATTTTTTACAGCTCTCCAAGCATGCTTTGCTTAGAAATGGAGCCATACCACAGCATTTAAAAACATTTCATGGTCTGTAATTAAATGTGCCATCTTTCTCAGAAATGGACCTATCTTTTATTTATGGGTGGCATAGAGTTTTAATCAACATAGATCAATATATTTTAAGATAGATTAGGTTTCCAGATAAATATTTACAAGTTTTTGTGGAAAAGGCATTGCCAGTTGAAGATAATTGCTAATAAATAGTTAATAATCGGGAAAAATAAAAGCTATTTCAGGATATACTGAAAATCATAATATAAAAAGTGGCAAAATATTATGTTACTGGAGAAGTTTGCTACTGGCAAATATGACTGATTCACAGGGCCTCAGTTCTGGATACTACAGGGATTCTAAACAGATCAAGCTTACAGGGTCAGTGAAATTTATTGACCCCTACTGCTGTTCCTCCATCCACTTACCTCAGGCATATAAACATAGTTTGTGCCTGTATGATCCAAATACTGGATTGTGTCAAGGTCCATTGATATTTTCAGCCATCGTAATGACTGATTTGGACTGTCACCCAGTCGATCTGATTGACCGTACGTAAGTTAGCCCACAAAAGTCAAAGTTGCTTTTCCATAGCTGTTTTTTTCATGGCATACAAACAAACATAGATGTTTTATGTCTCTCCAGAGCAGCATTTGAAAGGGGTTCTGGAAAGCACTCTGTTCCCTCTACGAATGCAGATGTCTAAACTGAATACTTCTCACTTGATCTGCCACACCAATCCTTCTCTGAGTCACCACCTGGCACTGCCATGGTTTAAAACACTGAAATGATTACAGCCGCTATGAGTCCTCTTACATTTGTTTTATGCCTGAGATTCATAGAACTGATCATTTGCTCCAAGAAATGCCATGTGGGCCTTTGCCATCTTTTGGCTGCCTACTCTTCATACTCCCACACTATGATACTATCATGTTTGCAGACCAATATAAATTAAATAGTTTGTTGTTATCTGTTAAATATATTATTTTTTATACTTTCCACTAATCACAACCATCAAATTTCAATTCAGGGACAAACAAAAATGTCTCTGTAATTATATGAGAGGAAATAACTTCCAGTGCCACCATGGGTAATGATTAATATTGATTTATAAAACAATTGCAAAGGAAATATTCTCAAATTTTAAAATAGAATTATCTCAGCTTATATTTAGCCAGATTACTTTTGTCGGAAATCTATATACCCAAATCATTGGGCCTAAAAATTGTATTTTCATCAGACTTGCTAGATCCCTTTCAGTTAAATGTGAAGCGTTTGTACATAAGGAAAGTATTATATACTCTTGTTTCTATGCTGTGGCCTCAAATGTGTTTACAATTTTAATAAGGCAAAGATGAATAATATGGGTTCTGGGTACAGTCTAGACATTATTTTTTAATATTGCTGAAAGACTCAAGATGTGAAAAGATTAGTATGTTAGTATATTTTGCTAATAGTCAATAACAAGTATTCAGGGAATTTGGTTAGACTATTCCCACAAAGAGATAAAATGGGCACTTTCTTAATATTGAAGGAAGAGTAGCAAGTCTTATTTCGGTGGGAATTTAAAGCGTCTAATAATATTGATAAATTATTTAAATAAACAACAGAAATAAAATTAGTATTTTTAAAGAGATTGAACATATTACTGTTTTCCAGCAAATTTGTGTCCTGTTACATTTATTGGTAGTCC
Organism: Nomascus leucogenys; assembly: GCF_006542625.1. Classification (NCBI taxonomy): domain Eukaryota; kingdom Metazoa; phylum Chordata; class Mammalia; order Primates; family Hylobatidae; genus Nomascus; species Nomascus leucogenys. The sequence goes on from NC_044400.1 coordinate 55,941,327, forward strand.
ACTTACATTTGCTATTTCTTTGAGAAGCGAGGTTGTAATTTGCTTCTTTGAGGGGAAAGATTGGTAACTAACATATAATGAATTTATGAATTTTTCATGAAGTTATACACACATACAAAATTGACTAATTTTATATTTTTATGAGTTTGTTGTTAAGAATGGAAACTGTTAAGTATGTTCATTTCAATACTTAGCATAGAAGCACTTGAACAAATAAAGAAGGCCAGAGTATTAGCTTCAAACTAACATCCTATTGTGCTAAATTTTTTGACTTTATTATTTTAAAATGAATTTATTTAATTTCTAATTTATAGAAAATCTGTGCTACAAGTAAATTGACACAAACTTAAAATAGCTAGTTTTTGTTGCATATTTAACATGATTTGGAAATATAGATTTGGGACTCACCAGTGTAGTGTACAGCCCACTATTAGATCTAGGGATATAGATAGGTCACATAGGTAGTGACAATAGAGTAAAAAGCAAAGATAGAAAATAAACTTTAAGAAGAATTATTAATAGGAAATTAATTCCATGATCCATTGAGGTATGGTCACCTTAGGCTCAATATATCTCATTCTTGCCCTACACAGTTAGAAATGTCCGGCATCTCTCTTTTTTTTTTTTTTTTTGGCGGAGTCTTGCTCTGTCGCCAAGCTGTGCTGTGCAGTGCATGATCTCTCTCACTGCAACCTCTGACTCCCAGGTTCAGGCAATTCTCCTGCCTCAACCTCCCAAGTAGCTGGGATTACGGTCACGCGCCACCGCACCTGGCTACTTTTTGTATTTTTAGTAGAGATGGGGTTTCGCCATGTTGCCCAGGCTGGTCTGGAACTCCTGACCTCAGGTGATCTGCCCTCCTTGGCCTCCCAATGTCTGCCATCTCTTCTATATATAGTAGTCCAGCTATTCTTTGGTGAATAAGAATAAATGGATAATAAAATAATGAATGAGAAGATAGATAACTGAAACTTACATATAAATTTTGAAAAATTTAAAGCATGAAAATACAAAACATTCATTTGAACCACATTCGTAATTAAAAAATGGGAAAGTCAGAACATGAGTAAATAAAATATTAATAAGAAAAATGGTAATTATAAAATGTCAGTTCTGTGCTATGGATAATTAAGACAGAGGAGAAAATAAGTGACAAAGAGATGACCAAAGACCAATAAATGTGTTCTGAGACAAAGGTAGTGTGAAACAAGCTCTTAAGAGAGAGTACTTGAAAACAATATATTAATTTATTAAATAATATATTTTTGCAGATAAAATTACTTCAAATAAAATTCATTTGTCATGATTATTAATACTACTACTATTATTATTATTATTTATAATGTACATCATTCTGATAGTGTCTTTAGGAAAATTAAGGTAAAAATCAGTCAAGATGAAATTAGGCTAGTCACAATCCTTCTTAAATCACATCTCATGCCCAAACCCTTTATAAAAAACGGGAATCCAGAGTAACATAAAAATCCACTATAAAATACATAAAATATTTAGTTAACTACCATTGGCAATAAGGAAAGTGTCAACCAATTTTGTTCTCTTTTACATAGTGACATAAGTCATGTGCTCTGGATTCAAATTTTAGTTTTTATTACTGAAAAAATGACAACTACTAGATATTTTGTAATGATTAAATTAGATGAGGCATATTAGAATTTGCCAAATAATGGATACTCTTTTTTTTTGTCTCACTATCTTCACTCTAGAAAAATTTGCTTTATTTCAGATCACCTTACTTCACTTTATTTCAGATCACCTTACTTCAGATCCCCTGAAATGACAGTTTCCACTGCCTGAGGAATGTAATGATGATGATGATGATGGAAACCTGTGATTTGGTACAGCTATCCATTGTGACCAACATTGATAATGAACTTTGAGTTAGTTCTATAACAACAGATTTTATTCTTCAGAGCTTTTTAATAACCATTCTATTTTTCAAGGACGTATAAATGGCAAACAAAATGGAACTTTCATATTTATAATTATCTTGAAAAATAATAAGATTGATACTAAAATTAATAAAGGCATTATGGTATGTTAATATTTTTATTTTTTATTAAATAAATTTGTACTTAACTATTATTCAATGAGCCTTTTTACATGTAATTACACATTAAAATTGTTTGCATTATTTGCATTTTGTTAAACTACACTGGTAGTTTTATGATCAAGAATAAAGTATTGAAGTGCAATCTAGTCATACACAGAAAACCGTACTATTTATTTTTTTACATTGAAAACAGGAGTTTTTTTTCTGAAAGATACATTAATTTTGTGAGCAATAACTTACTTAAAAAGTAAAAGGGAAGAGATTGTTGATGGAGTGTTTCTTAAAGTAAAGGAAATTACACTCATCACACTTCTGTATTTGGATCAGTGATTTTGTTTTGAGGTAACATTATCCTATTCACTCCTTTATTCCTCAAATGAGGCTGCAGATAATTTTAGCTTTACTGGTAGTTTGTCTATTTTTCTCACAGCTATGACTTTTTACATTACTCATTTCTAATAGTGAAGTGGGGAAAGGAGGTTCCAATCTAACCAAGAACTACGTTTGTAGATTTGATACATGATTCTCTAAATATAGCTCATTGTATATGAGCTTAGTTAGGTTTTCTCCTAATAAAAGGAAAATTTTGTGCAGTACTAAAAAAGTAAAAAATGGCATATTTACACCTAGTTCCAGAGACTCAGAAGGATATCCAGGAAAGACAAAGTCATCAAAGTTCGTAGGGCAAGATAGAGCAGTAATAATGTTATCTTCATCTATTTTGTACTGTTATGCTGGAATACCACAAACTGTGTCATTTTTAAGCAATAGGAGCTTATTTAATTTGGTTCTGGAGGCTAGAAAGTCCGAGATCAAGGATCCTCATCTGGTGGGGGCCTTTTTGCTGGGCCATGACATGGTAGAAGACATCATGTGATGAAAGAGAGCAAGTGGAAGGGAGCTGAACTCATCCTTTTCTCAGGAATCTATGCCTGCCTTTTAATTAAGATGTTCAGACTATTTACATTTAATCCTATTTTCTTTTTGGGTTAGATTTAAATCTATCATATTGCTACCTGCTTTTTTTTTCTCAGCCATATCTGATTTTTGTTCTGTTTTCTCATTGCCGGTCTTATTTTCAATTCTTTGATTTTTAAAAATGATTATAATGTATTTCCTTTGTTGGATTATTAGTAATAACTTTTTGTTATGTTATGTTAGTGGTCACTTTGTGTTTACAGTATTCATCATTAACTTTGTCTACCTTTATGTGATATTATACCATTTTATTTACAGTACCAAAAATTATTTGCTTCGCTTTATCTCTCGTAGTCTTTGTTTTATTACTATCTTAAAATTTTGCTTATGTTAACTAGTACATGCTACATTATTTTGCTTAACTGTAATATACTGTTATCATTTTGTATAACAGGTAACTTATCCATTAAAGAAATCTGAAAGTTAAAAATTCTGTCAATCCAAAGGCAGAGGTTGCCAGATTGCATACAAATACAAAATTCATCTATATAACACCTATATAAAACACCTTTTAATATATTAAAACTAAATTGTCTTAAGAAAATGAAAGAAAAACAATAAATTCAGCTATGATAGGCAGAATAATGACCCATGAGAGATGCCCACACCTTAATTTCCAGAATCTGTAAATACGTGACATTACTCAGTGAAGTATACTTAGCACATGTAGCCAAAGTTATATACCTTGAAGTAAGCATAGTATTACAGAATGCACAGGTGGACTCAACCTAATCATATATGCCCTTACTAATAGATATCTTTCCATAGCAGAAGTAGAGGAGATATGGCAGGAAAATAAGTGTGGCACATGTGGCAGAAGAGGAAGTCAGAGAAATTCCAGCCTTGAAAAGTATTTTGAACATCATTTCTGTCTCTAAAATGTAGAAGATCATGTGCAAGAATAATCCAGAGACTTGTAGGAGGAAAAGTTGATCACCAGGTAAAAGCTGGAATGGAAATGTGGATTTTAGTTCTATTACTACAATGATATGATTGAGTTCAGTCAACCCAAGGAGCAAAGAAAGAGATTATTCCCAGAGCTTGCTCATAAGAGAACACCCTGCTGACACTCATATTTAGACTTGTGATATCCAGAGCAGAGCGCCAATGTGGAATCCCAAAGTTTTTTTTTAAAGTAGTGTTGTTTTTAAATGGCTAAATTTCATTAACTTGTTATGGCAAAAACAGACAATTAATACGTTAGCAAGGTAATTTGCCATTTTAAACTACTATAGAAAATCATACAATCATGTCAATAGATGCCTAAAAATAATTTGGCAAGATCTAACATCTATTCTAGGAAAAAAAATCATTAGCAATCTAGAGGAAAATTTTCTCAACCTAACAATAGGTATCTATGAAAAAACACATAGCTCATATTCTACTTGTTAACTATTGAACAATTTCTCTCCTACAATTAAGAAAACTATGTAAATATCTGACCACATGTATTAAATTACATCTTACAGGATATAACCAACACAATAAGGTAAGAAAAAGGAAAGTCACTCAAATTGGAAAGAAGAGGCAAAACTCTATTTATTTGCAGACAACATGATTGTCTATATGAAATAAATGATAGAATCTACTAACAATAATAGAATGAATTAGTGAATTTTACAGTGCTACAGAATTCAAAATCCATGTTCTGCAAAGAAGACATACAAATGGGCAACTGGTATATGAAAATGTGCTCAGCAACACTAATCAGGGAAATCCTAATTCAAGCCACAATGAGATACCATCTTATACTTGATAGAATAGCTATTTTTTTTAAACGTAAGTGTTGGCAAAGGTAAGTGTTGGCAAGGATGTGCAGAAACTAGAACCATTGTTCACTGTTGGCCGGAATGTAAAATGGTGTAGCCACTATTCAAAGCATTATGGAAAAATAGAACTACCATGTGATCTACCAATCCAAATTAATTATATAATACAAATTATGCAACCAAAATAATTAAATCAGGGCCTCAAACGGATATCCACACCCCTATGTATATTGCAGCATTATTCTATGGCCAAAATATGTGAACAACCCAAATATTCATCCATGAATGAATGGATACCGACAATGTGATTATATACATACAATGGAATATGGTTAGCCTAAAAAAGAAGAATATACAGGCATTTCGGAGAACTTTGATGAACCTGGAAGACACTGTGCTAAGTAAAATAAGCCAGTTACAAAAGAACAAGTAATGCATGATTTCACCTATATAAGGTATCTAATATATTATGGGATCAGAGAGTAGAAAGGTGGTTACCAGGGACTAGAGGGAGGGAAATGGAGAATTGATGTTTAGTGGGTATACATTTTATACTAATTCATGCAAGAAAAAATACTTATTAGAGATCTGCCATACAGTGTAGTGTCAACAGCTAGCAATACTGTATTTTACATTGAAAATACTGTGAAGAGAGTAAATCTCAAATGTTCACACTTGTTATTACCTTGGTTATGATGATGCTTTAACAGGTGTATGGATATATTCAAACCCATCGAATTGCATGCACTAAATATGTGCAGTTTTTTAATCTATAAATTGCACCTCAATAATGCTGTAATTTCACTCATATGTAAAGATCTTGTAAACATAGTGAGTAGAAAGGTTACCAGAGACTGGGAAGGGTAGTGAAGAGGGTAGATGAGGAGGGCCTGGTTAATGCAAAGAAACACACAGATCAGAGGAATAAGATTTAGCGTTTGGTAGCATAATATTTCAACACCAATTTATTATGTATTTCAAAATAGCTAGAAGATTTGGAATGTTCCCTACCCAAAGAAATGATAAATGTTTGAGTTCATGTTTTTCCCAAATACCCTTATTTGATTATTACACATCATATGCTTATATCAAAATATCACATGTACCCCATAAATAGGTACAACCATGATGTATCTGTTAACTAAAAAAAAAATAAAAAGTAGGTCAATACTTCAGAATTTAGAGTTGAGAAACATATCTATACATTTCTGACAATTTTTTTTTCTGATAAAATTGCCAGAGTCATTCAGTGAAGAAAGTGTAGTTTAAAAAAAAATGGTATTGAAGAGCTGTTATCCGAATGCCACTAATGAATTCAGTTTTAAACAATATGTCATATTTTAAAAAATGGGTCCAACTGGGTGATAGACCTGAAAGTAAAATCTAAAATTTTAAAATGTATAGAAGATAAGTTTGGGGAAAATCATTGTGACTTTGATTTAGAAAGAGATATTTAGAGATGACAACAAAAGCATAATCCATAAAAGAACAAACTGACAAATGATATTTCATAAAAATTAGCAACTTCTGATTTCCAACAGACACTAAGAAGGGAGTAAACAGACAACCCTTAACCTAGAGAAATGGATTTGCAACTCACTTACCTGCAAAATGACTTATATTCGTAATAAACAAAAATTTCTCAAAACCCAATAATAAAAATGCAAGCAAACTGTTAAAATTTTTTGAACACACACTTCATGAATAAAGTTTGTGTGGATGACAGAAACATGAAAACTCTTATCATTATTCATTATTAGAAGAATCCAAGTTAAAACACAATGAGATACTTATTACACCTTGAGTAGCATTGCTAAAGTTAAAAAGACTAGTCATCCTAAGTGTAGGTGAGGGAGCATAGAAACTGCAACTCCCAGGCTCTGTCAGTAGGAATTTAAATAAAGCAATCCCTTGGAAAAAAGTGTAGGACAGTTTCTCAAAAGGTTAACTCTACACTTCCAATAGGATCTAACCTTTCTACTCACAGATATTTAGTCAAGTGGAATAAAAGCATATGTTCATACAAAAACTTGTAATCAAATATTTGTAGCATGTTTATTTATAAAAGCTTAAAACTAGAAACATACAAATGTTCATTAACAAAAAATTGATATGGGGTGGTGGCTGGCAAGATGGCCAAATACGAACAGCTCCTGTCTGCAGCTCTCAGTGAGATCAATGCAGAAGGCAGGTGATTTCTGCATTTCCAACTGAGGTACCCAGCTCAACTAATTGGGACTGGTTATACAGTGGGTGCAGCCCACAGAGGGCAAGTCAAAGCAGAGTGGGGCGTCACCTCACCTGGGAAGTGCATGGGGTCAGGAAACTCCCTCCCGTAGCCAAGGGAAGCCAAAGGAAGCCATGAGGGATGGTGCACTCTGGCCCAGATACTATGCTTTTCCAATGGTCTTCACAACCTGCAGACCAGGAGATTCCCCAGGTGCCTACACCACCAGGGTCCTGAGTTTCAAGCACAAAGCTGGATGGCCATTTGGGCAGACACCAAGCTAGCTGCAGGAGTTTTTTTTCGTACCCCAGTGGCAGCTGGAATGCCAGAGAGAAAGAACCATTGACTCCCCCGGAAAGGGAGCTGAAGCCAGGGAGCCAAGTGGTCTAGCCCAGCAGATCCCACCCTCATGGAGCCCAGCACAGTAAAACCCACTGGCTTGAAATTCTCGCTGCCAGCACAGCAGTCCAAAGTTAACCTGGGAAGCTCCAGCTTGGTGGGGGAAGGGGCATTCACCATAATTGAGACTTGAGTAGGCGGTTATCCCAAACAGTGTAAACAAAGCTGCCTGGAAGTTCGAACTGGGCAGAGCCCACCACAGTGCTGCAAAGCTGCTGTAGCCAGACTGCCTCTCTAGATTCCTCCTCTCTGAGCAGGGCAGCTCTAAAAGAAAGGCACCAGCCCCAGTAAGGGGCTTATAGGTAAAACTCCCATCTCCCTGAGACAGAGCACCTGGGGGAAGGGATGGCTGTGCGCACAGCTTCAGCCAACTTAAATGCCCCTGCCTGCCAGCTCTGAAGAGAGCAGCAGATTTCCCAACACAGTGCTCAGGCTCTGCTAGGGGACAGACTGCCTCCTCAAGTGGGTCCCTGACCACTGTGCCTCCTGACTGGGAGACATCTCCAAGCAGGGTTCTACAGACACTTCATACAGGAGAGCTCCAGCTGGCATCTGGCAGGTGCCCCTCTGTGACAAAAATTCCAGAGGAAGGAACAGGCAGCAATCTTTGCTGTTCTGCAGCCTCCACTGGTGATACCCAGGCAACGAGGGTCTGGAGTGGACCTCCAGGAAATTCCAGCAGACCTGCAGCAGAGGGGCCTGACAGTTAGAAGGAAAACTAACAAACAGAAAGGAACGCTATCAACATCAACAAAAAGGACTTCCACACAAAAACCCCGTGCAAAGATCATGAACATCAAAGACCAAAGGCAGTTAAATCCATGAAGATGAGAAAAAAAAAAAAAAAAAAAAACAGCGCAAAAAGGCTGAAAATTCCAAAAACCAGGACACCTCTTCTCCTCCAAAGGATCACAACTCCTTGTCAGCAAGGAAACAAAACAGGGTGGAGAATGAGTTTGATGAATTGACAGAAGTAGGCTTTAGAAGGTGGGTAATAACAAACTCCTCCAAGCTAAAGGAACATGCTCTAACCCAATGCAAGGAAGCTAAGAACCTTGAAAGAAAAGTTAGAGGAATTGCTAACTGGAACAACCAGTTTAGAGAAGAATATAAATGACCAGATGGAGCTGAAAAACACGGCATGAGAAGTTCATGAAGCATACACAAGTATCAGTAGCCAAATTGATCAAGCAGAAGAAAGGATATCAAAGACTGAAGATCAACTTAATGAAATAAAGCATGAAGATTTGCCAAACAAATGGAAAGCAAAAAAAAAAAGAAGAAAGAAAAAAAAAAAAAGAAGAAAAGCAGGGGTTGCAATCCTAGTCTCTGATAAAATGTACTTTAAACCAGCAAAGATTACAAAAGACAAATAAGGGCATTACATAATGGTAAAGGGATCAATGCCACAAGAAGAGCTAACTGTCCTAAATATACATGCACCCAGTTCAGGAGCATCCAGATTCATAAAGCAAGCTCTTAGAGACCTACAAAGAGACTTAGACTCTCACCCAATAATAGTGGGAGACTCTAAGACCCCACTGTCAATATTAGATCAACAAGACAGAAAATTAGTGAGGATATTCAGGACTTGAACTCAACTCTGGACCAGGTGGACTAAATCCAGAATCTATAGGGAGCTCAAACAATTAATTCACAAACAAACAACACAATTAAAAATAGGGCAAACAATATCAACAGACATTTCTCAAAAAAAGACATACAAGTGGCCAACAAGCATATGCAAAAATGCTCAACATCACTAATCATCAGAGAAATGCAAAACCACAATGATATCAACTTATACCAAACAGAATGTCTATTATAAAAAAGTCAAAACACTAACAAACAAAGAAACAAACAAACAGATGTTGGCATAGATGTGGAGGGAATGAAACATACATTATTGGTGGGAATGTAAACCTCTATAGAAAACAGTATGGAGATTTTCCAGAGAACTTAAAGTAGATCTACCATTTGATTCAGCAATTGCTTCACTGGGTATCTACTCAATGGAAAATAATTATATACAAAAGACACTTGTGCTTGTACCTTTATTGCAGCACTATTCACAAGAGTAAACTCATGGAATCAACCAATGTGTCCATCAATGGTTGAATGGATAAAGAAAATGTGGTGCATGTTCACCATGTAATAATATGCAGCCATAAAAATGAATGAAATCTTGTCTTTGGCAGCAATATGGATGGAGCTGGAGGCCATTATTCTTATTTTAAGATAAATAACTCAGAAATAGAAATTCAAATGCCACATGTTCTCCTTATATGTGGGAGCTAAACTTGAGCACTCATACACATAAACATGGGAACAACAGACACTGGAGATTCTAAAAGTGAGGAGGATAAGAGAGGAAAGAGGGTTAAAAGTTACCTATTGGGTACAATATTTGCTATTTGGGTGATGGGTACACTAAAAGCCCAATCCCCACCATTATGCAATATATCCATGTAACAAACATGCACATGTACACACTGAATCTAAAATAAAATTAAATTTATAAAACAACTAAACACAAAAAAGCAGCCAAGAGTATGTTAAATGATGAATCAATTATATGAAAATATTTTGTTGTTTTTCTTGGGTTGCAATTGTCAATAAGGACATGTTAGTAGAATTATATCCCCTCATTCTTATTTATATGTTTGTGTGTGTTTATGAGCATAGGTGCTCATAGCAAGTACTCATCAAGACATCTACTTGTCAGTATTTCCTAGTTAAGAGATTTAGGTAGATTGATTTATTGATTTGTAATAAGTAATGCTGAATAGTGTTTTGCAGTCAAGTGTGAACTTTAAAGAATGGTTGTTAATCGTTCCACACCACATAAATAAATAAAAAGGATCCAATTAACTTTCTCAGGAAGTCATTACTTGATATACAAGTAGATAAACATCTAACAAATATTTACCCATGTGAAATCTTCTGCCAGGCATTGTTCTAGATGATGGGGATAGTGAACAAACCAGAGGCCATCAAGCTTTCATTCCAGTGGGGAGAGATAGATAATAACTTGCATATTTTAATGTGAGTGCAAATAAGACCGTATGTGTGTATATCCAGGTAAAGGTAAGGGCACTATGAAGGAAACTGAGGAAAATGAGATAGCTGAGAAACAGCATTCTGGAAGAAGGAAACACAATGTAAAGGTTCTGGGTCGGAGGATATTTTGTCACATTTTGGTAACAGCTTCAAATACCTTTTCATCTTGGGTTCTTCTTATGTCACGAAACTACCTCCTTTAGTACAGGATGGCGTTATCAGTGAGATATTTGCCTTTAACCTGCCTACTGTTGGAAGACCTGCAGTGTTTTCCAACTGGACTTTTCTCTCTGGACTTTAAGCTTCCTGAGAGCCGTAGCATCCATGGTGCCTAATCACAATCTGGAAAGAGATGTGCTGATTTTTTACCTGAATGGATTTTTCTCTCTGGACTTTAAGCTTCCTGAGAATGGTAGCATCCACGGTGCCTAATCACAATCTGGAATGGGATGTGCTGATTTTTTTACCCGAATGGATAGATAGAAGGATAGTATTCTTCCTTGTCAAATGTCTCTTCAAAATTATTAACCCTAAAATCCTTACCATTGTGGAAAACACCAAAAAAGTAAATGACCTTGCAGGAATGAGGAAAAGTATATCTTCTACAGCAGGGTGCCCAAACCCCAGGTCATGGACCAGCAGTGGTCTGCAGTCTGTTAGAAAATGGGCTGCACATCAGGAGGTGAGCAGCAAGAAAGTGAGCAAAGCTTCATCGGTATTTACAGCTGCCCCCCATCACTTGCACTACTGCCTGAGCTCCTCCTCCTGTCAGATCAGTGGCCTGAGCTCTGCCTCCTGTCAGATCAGTGGCCTGAGCTCCACCTCCTGCCAGATCAGTGGCCACATTAGATTCCCACAGCAGTGAGAATCCTACCTTGAACTGTGCATGTGAGGGATCTAGGTTGAGCACTTCTTATGAAAATCTAATTCCTGATGATCTGTTACTGTAGCTCATCACCCCAAGATGAGACTGTCTAGTTGCAGGAAAACAAACTCAGAGCTCCCACAGATTCTACATTATGGTGAGTTTAATAATTATTTCATTATATATTACAATGTAAAAATAATAGAAATAAAGTGCACAACAGATGTATTGTGCTTGAATCATCCCAAAAGCATCCCCCACCAACCCTAGTCTGTGGAAAAATTGTCTTCCACAAAACCAGTATCTGGTGCCAAAAAGTTTGGAAACTTTTGTTCTGTGGCATTATTACCAGCTTGATAAAATGTTGAAGTTGTCCCTTATTTATTCTAAAATCTGATACACATGATGGTTGAGTAGTAATCATTGAATTTACCCAAATGTTCATGGTAAGGTGTTTGGAAGGGTGCTAAAGTAATTCATCATTTGCAGAATTCCACCCCTTTCTCTGACATGTGTACCCTTGTCATTCCCGCTGCCGCATGTTTCAGTGCCAGACTGGTCATCATTATCATAATCCGCATTATTGCTTGTCACTGTTAAGCCTAACCACAACTTTCACACTACCCATGACACTGCAGTTTATAAGTACTTGGAAAACCTGGAGTCATGCCAAACATTGTCACACAAAAGAAGGTAAGACAGCTTCAAATTATCTTCCAGATCTCTGCCATCTACTTATTCCACACTCAAATACACAATTTGTTTTGATTGCCTCTCAACTTGTATTATCTTTTTTCCCTCAGAGTGAAATGCATTTTTTTTTCAGTCTTGTGGTGCTAGGCATAGTGTAGATCAGAAAACATGGCAATTTCTTGTTTTCTTAAAGGAATTTTACATTAAAAACAACAAAAAAAAAATAAAAAAACTTCATAGTGTTGTGGTGTCTAAATAAAAGTGGTTTCTCTATTGTGAGCTTTTATGCAAAATAAATTTAAGCCAGAGCTATTTTATGTGCTAGAGAAATGCCACATTCTTGCAATTGCCACCAAGGTGCAAAATAAGTGACTAATACTCTATATTATTATTCTAAACTCACATCCCAGTATTGATATCATTAAAATAAACAGGACATCTGGCCTTCTTGATCCTCACACAAATGATAAATAGCTAAGCCTCTGCCAAATCCCTTAGGTATAGAGTTTCTACATTCTGTGTCTTTGACTAAAGGGCAATAACAGTTAAGCAAATCCAATTGGCAGCAGCAGTCAAGTAGTCTAGTATTTGAAGACAGTTCTAAGTAGCAGCTGTACCAGTATTGGCATAGTAAGCTTCTGGAAGTTCCTTGTGAATCCGTCTTTTTATTTCAAGTGTTAATAGACAACAACATTCAACTGCGTTTGGATAACTAATGATAGTCTTCTGAAAATGTGTGAAGTAAGCCATTAAAATTGCAAGGGGGCTTATAGTTAGATATACAGGAGTAAAACATGTGCATTTGTTGATTAAATTCAACCACTTTTCCCCTAAATGTGACTAAAAGCATTGCCAGTTTGATTGATGAATGCTTTCCCATAAATCTAAGCAGAGGATTAGAAAGATCACTAAAAGAACAAAATGCAATGTGACTGGTGCTTGGATATCAAGATGTAGAAGGCAAATAATCACAGGATACATATGTTAGTTCCATTTCAAAATTTCAAGTAGTACATTTCAATAATGGACCGCATTAGTTTTGGCATAAACAGAAAATGACCATGTGTTTGTAATTGGGGCAGCCCAATTTATATTGGTGACCAGAGTATTGCTCACATTTTTATTTTTTCATGCAAGGATGAAACAACAGTGTTCTGATTCAAGATATTTCTATTGCTGAGAGTCGGTGGGGACGATGACACAGAGTCAACATCCCAGCACCATCAGTAGCAAAGGCTTCTGTTCCAGCCCAAATTTCTCCTATGGGAATATACTGAATACACCATTTTTTGTTTGCCATTTTATGTAAACCTTTTAAAAGAAGGAAACTAAAATGTAAACAACTATTTTGACTTTACTATGGCTGTTCTATTTCCTTTAAATCTATTAGTCTACATACTTATAATTAAGATTTATGGATTTATAAAAAATGACGGCAACATAATTTTACATTTTCACTAAACAATTTGCTGCTTGTGAATTATTCTAATGACTTAACAGTAACCAAAGGAACACTTTATTCCAAACAAATCAACATCCTTTACAACTATTAGTTAACAATAACAGTTATTAGTATTATTACCTTATTAGTAATACAGTTAATATTATAAACTATGCTGCATTCTAAAAACCAGTAATTTATAAATATACTATAAATATATATTTTCGGTTTTTATAATACATTTAACTCATATAACACATACACTAATCATAAATTTTTGAAATGTTTATTTGACTTATTTCATGCAGATGCCCATGACATGTTCTTTTTGACGGAGATCCAGTTAGAACTTGTCTGTATGGTGAAGACAAAAAAGCATGAAATGAATATATAAATCATTTAGATTGAAACTTTACTTCCTAGCACTTCCCACTTAAAAACTTTATCCATTTTGTGGAAAGTATAAACTGTATTAATAAGGGTTTTCAAGATTTAGTTATTTCTTTATGGCATATATTAGGCATGGTTGAAAGGAAATCTTGATAATATTTAAAACTCTTCTTATGAAATTCTTAAAGAATACATTCCTTCCATGTTTTGTAATTTTGTTTTGTGAATGAACACCTATTGAATTCAGTTAAATAATATATAATATCTATTAAAATATATTGGTGATATTTACCCATGATAAAGACAAGTTTATCAGTGCATAGCTCCTCACATACCTTAGAGAAATTGTTAATAATATTGAAAATCAAACAGCCCTAATTATTTAGCCATAATAATTAATAATTATATTAATGAATCATTTACACTGTCTGGAGGTAATGAAATCTAATTACTGTTGGACATCTCAAAAGCTGTTGGCTGTAAATTTTATCACCTGAATAGCTCATGTTTTATAAATATATTTAGAATTTTAAACATAATAATTTTTAAACGTCTCTATTCATGTATTGATGTAGCTTCTCCATATTTTCTATGTCTAAAATCTGACCCTGCTCTAAAACTTGTATTTCAAGAATTATGTTTTAGGAAGTGTACAGATACCGAACTATGGAAAAGTTGTCCTTTTAGTATTAATAGAAAATTATTTAATCATTATATTGCAAAGATAAATATATATGTATATTTAAAATTTTGCCCGTATTTTCACCTGCTGTTATATTTATTATTTCATTACAATTTGCCTTCCATCTTATGCAAATTTACCTCTATTTCTTTGTCTTATTCTTTTCCTTCTTAAGCATTTTTATTCCTATAGCGTAAATAAACCAACAAATAACTTCTATAGTTATTGAATATATCCTCTTTAACTTTCTCTCTGTTCTTCCTCCTTTCATTCTTTGTTCTTTCTACACAGGGACTGATTTCAAATTATTGCCTCTGAGCTCCAAATTTACTCTTCATTGTCTGCTCTGTGAAAATGGAGATTGACTCTATTAATATTTGTCCTTTGCCAGCTAGCATGATGTTACTGTTTGTACTAGAAAGCACTAAAGAGACATTGCGAGGGGTTTCTCTTACTTTTTTCAGTCTACTCAGATTTCCCACTTCTGCAATGCACATAGCTTCCCTGACATCTGGCTTCTGCAGTGTGAGCAGTTTTTCTGGGGCCAGGCTTTCAACACCTGCTTAAACAGATATTTAGTTTTATTTACTTATTCACTTAATGATTTTTTTAACTTTTAAGAGAGAAATGTAATATTTATTTAGTTTTCTTAGTTATGAGTGGATTTTGATGGCTAAACATGACAAGTAAATGTGAAAGATGAATTAACTGTCATAAGTTTCCATGTTTATAATTAGGAATTAATTTTCCTGTACACTTCAGGGCTTTAAAAGATATCAGTTGATTTTTTTTTGTATTATTATTATACTTTAAATTCTGGGTTACAGGTGTACAATGCGTAAGCTTGTTATATAGGTATACATGTGCCATGTTGGTTTGCGGCCCCCGTCAACTCATCATTTACATTAGGTATTTCTACTAATGCTATCCCTCCCCCAGCCCCCCACCCCCTGACAAGCCCCAGTGTGTGATGTTCCTCTCCCTGGGTCCACGTGTTCTCATTGTTCAACTCCCACTTATGAGTAAGAACATGCGGTATTTCGTTTTCTGTCCTTGTGATAGTTTGCCAAGAATGTGGTTTCCAGCTTCATCCATGTCCCTGCAAAGGACATGAATTCATCCTTTTTTATGGCTGCATAATATTCCACAGTGTATGTGTGCCACATTTTCTTTATCCAGTCTATTATTGATGGACATTTGGGTTGGTTCCAAGTGTTTGCTATTGTGAATAGTGCCAAAGTAGACAAACGGGATCTAATTAAACTAAAGAGCTTCTGCACAGCAAAAGAAACTATCAATAGAGTGAGCAGACAACCTACAGAATAGGAGAAAATTTTTGCAATCTATCCATCTGACAAAGGGCTAATATCCAGAATCTACAAAGAACTTAAACAAATTTACAAGAAAAAAACAAACAGCCCCATCAAAATGTAGGCAAAGGATATGAACATGCACTTCTCAAAAGAAGACAGTTATGCAGCCAACAGACATATGAAAAAATGCTCATCATCACTGGTCATCAGAGAAACGCAAATCAAAATCACAATGAGATACCATCTCATGCCAGTTAGAATGGCAATCATTAAAAAGTCAGGAAACAACAGATGCTGGAGAGGATGTGGAGAAATAGGTAGGCTTGTACACTGTTTGTCAGAGTACAAATTAGTTCAACCATTGTAGAAGACAGTGTGATGATTCCTCAAGGATCTAGAACTAGAAATATCATTTGACCCAGCAATCCTATTACTGGGTATATACCAAAGGATTATAAATCATGCTACTATAAAGACACATGCATATGTATGTTTATTAATTTTTATTTAATGTCTAGAATGCAATGGATAATGCTAAAGGATACATACACCAACTATATTTAACACAAGATCGAAAAGTTCAGGGATGTATCACAGAGAATTCCAGAGTAACACAACTTAGTTCAGGAAAACAAAAAACGAATAGAAAATAATTAATACTATTTTATATTTTGCCTAAGTGAAAAACTCCTTCTAAAGGACACACACAAGTGGATAGAAGGAAAGGGCATTGAAAATGAATTTTTTTTTTTTTTTTTTTTTGAGACGGAGTCTCGCTCTGTCACCCAGGCTGGAGTGCAGTGGTGCGATCTCGGCTCACTGCAAGCTCCGCCTCCTGGGTTCACACCATTCTCCTGCCTCAGCCTCCCGCGTAGCTGGGACTACAGGGGCCCGCCACCTCGCCTGGCTAATTTTTTGTATTTTTAATAGAGACGGGGTTTCACCGTGTTAGCCAGGATGGTCTCGATCTCCTGACCTCGTGATCCGCCCGCCTCGGCCTCCCAAAGTGCTGGGATTATAAGCGTGAGCCACCGCAACCGGCCTATGAATTTTTAAAAATAAGCAAAAAGAAAAACTTATACTATGTATCAAATTGTCATTACTTTATACTTTAGACTCCCCAGAGAGAACAAATTGTGCTTCTTCATAAAATAGAATAAAGCTAGAACTTTATCACCAAAGACAGGTGTTAAAGTTAAAACACAAGCATTATACTCGGCATTGGAATATTATATATTGCATCTATAAATTAAACAAACAACAAAATAGACAATTTTTGTGATCACTAAATTACTAAAGCATATTCTACATATTGTAATTTTGCTTCATTTTAATTTATATAGTCAATATTTTATTTAAGCCTTAAATTCTCCAAAACTCACAAAAGAAGCACCTCTCAAAAGAAAAAAAATAGTAGGTGCTTTGCTATCTTTTGACTTCTAAGTAGATATACAGAACTGAGACACACTGAAAAAAAAAATCTAAGTTATTTCCAACTTACTTACGATAGGAGCAGCCTTTCATATCCTATTGCACACCCTTGACTTCTAGACTTCTGTATTTTAATAGATTTCCCTTCCCCTCCATTACTTCAGCCAATAAATATTTGTTAAATGCTTATTATGTATCTGGCAGTGTCATATTCCGGATAGTCAAAAATGGATAAAATAAACTCTACATATTGTTTTCTTTTGAGAAATTCACAGTCTAACGAGGGAATCTCCCTGAATTAAGGCAATGTTTCCTAGAGAAATCTCCCACATTGAAAATAGAAATAAAAGGCCTTCCAGATAGAGCAGATAGAGGAAATTGTACATGGATTCATTGGAGGTTACAGAAAGACAAACAAAAATAATACATTGTGACATGTGAAGATAATGAGTAGTTTGTGATCCTCAAGAGATGAAGGAAGACCTATGGAAAATTCCTTTGAAAAAGTTAGCCGAGGTAGATTTTGAAGGGCTTTTTGTCATATGTAACTAAGAAGATAGAACATAACCCCGTGACTATAAACCCTAATTTTTATAGTAATTATGCTAACTTTTAGAATGTCATTATTATGTAACAATCTATTATAGGTAAATATTGAGATTAACAGAAAAAAATACTGGTTTTATAATGTTTAAGTATTTTTGTAAGCATATAAGCAATCTGAATATAATACAAACTGACAATGGCTTATGTTTTTAATTTGTGGTAAAAACCCATTAGTTTTTGTCAAGTAAGTATTTGTGATATAATGTCTACATACAGTAAAAACTCAAAGGAGAGAAACTATAAAATAGACACGTGAGCTACTTCCTGCTGAAAATAACTTTTAAAAAATAGGATAAAGGGATAAAATAACCCTTATGTTACCTTACAGATGATGAAGTAGTTCTTGTACACCCTTAATCCTCTCTCAAACAGTTTCTTGAATTTAGTAGAACAATTTGGGAAAGTTTATGCTGGGACTTAACCTACATCTAATCATCAGTTCAGCTTATCAAATGCCTAATAAATTACTTCAGTGCATATTTGAGACTCCAAGTCTCGGTGCAAAATTTTCAAATGCTAATTATTATTTTGTCCCTGTCACACAGAGACAAGTATTCTTCAAAGAGGAAAACTTTCAGGGAAGTAGATATAATCCATTTCTATAATAGTTGAGAAAAGCTAATGCAACCATTCTCTTTTTAGTTGTTTTTTGTTTCTAGGCTAGACAGTAAAATTTTGTACTATTCAAATCATGCAACTAAAATATGGAATATGTTCTCATAAAAAAGATACCATTTTTTTCAATGTTATCCAACAAATTGATATTGAGCACTAACATTAAACTACTATGTTTAGCAGTAGGAAATAGATAAATATATGGATAGAAGGGTGTCTGCCTTGCAGGGACTTACAGATAGTAAGAGATCTTTCAAAGGTTGGTTATAAATTTTGTGTAGTCCTTAATAGAATAGTTAACCTGTAAAGCAAACTGATATGGTTTTCCTCTGTGCCCCTACATAAATCTCATGTTGAGTTGCAATTCCTGATTTTGGAGGTGGGGTCTGGTGGAAGGTGATTGAGTCATGGGGGTGGTTTCTAATGGTTTAGCGTCATTCCCCAAGTGCTGTCTTGTGATAGAGTTCTCATGAGATCTGGTTGGTTGAAAGTGTGTGGTACCTCCCCTGCCACTCTCTCTCTTTCCTGCTGGTCAGGTAAATATGTACCTGCTTCCCCCTGCCATCTGCTGTGATTTTAAGTTCCCTGAGCCCTCCCCAGAAGCAGAAGCCTGAACAGCCCACAGAACCGTGAGCTGACTAAACCTCTTTACTTTATAAATTGCCCAGTCTCTGGTAGTTCTTTATAAAAGTGTGAGAACAAACTAATATGTGTACCCTGAAGCTTGCAAAAATAAATGAAGATAACTGTTTAAGCCATGTCATGGATTTGAAAATACCAAATGGTATAAAATAAAAGACTGGAATTTTGACGTTGTAAAAATCTAACAAATGAAAGCAACTTTGCTCAGTAGAATACAATTTAAAAAGATCTACCAAAGGCCTTATGATGAAACATAAACATTGATATACAACAGTTTGAAGATAAATAAGAATATTGAAACCCTGACGGTAGATTGAGCGACATGGATGACGCGGATCTATGTAACATTTCAAGAATTACTTAAGATAGGCCCAAAGACTGTGTCCATGAGAACTGAGAGCATGAACAATATGACAAATATTTTAAGGAAGGATTCATGATAACTTAAAGACTACCTGACTGTTTCAGAAAAGGAGATGTCAAGAAATCTGACACATTTTGTCTGAGCATAAATAAAGTTAATAAATTCAGTATAGAAAAATGTGGAATGGCCTAATTTGTAGTAATTTTTGAATTACTACAAGAGGGTGAAATGTTACAAAAGCCCGAGGAACAGAATATTTTGATAAAGTCAACAGTGACAATTTTGGAATGGATATTTTCTCCTATATATTACAAAGAAGAAAAAATGTGATTTTTATATTTTATATGTGTTAACTGAAATAGTTCATGTAACTTGGAAATTAACTTCTTCTGTACATTAATAGCCAAATAGTCCAAATTGTTTGCCTATGTAATTATAACTGAAATGTTTCTATTAAATCAATGTTGATATGTGTCTACTTGTCTCATACTGCCATATCCCTGGCATTTGTATTGACAGGTATTCCATAAACACATGTTGAGTTTATGAAAGAAAGAATGAAATTTTTAAAGTTGCAAGTTAGTTTCTCTAATATATCCCATGGACTTGGGTTCCTTAACAGTGAAGCAAAATAATATTCTGTTTTTTTGACCATCATTTAGAAGATCAATATAATTTCCTCTCATCAATATGTTTAGAAAGATAAAAACATCTTTGAATTATGAATATGTAAAACAACTCCAATTACATTGGTGTTTAAATCAGTACACTTGTGCAATCAATAATCTGGAGGAGGAGGAATAGCAAGAAAAGGGGGAACAGAAGGAGAGGCAGCAGAGACGGTGGCAAGAAACATTCAGGAGACAAAGACAGGGGTAAAGAAACAGCAGCAGCAGCAGCCATAGCCAGTTGACATTATATCTGTGTTCAATGAAAAGGACATTCACTGTGTCATTACAGGTGCATGACACAAAGAATGGACTCAAGATTCAGGGCAGGAAGTGAGCTTATAGGAGAATGTGCCCACTTGCAATGTGTGAATATTCTGCCTGTTTCCTTTGACTGTGGCCACAGTCCAGACTCTTTTTGAATATCTGGTGCTGGCTAGACTCCCAGGATTGGATCCCAGCCCAGGTCTATCTTGTTGGTCGGTGGAATACTCCTCTGAGAGATTTTATTTGGAAGTAAGAACACTTCACTGAGGATCACAGCAGTTAGATTTTCAAGTATGGTCAGCAGAGTATGCAGTTAGAAAACTGTACTTCTCAAAATTTTTCCTAGAGTGAGAAAGTGACTGCCAGAAGTTCCAGTGTCTGGAATTTGCAGTTGGACTTGAAATGAGGAATACACAGAACCATCATAGAAAACAGTAAGTTGCAGTTCTGCTCATATAATGTTAAAAAAAAAAAAAAAAGGAAAAGAGTAGGAATGTAGAGTAAGCCGTTAAGTAAGATTAGGAACAGATTGAGTCAGAGACAAAGTGTCATGAAAGAGCAGTTTGTTGAGTTGGGTGTATTAATTTTCTATTGCTGCCACTAAAATACCGCTAATTTAAGTCTTAGCAGAAATGATTATCTCACGGTTTTGTAGATCAGAAATCTGAAAGGATCAGTTGGATTCTCTGCTCAGACACTAATACGACCAGAATCAAGATGTCAGCAGAAGTGGGCTCTTGTCCAATAGCTCGGGAGAATAATTCTCTTCAGACTTATTCAGATTGTTGCTTGAATCCAGATCCATGCAGTTATAGACCCTTGTTTACATGCTGGATCATTACGAGCTGCTAGAAGCTACCTGCATTCCCAGGCTCATGGCCTCCTTCATGTTCAAAGCAAGTAAGGGCAGGTGAACTCCCTCACATTTCACATCCCTTCTGCCACTTCTTCCTCTCCAGTTCGGAAGACTTTTCTTTCCCATGTGTAATTGCTCTAGCTTGGGCTTCCATTACTCCGCTGAACAGAAATGGTGAGAGTTGGCATACTTGCCTTTCTGCCATCTTAGAGCCAAAACTCACTTTTTCTCCATTGGATTGTGATGTTAGCTGTGACTTTTTCATATACAGTCTTTACTGTGTTGAGGTAAATTCCTTCTGTACCTGTATTGTTGAGAGTTTCAGTCATGAAAGATTGTTGAACTTTGCCAGATGTTCTTTCTGCATCTACTGAGATGATTATGTAGTCTCTGTCTTTCATTTTGTTAATGTGTTTTATCACATTGATTGATTTTGGTATGTTGAACCATTCCTGCATCTCAGGAATAAATCCCACTTGGTCATGGTGTGTGATCCTATTAATGTGCTATCAAACCCAGCTTGTCAGTATTTTACTGAAGATTTTTGCATTTATTTTCATCAGGGACAGTAGCTTGTAGTTTTATTTTCTTGTAGTGTCTCCATCTGGTTTTGGTATCAGAGAGATAATGGCCTCACATAACAAATTTGAAAGTGTTTCCTCTGTTATTTTTTGGAAGAGGTTAATAATGATTAGTATTAATTTTTATAATATTTGGGATAATTGACCCATGAAGCCATTGGTTCTGGGCTTTTCTTTCTCAGGAGATTTTTGATGATTGATTCAATCTCCTTATTTGTTATTGATCTCTTCAGATTTTCTTTTTGGGTTGGTTTTGGCAGATCGTATGTTTCTAGAGATTTATCATTTCTTCTAGCTCATCCAGTGTGTTGGCATGCCATTGTCTATAATAGTCCCACATAATCTTTTTTATTTACTTATGTTTTATTGTTTATTTATTTTATTTTACTTTTTTTGAGATAAGGTCCTGCTCTTTCACACAGGCTGGATTGTGGTGGTGCAATTATAACTCATTGCAGGCTCAGATTCCTGGGATCAAGTGATCTTCCCACCTCAGCCTCCCAAATAACTGGGATTATAGGTGCATGACACTATGCTTAGATAATTTATTATTTTTTGTAGATGGAGGGTCTTGCTATGTTGTCCAGGCTTATCTCTAATTCCTAGGCTTAAAGGATCCTCTCACCTCAGCTTCCCAAAGCACTGGGATTAGAGGCAAGAGCCATGACACGATGCCCTTTTTATTTTTGAGGCATATGTTATATCACCTCTTTCATTTCTGATTTTATTTACTTGAAGCTTATGTCTTGTCTTTACTCTTAGTTAAGCTAAGGGTTTGTCAATTTTGTTTATCTTTTAGAAACAAGTTTTATCTCTAAGGGCTCATATAATTATTTTAGGCACAGTTTGATTCATCCAATATGATCTTCTTATCTCAAAATTTATAACCTTAATCATATCTGTACAATCCCCTTTGCCATGTAACCTTACCTGTTCATAGGTTCCAGGGCATTGGGTATAAATATCTTTGGTGGTTCAGTGTTTAATAATTATTAGCTTATATATAGCTAATAGAACTAAGCAGCCATTCATTCATTCGTTAGGAATAACGAATGAAAAGTATATCTAAATGCAGTCAAAATGACCCACAATAGAATTGTACACAAACCGAAAGAATCTTTCTATTATGAATACTAATGGAACCAATATTAGCTTCCCAGATGTTAAAAGCTGTAATGTTTCAAACATTTTATTGAGAGATATCTAAATGATAAGGTGTTTCTGAGAGACAAATAAATGACCAGGGCAAAATCTGATTCTCTCTACATGCCTTGGCTAAGAAGAGCGTATGGTATAAGATGGTGTAAAGCTGGCTCTCATTGAAGTTATGTTCTGAATAACTTCTCTGTGATTAAAGTTTAATAAGAGCTAAGTTAGAATGAATGTATGCTACCTATTTATAGTGGCATTGAAGAATCTTGTTACATTGGAATCTTTTTGCTTTTTGCTCCTCTAACTTTGCTTTTATTTCAGCAAAAATGGAAATCGTGACATCTTTACTTAATATATTTAGTGACCTGAGAATCTCATGCTGCTTTCTCTTCAAGCTTCAGCTTAAAAGACACCACAGATTTTTTAAAGGGAAACACTGTCTGAATGGATTTCTTCTTAATGACAGATAATGTTACAAAGTAATGCATTTTGGCAAGTGCAGGGACTGTCTCTACTTAAGATTTTTGAGGTACATCTGTTTTTTCATATTACAATAGGAGTCGGGAAATAAAGACTACTTGGGCAGTGTGTACAATGCCCAACTACCTGTAAATCCATTTTGGCACACGGAGATGCTGCTGTATTCTCTACTTGTCTATTTTAGGGAATTCATAAACACAGTTTGGCTTGTTTATTAGAGTTCAAAAACCTGGCAAAGTACGTCACTGCAGATCTTTTTCATCTGCTGTGTTGACACAAAGATCAATGACCCCTTTCGAATGATCAAGATGTTGACAGCTTAATTTCTGTGTCATGAGTTGCTAAGGTAACACCGTTTTTGTGAATTCTACAGTTAATAAATCCTTAAGAAATGTCTTCCATTTTTAGTATTGAAAGTAATTTAATGTTGAAGTTAAAAAGATTTACTTCTTGGTTCACTTTCCATTCACTGAAGAAGCTCACTTTACCTGTTGGCTATTGTCTTCTTTCTTGGAATAACTGATCAATCTGGACAGAAAAAGAAACTTAAAGCACGGTGACTTATAACTGAAAAGGAAATAAAATATCTTGAAGAGAAAAATAAAGCAACACCTTTTCTTTCTAGCTGGATTATGCTTTAGAGATGAGCAGACAAAAGTACAGCTTTTAAGGCAACTTTTAGATTTACAGTTTTATTTTCAAAATCTGGTGTAACTCTCAATTTATATTGATATTACATATTGCATTTTCAGAGAAAAGTAGGGTACTAGTGTTCTAGCACTGTGTAACAAATTACCACCAATTAGTTACTTGAAACAACACCATTTATTATCCTACAATTTGATAGGTCAGAAATTGAGGTATGGCTGAAATGGGTTTTCTACCCAGAATCTCACAAGGCTAAAATCATGGTATCAGCTGAACTGTGTTCCTTTCTGACATGAGGTCCTCTTTCAAACTCATATGGATTTTGGAAGAATTAACTATCTCATGATTATTTGGACCAAGACCCTCATTCTCCTTCTGGCTGTTGGATAGGAACTAGTTTCTGCTTTGGGGGCTGCCCACAGTCCCTAGCTGTGTGGCCTCTTGCATAGGTTCTCTCCACTTTCTATGTCTCGGACTTCAAAAAGAGCCCAGTCTTCATAAAGACTCAGTTGATAATATGAATCTCACCTGGCAAGCTCCCTCTTAATGAAATCAAAGTCAACTGATTAGTAATAAGATTACAAAACTAATATTATATATTCACAGGTTCTGCCAGAACTCAAGGGGAGGGGACTATAATCAAGGTTTATATAACAGGGACCAGGAATCATGGAGGCCATGGTAAAATCCTGTCTACTGCCTGTAGGTTATGTGTATGCAAATCCAAAGCACTGGCATTCATACAACAAATAATTCCAGGCATGTTTTGGTGAATGATTGATACTATTTTAAACAATTGAATCCTGTAATTTTTGCATTTACAAAATTCTCTATTATGATACCATTTGCTTTATAATCATAGAGAAAAGCATCTGACACATCTGTTTGCCCATTGACTAATAATATAGATTGATGATTCAGCTGCAATATTTACATATTAATATTTTAAAAACAGTAATGATAACATCTTTGTAAAGGTACACAATAAACATAAAGATATAAATATACATTCAATAAATATATGTTATATTAAATATTTAATATATTTATAAGAATTATCTCATATAATTATGGAATTTAAAATTATGACAATTCACAAAAAAATTCTATTTCAATGTCCAGGAAAATAGTTCTGTTCATAGGAAGTGTATATCATGTAAAATATAGATAGAAAGCAAACGCACAGCTTAAAAACATATTCTGGAAATAGATCATTTAAGAATTTTGTAAAAACTACATGCCCTAATGGAGAAAAAATGTAATTGGTTAGACATGCAAATCCAGGAGGATTTATGTCATGGCAGCAAACATCATATGAGAAATTAATCACCTGTTACAGGCAGTAGCAGTTTTATACTGAGAATTCAGAATGGGGTCATATGAATGGATATGAAATCTGGAAGTCAGTTATCCAGCAGACAGAAAGTACCCAAATGAATTATGAACACAGTTGTTAGAAATATTAATAGAAAAACACATGTACCAAATTAAAAAAACCCTCTACAAATCTCTTCTGTAAAAGAAAATGTCCTTTTGATAAAACATCATTCCAAGTACAATATCACACAAATAAAGCAATATTTTCTAATTAATTTTACATAAAACATAGAAGCATGTTTCTTAAAACTGCATAAATGTGAATAGGCAGTGAAGAATCCACAGAGGAATTAAACTAATTTGTAGTTTAATATGTTGATACAATCCGACATCCATATAATGAAGACAGAATTTATTTTCTACTATTCCAAAGATTTATCTCTTCTTGTTGTCTAACATTTTCATTGATATTATCACTATGTACTTAGACATGGTCGACACAGCATTATTCCTCAATTATCAGAACAAATCATGAAAGTATTTTTATTCCAGATTTAAAAGGTATCTTGAATTCATTTCGATTTTCTGCATTCATCACCATTTTCTACTAATTATTCTCATTTTACCTTGGAAAACTTTAACCCACGGGAAATTTTAATGTACATGTGATTAGGTTTTTCCCCTTAAATTCTGATTCAGAAAGCCTGGATTGTAGCCCAAGCATCTACTTTCCCTGAAAGTTTCGTAGGTTATTCTAATGAGGCCTTAGATGAAAACTACTATGGTTTTTCTGGCTTTCACTGTTGATATAGACTTCTTGTTAATAATTTATTTCTTCATTACCATACATCATGCACAAAGTTCTCAGATTGTATAACCTTAAAAGTTTATATATCACCACATCTTTCAGTGACAAAGTTACAGTTCCTAAGCATGATAGCCAAGATTCATCAAAATGTATTGTTAGTGTCATCTGCATTAGTTAATGCATTAATTAAAAGCTTTGTTCCAACAGTATTGAACTTTTCCTATTCACTGCCGTTGCATACATTTTTATACTCCTGCAACTTTTTTAATACTCCTTTTCCATTTGTTTTCCATTCCCCAAATATTATATGCCACTTTTTCAATCTATGAAAATGTCAACTCATCCTTTAAGATTTGTCTGAAGTGTTATCTCTTCAATAACATCTTAAAGTATTTAACGACACAAAGTTAGCTGGTGTCTCCTCTCTGGTTCCACAAAAGGTTTCTTTTACTTAAATAAAGTACTTACATTTTTACAAGTCTGTCTTCTACACCAATCTTCCACTTCTTTGAAAATATAAGCCATGTCTTATTCATTAGGCCAAGTCCACATTATTTTATACATACCAGGGCTCACAGACTGAATCCATATTTGTTTTATAAATAATAAATGAATGCATGCACGCATGTGTGTATCAGTGAGAGGAGTTAATTTCCTTCCAGCAAACTTTCCAAACTATCAGAAATGATAATGGTGAAAGTGTGACAATTCGATTAAGAATAGAAAATAATATTTGTCACCCAATTACTTGTGGAGGTACATTTGTGGAGTTTGACGAATTCGTGTAAGTAAGAAATATTAAAACCTTCAGTGTACAGTAAAAGAGTGATCTGGCTGAGTGCTTTGACCTGACGCTATCAATTCAATTCATCACTACATTCTGTCAGGTGCCTAGCTGAACTGGGAGACAGCGCTGAGCTGCCAGGTATCAGGGTAATTGATTAAATCAACTGGTCAAAAATGGAGTTAATGTCTCAATCATTTACTGCAACAGTATAAGGAAGGGGCTAAACTCAGAAAAAGAGTTAACTCTCCCTGTTGCATTTACACCCATGGAACAGAGCAGGAGACTCTGGTGAATCAGCACAGACATGGGGATTGTCTCACCATTGAGGGAGCTCTAAAGCAAAAGGCTGTGACAGTTTTATGGACTGGAATTGAAGGGAGAGCAAGAAGTAAGGGCTAAGAGTGGAAAAAGAGTACCCAGTACTAAGTCAAAGTGAGGAAAGTGTCTTCAAGTTCTACCCCTCTTCTTTCCAATAAGAAAGCCGCCCCTGAGGAACCTAAAGAAGACCTCTACGCCAAGTCCTCAAATAAGAAAATTCGGAATGAAGGCGCTGGAAATGCAGATACATCCATGAAAGAATGTAACACACACATGCATACTTCCTGTTGGTTCTGTTTCTCTGGAGGACACAGACTAATACAACATCTAATCTTTAAACATTTTAACTAAAAATAACTGACTGATCTCTTCTTTCATTCAGTCAGATCATTTGCTCTTCTCAAGACATTTAAGCATATAACTTTTCTTCAACTATACATGGATTTAGCTTCCTAATCTTCTAATTTATTTTTATTTAGTAATTTCCAACAAAGATAAATATTTCCTCTAAGGAAGTATTATCTCTCATAATGTTCCCTACAAGTCCAAAGAGTTTTATATGTCTGAATTATATAATAAGTAGCTTATAATTCAATCTGATAGCGGTTTATAGGTTAGTCTACCTCAATTTATTTTCTTGATCGAACTTTATATTCCGTAAGCTGCCACATTCAGTTGCGTAGGGCCTAAAACATGGTTGTAATGTGTATGTTCTACGTGGTGGCCCTGGTTAAAGAACGGAAAATGATAAACTATAAAAGTATGATGATTGTATATATACATTTATTTATATTTAAGACCATCTATATATGGTCTTAAAGCATACCCAGTTCCTAAATGAGAAGGTATCTTCTAGAATTGTAGACCACTTGACAACTCTAGTTTTCTAAAAAGAACAGAGGCTCACAATTGTCTTCTTTTATAGTTGCCCAGATTTTCATGAAAATAAAACAACCCATGGATTTAACTACTTTGCATCCTTTACCTTTACAGAAAGACTTTTCATGAAGTATTTTCCATACATTTGCAACAATTAATGACACCACTGGTTCTTTATGAGTTACATACTTCAGTTGTAATTCAAACTCAATAATTATTTATCCAAATAACGGTTGTTGCTGAATCTTATCTTTGGGAAAGTGTTCAAGGTCCTTGAATATTTTTACTTCATCCAAGATGGCAAATAAAATAATGATCCTTGTATTTACTACTAAAACCTTTAAAACAATTCTTACTAGATTTTTCTTCCATCATAGAGTTTAGAATATTTTCCAGACTATAGACTGCCAGATACTTGTTAAACATGTAAAAATTCCAATAAAACAAAAAATTACAGATTGATATTTTATTTTTAATTATTTTAAATTGAACTCATTTTAAAGAATAATATATACTTACATTTATTCAATACATGTTAAATATAATCTCAAAACGAACTCGTCTTTCATTGTACTATATGTTAATACATTTTGCAAGATATTTTCTTGATTTACTTTCAAATGCTTTGGTTTCAAAGAGATACTTAAAGTTTATTGTATATAAACTTAAATGCCTAACATTATTGTATTCATAAACTTTATTAGATAAAGTTGATTGTATAAAATTTATTAAGTAAACTTTATAAATACATAAGATTGATCATGGCCTAAAAAAAGCAGTAATTGTTTTACAGTAAAAAAAAAAAACAAGACAGTTTTGACTTTTATCATAACAGAATTCATGCAAAATACATTTTCCTACATATTTATCTTTTGAGAAGAGGAATAGACATCTTTTAGAATTAGGTAGGTTCCATTTCCCTGGGGATCCAATTCCAACTAAAACGAGGTGGTCTGTATTTAAATAGAAAGCAATAGAGTTGGTACATAGACTAATAAAATATGTCTATTTTGTACAGTTTTGAATGCACAAAATATGTTACCTGGTAACATTGTTATCAAACAGCTTTGTCTTAATTACACCAGTAATGGGCTTTTTTGGATTCACATATACTTTTCTCTAAGATAAATGCCAGATAAATACGGGTATATTTGAAGTAGTTTTTACTTACATCAATTTATTTTCATCTACAAATTGTCAACAGGAAAGATAAATAAACTTTCCAAGGAGTAAAGTTGATGTAATTTATTAGAGACAAAGTTATATTTGAGCATTTGTCTGAGAAATCCATTTAACTTTCTTTTTTTCTTGATATGGTGGTTTGAAAAGCACTAAAAAAAAATTTTTTTTTTTTGACTGAAACTGCCTGGATCATGGGTAACTAGACTGAATGAGGTCTCACAGATCAATGACTGTAAGTCTGGCTGGCTGACTTACATTTCATGAAATCATAAGAGAATACTGAAGTCTCTTCAGACTTGTGTAAGTGGAAATCGTGCCTGCACATTGTTAGTTATGGCAAATGCTTCCAAAACCTCTTTTCTAACAAAAAGAAAAAAAGCACAGATTGAAGAGTGGAAAAGGATATTTTATAACAGAAAATTTCAAAAGAGTTGAGGAGGAAAAAGAGAGAGGCACCAAGTAAGATTTCACAAAAATCAATCACACATAATAAATGGAAACTGTTTTTGAATTTTGTATGTTGTTAATTCCTTCAGAATTTCTCTTTCTCATCAGAACCTCTTAGCCATAATTGTTTTTAGAACTATTGGTCTGGATTTTCTAATCCTATAATTATTTTCTAAAAATAAATTACCCTTTTAAATTACAAAATAGAGTACAATCAACTAGCACACTTAATGAATTGAGCATTCCTTATTATTTAATTTCATAATCCCTCATTATTATTTTTCTTTATTATACTTCGAGCATACTTCTAATTGTTTATGTCTATATTTGATTATTTTACAAGCTGCTCAAAAGAAAAAACTGTCTTAATCATTATATTTATATCTCGTGTAAAGAGCAGTTTAACTGCTTTTTAAATGATTTATCAATCTATTTTTATCGATTAAATATTTCTTAGGTAAAATCCAAAATGTTACCAAAGTTTTTACCCTGTTTTATTTGTTTGGCATCACTTTTATCTAAGTAAACACGAAGGAGTCATTTAAGCTGTATAAGCAAATAACTGTATTATTGTTTTTGTTTTTATTTCTCTCTCTGTATATAGAATGGAAAACATCGAGAAAAATAAACATAGAAGAATAAACATAGAAAACATAGAAAAATAAACATAAAAATAAAACACAAAGTTTGTATAATGTGGAGATGGAAGTTGTTTGTTTTACAGAATTCCCTGAAAAATAAGGGGAAATCCATTCTCTTTTTCTATCATGTAACTTGACCACTGTGGGTCAAGTAAAGATAGCTTCCAAATTCATGTTTCCGTAGAGTTACTCATAGCTTGCTTGCATGCAAATGTGGATGATGCAGGCACACATTTTACTGAAGTGTTTAGCAGGACTGTAGCTATGTAACTCAGTTTTCACATTTGTTATGTAACTTTGAAGGAACTCGTGTGTTAGTATTTTACAAGTGTATTTAAAATGCCTTCAACATTACAATTTTTGGAAGGTAATGAAAATAACTGCTTCAGCTTTTTTCTTTTAAAAATAATAGAAGGGATAAATACAACAATGTAACTTTTCCCCGATCATAAAACTAACCCCAAACATATGCCATATGATTAATTTCTCAATGTAAGCATTCCAAAACAACTGATCAAAAATAATGTTAATAGCAATAATGACAAAGCCACTGATAAATATGTGATGGTATGTATAATATTTTTAATTTTAACGCATAACTAGATTATAGAAATATAAAATTTTGAGGAACATGTTGTCAGTTAGGGTCCTGGCAGAAAAGAGTATATTCAAACTGGGAAATTTCAAGAGAGTTTGATAAACCAATTATTTACAGAGATTTGGAAAATATGGAAAAATCTCAAGACAGTGTAGGATTTCCTTGTATCTATTGCTAGTGGGCAGGCACGGTTACTGTACCTTTAATTTCCAGTTTCATCACATAGAAAAAACAAAAGTAAGAGATCCAGAGACATTTCTGTACAAAGATAGCACTATGTATAATGGTTAATGCAGTGAATTAAACTAAACATTCAGCAATAAAACATACAAAAGTCACTTATATTTGCACAATAAAATGATACAAATTTTCAAATATTTTCCACAAAAAGGCATGGTAAAAATAACTTAATTTTTTTTTAAAAAAGGAACATATTTTTAAAGTTTTAGTTAGGTATATTTGTTATATAAAAATTGTATTAATTTGCAGTATAAAATTTTCTGACTCAATATACAATTTGTATACCATAAAGACACCACAATGAATAGAATATTTTCTCTTCCCTTATTTTAATTTGTCTCTCAAATCACTTTGACTTAGAAGAAACAGTGCCATTAGTAGATTATTTTTCATTTTAGACATTTTTAAAAGATTGAATCATATCAGCTTTTTTCTTTGAAACATCATATATCTCACAATAGAAAAATAAGTAACAGAAGGAAGCTAAGACAGCAGTATTATTAACTAAACTAAGTATTATTTAAGATGAAAATATTAATAAGAGCAGTATATTTAAGATTTTAAAAAATTATTAAAATTATCGCAGGTTACTTCTATAAGCAGTGGAATATCAAAAGGTAAAGAAAAATTAGATTTGAAATAAATATGTAACTCTGCAATCATAATATAGAATTTAATGCAACTCCTTCATATATTATATTTGTCCTGGTTTAGTCTGAAAATTGAGCATCTAAAAGAATTAAACAATGAAATAATAAATATTGAACACTGTGATTCTATTTCTCTTTCTTTGAATACATAGAAAGTACTGTACCCAAAATATAGATGATTAACAACCTTATGAATGCCAAAGCAATATTTACAAAATAATGACCACAAGCCACAAGTAAATTCTCAATACTGTACAAATAGACATTAATTTATATGAAAAATCCAATAAAAATATTCAAATTATTTAATATTGAAAGCTATGTTCAGAATCTAAAAAACACATTCTAATCACTAACATGATAAAAAATAAATGTTTACAGCTCAGGAAAAATGACAGTGTGTTTTTGCATCTCAATTTCATTAAGTTCTTCTGTAATTTTAGTTATTATAGTCTCCTGCTACCTTTGTTGTTGGTTTGGTCTTTTTTCCCCCATTTCTGTTAGGTGCAAAGTTAGATTGTTAATTTAAGATTGCCCTAACTTCTTAATGAAGGTGTTTAGGGCTATAAACTTTCCTCTCACCACTGCTTTGGCTGCATCTCAAGGATTTTGATAAGTTGTTTCCCTATTTTAATTAATATCAAGGTATTTTTTATTTCTGTCTCAATTTCAGTGTTCACCTAATAGTTATTTAGTAGAAAGTCATTTAATGTTCATGTATTTGTGTAGCATATATCTTAAATAAGTGATCAAAGGAAAAAGGAAAGTTATGATTCCTATTTGTATACCACAGCAGGAAAATATCAAAGCACTTTAAATGCATCCAATAATGGGATTTTAAGTTAATGAGTGTGTATTCATAGTACTAGTTAGTATACAGCACTTCGAAAATAATTTTATAAAATGACCACCTTATATTGTTAAATGTAAAATAAGCCAAATGTACTGCTAGTTAATAGTTACTTGCTCATTTACAAAGTGTGTGTTGAATGAGGTATATGCATTTTTCTATGAAGGGGGTTTTCCTACAGATTTGTTCCATAATTGTTAGAAAATAATATAAAATCTTGTTAACGTTACTATAAAAAACAGTCACTAAAACAAATACAAGTATAACCCTCCATGAAATAAACATTTTTGTGTAACATAGAAAAGAAATATTACAATAAATTTAATAAAATATAGTACTGACAACACAAGTATGGTTTTCCATTCAGAGAAGACAAAAATGCTAAAAATATTTTTGAAGGAAAATAGTTCTTCTCTTTTAGCATATTTGGATTATGCAGAAACAGTTACTAAAATATTGATAAATATGTATATATTTTTCATTACATATGGGTTATTCATATGTATATTATTATATGTATATTGTATATTATATATCACATATAACATATATTTATATATCATATATATCATAGGCTTATAATATTATAGATATATAATAACACATATATTATTCATATGTATATGTCATTCATTTCAGTAAAATGTGTGTGCAGAGAGGTCATTTGAGTTTCTAAGATTTTCCAAATAAGTTCTAGTTCTGTAAGTAATTAATTTAAATAATAAAATAATGATAGGCTTTAAACAAATGAAAACATAAACAAAATTAAGTTGCTTCACACTGCCTTGTATCAATTTTCATTTCTCTGACCTAACTCCATTTAATATTATTTTAAAGTCTGGTAGCTTTTCCACTTACCACTTGCTAATTGTACCCTTATCAGAATCATAGGGCTTGTTTCTGTATTCTCAGAGTTTTTTACTTCCACTTCATGCAAAAAAATGAGGATTTTTGTCTTGATTTGTTTTGTTTTATTATTTAATCCTGTTTGACCACATTGTTTACTTGATGTATTAAGTTTAGGCTCTGCCAATTAGATTCAGCTAAGTGATTGAGTTTCATTTTTCATATCTTGTTATAAATTCTTAGATTAAGACATCTGAGCAGAGAATAAGACTGCATGTCTTTATTTAAAAATAAGACATAAATACTATGATCAATTTAATTTTCAAAACTAAGAACAAATATTTAATGTGCATTACCACATCTATTAATGTTTATTTTAATCTTAGAATATATAATCTGTATTTTAATATAACTCCTATTGGAGATTTCTTCATAAATGATATTATAATCATAAAAATGTATGATTAACTTTGGAGTCATCAAACTACTACTATATTCACCATCCTCATAAAAAATGTAAAAATTGATTTTAATTATTAGTATTATGTTTTCCTAATTAAATATTATTTGTTCTTTAAAGCATTTACATTCTGACAAACTATAACAATTTTGTAATATTTTAAATAATGTAAAATGAATATTTTAAAGTAAAGGCACTTTTAGTAATCAAAATATTATGCCATAAATTCTAAATCCTAACCAAACAAGAGGTATGTTAAGAGTATTTTGAATATCTTCAAGCAATAGCACTGTTTCTATTCTCTCTTGCGATTCTTTTCTTTACAAGATATATGGAATTTCTGTTTATTACTGAGTATAAATGTACACAAATGATGTGTTAACTTATTCTCAGTTAGTCAAATTATAAAGCACTGTGGTATCCCTATCCTTGCACTATAAACCTCTACAGATGGAGCCCATGCACTATTTGAGACAGTTCTTGTTTCCCTGTCTGTGGCATTTGCTGGATCACACAGAGTAATAGCAAGCTGTGGAAAAGAGAACTACAGTTTAACAATGGGTTTGAACTGTGTGGGTCTTCTAGTATCTGGATTTTCTTCTGCCTCTGCCGCTTCTGATACAGCAAGAGGAACTATGGCCCTTCCTCCTCCTTATCATCAACCTACTCAACATGAAGATGACAAGCATAAAAACCTTTTTGATAATCCACTTCCACTTAAAAATATTAAATATATTTTCTCTTCCTTATGATTATCTTAATAACATTTTTTCTCTAGCTTACTTTATTGTAAGAATACAGTATATAATATATATATAAACTACAAAATATGTGTTAATTGACTGTTATGAGTAAGGCTTCAAGTCAACAGTAGAATATTACAAGATTTGGGAGAGTCAAAAATTATATGAAGATTTTTGACTGTGCCAGGAATTTGGTTACTTCTAACCCTTGCATTGTTCAGAAGTCAACTGTAGTTGCAAAATTAAAAGCAGTAATAAAACACTTGGCACACACAGCCTGGGTGGAGAAGGGAGGTAATAAATGCTTGAACGTATTTTTTTTATTGTTAGGAAAATCCAAGAAGTTAATATTAAAATGAAAATGTGATTGTATAACTAGAGAATCTAGAAGTAATGGAAATAAAAAATAGCGTTTATTGAAATAATTATTTATATCATGCCTTTAATGTTAATTCCACAAGCTTTAGTAGCCTAAGGCATATTCTTGCATAATGTGTGACAGACAAATGAATACTTTCAAATAATGAAAACATCACAACTTAGCAAAACTATGCTAAGTTCAGTCTTTTGAAGGTATAAGAGAGGTGCTTAATCAAGGTTATACAATGGGGGCAGCTTAAAAGAGTACTTGACAGACTAGTTCTTATGCAAAGCATCTTTAACTAAAGACATTGTAAGATGCATAACACCACCCAACATAAAGCTGCTGATATTACATTGTGACAAGTGTCTTTTTTTTTTTAAATGGCAATTTTCTGAAAGAATAAAACCTAAATTAGAAACATTGCATGACATCTTTTGGAAAGCCAATGAAAGGAAAAGTATCATAAAAGCAGTTTCTCTCTTACAAGGAAAGAAAGGGAAGAACTTCAGGACAATGTAAATTATCACCTTTACACTACAAGCTCAAAGGCAGATGCTATTTCTATACAGATGAATACTAGCCTGATTTCCTCACTCCCTTCTTTTTCTTTGAGTTGCTATTCTATAATATCAATGGGATTAGAAAACTGGGCAGCTTTACTTAGTCTTCGCATTTCTAACTTTACAATGACTTCATGATAGTTAATTGTCCAATTCTTTTGTCCTTGGCCAGGACTACAAAGCTTCTTTTAGATGTAAGTAGTTAATAAATATTTGCTGAATGGGATATTAATATCTAACTAGGAATTTTAAAGCTAAAAAGTGTTCTTTTTGTCACCTGTGTTTGTCCTTGATTCTACTTACTCTCTTCTTCTCATTGCATTTTCATTCATAATGTTTTATATTATTACGATATATATCATTTGAGGGGCATGCTTCAAGTACTCAAGTAACTTTTACCTTTTTTGCTATTCTCTCTCTCTCTATATATATATTACAAATATGTAAATATGTATGCAAATGTATGCATGTGTATTTAGCATGTGTCTATTGAATACTAATCACATAATGTAATCAGTTTAAGGGGCTAGACAGTAGACTAAATGATAATGCCCAGTAATAACTACCAGTTTAATAGTCCCTTATACCTTATCTGTAAATCTTTTGCATGTATGATCTTATTTGCTGATAAATACATATCACTTTCTTAATGAGACATATTGCAACTTGTGTAAATTTCTATTTCTCACAAAAATATCTTTAAGAAAGTGGAACACATCATGAAAAATGAAGATTCACAAATAGTAGGTGTGATATTAAAATTAATATATTTGAAAGTTTATCCACAGCATAAACAAAAACAAAAAAACAAGCGAAAATTTTCACAGTGGAACTCGACTATATGAAGGTCTTTAATAAAATATATTTTTGAGAAACTT